>NW_012117899.1:1046304-1097071 GCF_000951035.1 Colobus angolensis palliatus | reverse complement strand
GATCTGATTCCTGATCCTTGATTCCTTGATCCTTGGTCCCGCCATGGGAGCCTGAGCGCCCCCTATTCCCCCCTGGCCCCCAGCCCCCGGGGCCTTGAGGGGGAAGAGGCAGCGGTCTGGGACGGAGCAGGGGGTGACCAGACTCAAGAACCCCCCGCCTCAACACCCCCATCGCCTGCGCTGCCGGTCCGGGAGCGCCGAGTTCGGAGCGACCCGAAGAGCTGCGGATACAAAGGCGACGGGCCGAGCGGGGCGCCCGCTGAGCCCACCCGGCAGTTCGCAGCGGCGGGTGAGTGCCGGGCCGCGGGGGCGCGGGCAAAGTTTGAAAAAAAAAAAAAGAAAAAGAAAAAGAAAGAAAGAGAAAAAAAGAAACGGAAAAGGAGGAAAATCATGCAAGGGGCCAGGGGGTGCCTGACCCCAGAGCGAGCGGGGTGGCTTATGGGGGAAGGGGGGCTGGGCTCCGGGCAACCCCCTTCCGGTGCGCTTCCCCACGGCTCAGCGGAGTACCCCCCCAACTTTGGGGAGGAGAAGGGGCTCGTGGGGGAGGGGGCGGAGCCCAGGCCTGGAGAGCCGGGGACTTTCCTGGGCCCGGGCAGGGGCCTTAATGATCCCAGGGGAGCCGGTTGAAGCCGGAGACTGGGAGCTTGTGTTGGAGGTGGGGGGAGAGGCGTGGAAGGATCGGAGTCTGGAGGTATTGGAAGCCAAGGGTGTTTTGGGGTGCACACACCCCTCAGGAGCGTGGGGAGGGACGGAGGCAGGTATGCATTAAGGGTTTAGAGTGGAGTCTGTGGGGCGGGCTGGGCAAAGTAGACAGGGTGTGTGTACAGCCAGAGGATGGGGCTGGAAGCGGTAGACTGTGTATACGGGCCGAGGGAACAGACGCTGGCATCCTTCTCCCCACTCATATTTACCCATTTAGGGGACTGTGGGCTCTGCGTTAGTGAGTTTTGAAGGGTTGGTGGAGGATCCGTGTGCATGATTCTTTGTTTTGGTGTGTGTGCATGCCTTGACGTGCTGCATGTTCCTGCAGGTGGGCCCCTGGTTTGGATGTGTAGGTGTTTTTCTGTGCTTGACTGTGTGTGCACCCAAGGAGTGGCTGACCACGCATCTGCTGTGTTTGGATATGTGTTTGTATGTATACTTAGGGGAAGGAGTGTATGTCTATGTGTGTGTACTGGGAGAGGAATTCATGGGAAAGAGGTGTGTAGGTACCAAGGAAGGTGGGTGTGTAAAAGCAGAATGGAGTGTGTGTGGATAGGTGCGTGTGCACCTGTGTACTGGGAAGGGGTGTGAATCTGTGTTCTCTTGTGTGTAACCTGTGTTGATGGGTGTCAGTGTGTGTGCCTGCCTTAGCTGGTATGTATGTTTCTGAGTGTGTGTAAGGGGTACCTCTTGTCTCTGCAGGCAGATTTTCCTGGCAAAAGTCCCGAAAGGAAGGCTGTCTGCAGGATTTTGAGACTTCGTGGATGGCCTTGCCTGGATTTAGGGGTAGTACCTTAAGTATCTGAGACCTATGGGTGGGAGGGAATGGGTTGTCTTATGAAGTGCCTGTTTTGGGGGGATGGGTTTTTCTGGAAGAGGGCGTGTGTTGTGGGGAATAGGGAACAAGGGGTCTGCTTGTAGTCCTAGAGGAATTTGGAAGATTGGCGGGGTCAGGGAGAAGAATAAGAGGAACTTCCTCCCCCATCATCATAGGCTGGGTTCCAGCGCTTGGAGAGGCTACATTCTTATATTCCCAGCCTAAGTTAAAAGCCTCAGGCCACAGTTCTCTTGGAAAGCTGTCTCAGAGTTTGCTGCTTCAGAGCCTTCTAACTCTGCCCTGACTCTAAGATACTAAAGTTCCTGAGGAGTCTTGGGATTTTGGTGCGGGATGGAAACAAGAGGAGGAAGCATGTCTGGAGGGATGAGACCTGGTAGGGAACAACTTGGGTTCCCTGCCCATGGGGTTGAGAAGGTTGCATAGGGTGTTTCTTCAGGAGTTTTTGCAAGTGAGTCTGTGTGGTTTATCACATAGTTTCCCTTTTCCCTGGTGTGAAGCATGATTGAGATGGAGCTGTGGGTGTGGGGCCAGGACTGACTGACTGTGTGTCGGGAAAGGGCCAGGTACCCATTGTAGGCTATATTGCCATACTCATCATCATGATAGTGTGGTGGGAAGTCGGTGACTATCCAGGAAGTGAATGTCTCTTTCCACCAAGAAGCCACAGCTCCCTTCTCTCCCTGTCCTCTCTCATCCTTTTTCTTTTGGGGTATAGGGAAGGGGTTGCTCACCTCCTTCTTAAGGATACTAGCCTTCCTCCATTGTACACTCTAGCAGTTTTCTTTTGGCTGCCAGTGGCTGGGTTGAGGCACCCAGTTTTAAGAGCTGAGGTAAGATTGCACATGCCCATTAGGGTCTCTGGGCAATTGCAATTGGAAGTTAGAGTCTCTAATGGGCGTGTGCAATTGGAATTTTCCCTCTCTAGTCCTCAGGGCTCCCTACCCTCCCTCAGGCCTGGAGATAAGAGTAGTAGGGGTTACAAAATGTTTGAATGAGGAACGGGGCAGAGTAGGAGAAGCCTTTTTTTTTTTTTAATGGATCATTCCCCCAAACCCAACACCTGTCTGACAGTTAGGGCTCCCAGGGCTAGCTAGCAAGGCACTTGCATCTAAGATGGTGTGCCCTGGCCCTCTGGGGTACCTTGTTTGCTCTGTATACACTCATCACATGCATGATATATTATACTGGTGGGGGCTCTTCCAAAGAGGAGCAATTGTGGTCAGATAATAGGAAATGCCATATCTGAAAGTACTTCCAGATTGGGAGTCGTGGCCATGTTGACCCCTCCTCACCCATTGTCTTGCTCCTGACTTCTACTTCCTCTAATTCTTCCGGGGCAGGCCTCTCTGGTTTGTTTGCCTCTTCTCCTGATCCTTTTAGGTCTGAGGAAATATCCCCCCTTCCCTGGCCCTAGAGCAGGACAGTCTTTTATCTGCTCATCTGGTTTCCAGGTCCTTCCAGTAATGGGGAGGGAACTTGGCTAACAGAAGCTTTGGCAGGGAAAAGGAAGAGATCTGATCCCCTCTGAGTTTTAGAGACTCCAGTCTTCTCCTTCCCTCAAGTGTTCCTCACATTGTGAGGCCAGAGAAAGGAGTCAGAGTTGGTTGGAATTAGTACTTAACAGTGGTGTGATCTCGGCAAGTAATAAACCCCATTCCCCAGCCTCTTAGGTGTCTTAAGGCACATCCTCCAAGCCTAGACTGAGCCCTTCCACAAGGAATCCCTGGTCTCCTGCCAAGTGGCTTTCTTCCCTGGTTTGCTTTTAAATTCTGGCTTTGCCACTTTCTAATTCTGTGACATCAGACAAAACTGGTAACTTTTTGAAGCCTCACTTGTAAATTGGAATTAATAATAGGCCCTACTTCTTAGGGTTATGAGGATTAACTGAAATAATAGAGAAAGCACGTTGCACAGTTCCTGGCACATAGTAAATGTTAGCTGGATGGTTTGGATTCTGAGGGATAATCATGGCTAAGAGAGAGAAGTCGGGGTCGGGACAGGAGAAATAGGCTTTGGTTCTGATCTTCCTCTGTCCGGCCACATTAGGCATTCTCTCCTATCTGCTAGGCGCTGTGTGAAGCACAGGGGATGGAAGAGCTAATAAGACATTTCCCAGGGGAGACATGGGAAAACATGTTGATTCACTGCAGCCCAGTGAGTGCTGTGTGGATGTGTGTTCAGGAGGCCACTGGAACATAGAGGAAGAGTGCTTGGCCCTGGGGTGAGGTGCCAGGGAAGGTTCCTGGAGGAGATGCCCCCTTAGCTGGATTTAAAAAAAATTAAGGTGAAATTCACGTAATAGGAAATAAACCACTTTAAAGTGAACAGTGGCATTTAGTGCATTCACAGTGCTGTGCAACAACCACCTCTGTCTAGTCCCCAAACATTTGCACCATCCTGAAAGAAAACCCATACCCATTATGCAGTTGTCCCCATTTCCCCTTACCCCAGCCCCTGGCAGCCACCAATTTGCATCCTGTCTCTATGGATGTACCTATTCTGGATATTTCATACACATGGAATGATAGAATGCGTGACCTTTTGAATCTGGCTTCCTTCGCTTAGCATAATGTTTTCCAGGTTAATTCACATGGTAGCATGTAGCATGTATTAATACTTCATTCCCTTTTATAGCTGAATATTATTCCCTTGTGTGATAGACTTTAGCTGGTTAAAGAATGAGTTAGGCCAACAGGAAGGGTCTGAGGAAGGCACTGCTGGTGGAGGCTCAGTGTGAGCAAGAAGGCACACAGGGTGTTTGGTAGTCCTGCACCTTGAAGTGCGAAGTAGGGATTTGGCCTCAGTTTCTCTGTCTATAAAACAAAGTTATCATCCCTTTCCTGCTTGTCCTATGGAGTTGGTAGAGTTGGAGGTATTAAGGGAGAAGAGAGGCTAGGGTATTATGGCCTCTTCTTAGGCTCTGGGCTAGGGATGGGACTTTTAAAACTTGCCCTTTCCTCCTCTTTCCTGGGCAGCTCACTCCTGTATGCATCAACCCTCATCCTTGTGGGGAGCCATCTCCCTGTTCACTTGGCATCAACTTCCCCTCTCTCTGAATTGACCTGAAATTTCCCCTTTTACCTTCCAAAGATGGGTAACCCTGTGCATGATGAGATTTTGTCGGCAGAGGTGAAGGAAAGCCTGGGAGTAAGTCCCACTCACACTCTACCCTACGGCGGCCCTCCCCTTCTTGATCCTGTCTCTTGGTGTTGTGGCTTGGGCAGCCCTCTCTCACCTTCTCTGTTGTGATCTGGCTAGAACTGTGGTAGGCCAGGGAGAATTTTTGCATTCCTTGTCTCTACCCTGCTTGGTACAGAACAGGAGGCAGAGGCCCTTTTATGGTGGGGCCCTTTGGAAATGAAGTTTTGCTGTGCTTTGTCAGATGCCCCTGGCAAGGTTGGTAATTACAGACATAGCAGCTGGGAACTGGTTTGGGAGAAGCAGGCTGGGAATCAGCAGAGCTGAGGATATCCTAGTAATCAGGGTGGGGCAAGGAGAGGGGAGAGTGGGAAGAAGCTGGGGGCTGGGTAGGGTGGGGGGCTTGGGACCCCCTTCCCCTGCCACTCCACACACAGCTGGGCATAGAGCCTAGAGGAGAGTGGGAGGTGATTGGAACCCAGGTCTGCCTTACTGTAAGTGAGGAAGGAGGAAGGAGAGGAAGAAAGGTGGGGGATACAAGGGCCGCTGAAGAAAGAAGCAGAGAGGAGGAAGAGGCATTTTGGTTGCTCTCTCAGGCAGTACCTGGATATGGTCTAATTTAGAACAGGGCCAACCCTGCACCTAAAGGTGGTTCCATCTTATTCTGGGGTGTTTCTCCTTACAGTGAGGTTATGGGAGCAGGAAGTGGAAGGGGTTGGCTGTGGACCCACTAAAGGAGAAAAGGTGGGAACTAACATTTTTTAAAGCATCTATTGTGTGCCAGAATCTGTAATATTCTGTATACGTTATTTTGCTGAAAACTCTTAACCTTCTGAAGTAGGCACTATTATTCCCATTTTATAGATAAGGAAACTGAGATTTGGAAAAGAGGAGCGACTCACGTGAGATTACATAGCTCGTAAAAGACTGCCAGGTCTGACGTCAGTGCTCTTCCTTTTTCCCAAAGTCTCTTCACCTTCCCTGACTGTCATTCCAGTTAGGTCTGATTGCTCATTATTGCCTTTAATCTTGCACTTGAGTAATTCCCCCATTTTCTGAAAAGCAAACATGAGTCCACTGTCAGCCTGAGGAGTAGAGAAGCCTACCCTTGAGGGTGGGAGTCAGAGAACGATCTTGTCTCCAGGAGGAGCACCTTGGTGTCATAAACCTGGGGTGGGGCTGGCATTTCTGCAGAAACTTCTTGCTGGGCCATGATTTTGCAGAGTGGTTGGGGGAAGGGAATGACTGTAGGTTCTGGCCACCGTGGCCCATGGGGTCTTGTTTGTGATTGGGAGGAGCCTGGTCCTTATTGTCTATAGGGTTTTTTCACAGCCCCTAATAATGTCCTTCAGACCCCTGTTTTCACCAGAGTGTTCTTGGCTCCCTCAGCCTGGTCAGAGACAGAGGGTGTGTTTGTTTGTGGGTCTGGGGAGGGGGTTCTGTATTTATTTATTTATTTTTTTGAGACAGAGTTTGGCTCGTTGCCTAGGCTGTAGTGCAATGGCATGATCTCGGCTCACTACAACCTCTGCCTCCCGGGTTCAAGTGATTCTCCTGCCTCAGCCTCCCAAGTAGCTGGGATTACAGGCATGTGCCACCATGCCCAGCTAATTTTGTATTTTTAGTAGAGGTGGGGTTTCAGCATGTTGGTCAGGCTGGTCTCGAACTCCTGACCTCAGGTGATCTACCTGCCTCGGCCTCCCAAAGTGCTGGGATGAGCCACTGTGCCTGACCCAGGGGGTCTGGATTTTTAGGGTAAGTAGGGTTTAGATAGCAACAGGTGCTGAGCTCGAGGTGTGAATGCAGTCACTTGAAAAACAGCAGACTGTGAACAAAACATGCATTTTGTCACCTGCTTTACTTCAGGAATGGAGATGGTAGATATAAGGGATGGGGGAGATGAGAATTTTCAGCAAAGAGTGAGAATCTTAGGTAGGGGGGTGGTCAAGATGGTGGAGGCTGGCTGGTACTTGGGCCTTTCAGCTGTCTCTGGTTTTCTAGATAAGAACAAGCCAAGTTGCCAGATCCAAGGCTGGCTCAGATGTGGGCTGAGGCAACAGGAGGTTCTCAGGATGGGGATACCCAGCTCTGCCACCCTCACCCCCAGTCACACTGCATCTCACACTCGGAGGCCCACTCTACCACCTTCCTACAATTCAGCCTTTCCTGACGGTGTCCCCATGTGTTCTTCCCTTGCACTCTATCCTCACAGCTCAACTCCCCCCATCCACAGCAAGCCCAAGGTTGGCTAACTTCCCCTTCCCAACTAGCTGCTTTTCGCGTCTTTGCACCCCAGGGCAGGGGCCAGGTGAGTAGGCTTTGAAGGTCTTTTGGGGCCAGGGACAGTTGCGGCCTACCTGGAGCAGCAGGCTATGAAGAGGGGGCATTTGTTTTTGGAGAGCACAGGAAGCTGGCTTATGGGTCAGCACAGCTCACCCACCTCTCATTGTCCACCCTCTCCCTGAAGACACCTCCAAGCTGCCTGTTTTCCTTCTTGGTTCTTCCACAGCTCACCTGGTGGGCAGGTAGGGGCCAGTTCTCTGCCTAGGTCAAGGGAGGAAGCAGCTCAAATCCCTGTGGTGGAAACTGTGGTGCCTGCCCATTGGTAAAAATTAAATGGAGGATCCAGAAGCCCTGATTACCTTCCCACCAGCTTAGTGTCCCGTCTTCTCACCGGCCCCTACCTGGGACTGATGCCAGGGAGATTACTCACCTTTTCTCCTGCAGCCTTTCCACCCCCAGTGTTCTCTGCAAGACTGGGAATGGGTCTGGGGAAGACTAGGGCATGGGGTGCTATGGGACATGTATGTACACACATGTGTGCTTTCGTGTGCTGTGTTGGGGGGCAGGTACCTCTGGGAGCTGGGATGGGGGTGGGGGTGCTGGAGAGACAGCAGAGCAGGTCTTTATAGAACCTGCCTAGCGAGGGTGGGTGGAGCTGGGTGGGGCAGGCAGGAGTGATTCCAGGTTTCAGAGGGGCAACAGAGTGTGGGTGTATGTGTGTGGGGGGTGGGTGTTTCGGTGTGTCTGTGGATTTAGAGGTCCCCAGCCTCACCCCCGGCCTTAGACTGAGGGAAATTAAGGAAGTAGGTGGAGAGGGGCTTGGCTCTGGCTTCCCCAACTGCTTTTGAATTAGAATGCAAGCTCAGGTATCCTGGCCAGGAGCCTAGTCTGTGGGCCCTTCCCCTGCGGTGCACCCTGCACTGCGGTCTGCTGGTGAGATGCTGCTCTGGAAGCCTAGATGCCTGGATGACCCAAGCACGGCCAGGATCCCACCCCTCCTCTGCCACTCAGCCCAGTGAGGAGAAGGATCCTGCCCCCACCCTGGGGCTATGAGGATGGTGAGCTCATGTCTGGGGCTGTCCTGGGAGAATGCCTGGTTAACAGGGCGGGGGTGGGGCACCTGGTGCCAGTTCCTGGGCTCCCTGCTCTGCCCTTCCCACCCCTCAGCCCGCCAAGATCCAGCTGTTCTCTCTGGCCTCCTGGGCAGCACTGTCATCCAAGGACAGCCTTTTTCAGGGTTTAGGAATGCGGGTCGGGACAAAATCTCCACCCCATTTGTGGTCCAGGACTGGAGCTGTTCCTTGCCTACTCTGTGCCTTAGTCCTTTTGGTGATAGCAAAGCCCAGCGTCTCCGGATGGTTGGCTTGCCCACCGCCCAAGGCTGGATGGGGATGAAGGAACATCACGGTTCTTAGAAGTGGTAGAAGGATGAGTGCAGGAACCACCCCTTTTGGGGATAGAGGCTCTTTGGTTCTGGCTGCCTTAGCTGAGGCCTGTCTAGTCTCTGTTTCTTTGTCCCTGGTGAGAAGAGGGGGCAGGATGGAGTCAGCAAATCCTCTCCTGTCCTGGCCCTCTTGCAGTTGTGTCTACTCAAGGAAGCAGCGTCCAGAGCAGTCTCATGGAGAAACCTGGTCTCACTCCAAGAGAGCGCCCCTCAAAGTCAGTGTTAGTACAATTTTCCAACAATCAGAGGAGGCCGGAAATGGGCTGCTGTAGAAGTAGTGGCCATGGGCTAGTCACCTTCTTTCTCTGGGTCCCAGAGAGAGGCCCCTTTCAGCTTGGTGTTGGAAACTGTTGAGAAGAGGGTGATTCAGCCAGCCGTGTCCTCCTGAAGGGGAAAGGGAAAAGGAAAGGGGTGTCAGGGAGTGATGTGGGCATAGTCAGAGGTTCGGGTGCCTTCCTCTCCTCTGTGGAAGCCATGTTGGGTATGTGCATTTTCAACCCACACCCATCAACTTCAGCCCCCTACCAGGGCCTGACAGCTCTGCCTGGGTTAAGCACATCTGTGAAACTCAGGGGAGGAGTGTGACAAGGAGGAAAACCAAGCAAGGCTGTGAAGTGGGACAGCCGTGTCTCGAGTCTCTGCTGTGCCTTGCACTGGCCTTAGGCCTTGGTGAGGTGCCCTGACTGCACAGAGAGCTAGCTCCTGGGATCGTGAGTTGGGAAGTTGGACCCTCAGCTTAGTTCCTGCCATCTCCACGGCTGAAGGTGGGCATCCAGCACTTTGAGTGGAACTTATATTGATATCCTTGGACCTTGGCACTATGGTTGGTGATGATTAGGGAGCCAGGCAGCTAGGGGGTGCCCACATGTATACCCTTGCCCATGGGCTGCAGTGGGAAAGGGGTGCAGGGAATATGCAGGAAGATCCAAGCCCCTGTATAGGAATCGGAGACCTTTAGTGGGCAGGGGCCCACAGATGACTCTTCAGGCAGGGTCTGAAGCAGTAATCATGCCCATTTCCCTGTATTCAGGCAGAACCACCCTTCTCTAGTCCCTGACTGTGGAGAGGAAAATGGTCCTATCAGAGATCTCTGTTCCTGTCTGAGGAGAACTTGAGGCTTCTTGTCCTCTTTCCCATCGTCTTCCCACCTGGCTGGAAGTCTTTTAAAAATCAAACCCAAGCCCCCTCTGCAGCTCGGCTGGCTAGGTGCTTCCAGCCCTGTCCTTGGTGGAGATGAGGAACAATAGGTGCCCTTTTTAGGTGCATGTTTGTGTTCTGTCCCCGCCCCCCTTTTCTTCGCGGGAGTCACCCTGGTTTCCACAGCTCTTTCTCCCAGCCCCATCTTCATCTATGCTGTGTCTCATTACCCCACCCCAGGCCTAAACTAGCTGGGACTGGACTGCGGGGTGGGCCCAGGCTAGAGCAGTGGCAGGAGGTGGCGCCTGCAGCCGCCTGCGTCTGGTCATCGGTCCTCAGCACGCGCCACGCATGGGGGTGCTGGCGTTTGTGTTCAACGCCTTGCCCACTTAAGCTGCCTCCTTTGAGTGGGAAATGGGAAAGGGTTGGTCCACCCTGGTCTGTGTTTTGGCCAACACCCACCTCCCTTATACACACACACACCCCCACACCCACCCACATACACACTACTCTAGGGCCCTGCTCCCTCTGCCTGTTGCCAGGTTCTGAGTGTATTTTTTCCAGGGGCCTCCAATTGTTTCCTGAAGAAACCTGATCCCAGAGCTCAGACAAAAGCTGGGGCCGCCAGAGGAGAAACCCCATTCTCTCCTCCTCTGTCCCTATCGCCCCCACCTCTATAACCTCCCTCCCTTTGGATGCTGGGTATGGGTTCCAGGACCCGGCTGCCATCACCTAGGCAACAGGGGGCTTTTGTTGCCATGGTGATCAATGTGGGAGAAGCTGGGCAGCCGGGACAAAAGCCCCCACATTCCCCCCCGCCGAGCTCCCCCCCAATCCCCTTGGGATGATACTGAGACACATTCCATTAATTTTATTTCTGAAAGGCCTTTGGAGGGGAGAAGGGTCTCCTTTTTGTAACAGGCTCTCTCTTCTCTCCCTCTCTCTTCCCTGGCCTCTTTTTAACCCCAGATAATCCATGATTGGTTTGAACAGGGGACTGAGTGTGTGTGTTTGTGTCTTGGGAAGTGGGGGGCAAGGTGAAAGGCAGTGGGGCACATTCCTTTTCTACAGCCTTCCCCTTCCCCAGACTAGGGCAGCTCCCTGTCCTGCACCGAGTCCGGACTTCCCTCCCCGTCTCGTCATCCCTTTTGACATTTCCACTTGTTGATCTCATCCAGTGATCCCCTCCCCCCATCTCTTCCCTGGGAACGCTGCCCACCCGGGAGACCCTCCAAACCCCTGATTCCTGAGACTGATTAAATAAGGGGAACTTCTGCCCTTCTCTTTACTCCCCTCCCCTCCCTCGTCCCAGGCCCCCCAGCAGCAGTGCTTGGATTAGTTCCCTGGGGTACTTGAAGACACAGCAGGCAAGGGTCTCAGAAGTCGGGTTCATTTTTGGCGCCTGTGTTTGGTAGGGAGGAGAGAAGCGTGTTTTGGTGCTTTTTGGGCTCCCTAACTTGGGTTGGCAGGCCAGGGGAGCAGGATTCATGTTGAGTCTGTAGTAAGTAGCAGGGGAGAAAGATAGGGGGCACTAGGCTGGGCAGCTCAGAACAAAAGGATGGGAGAGGACTGGCACCCTTGTCTGGTTTGAAATTTATCCGGAGGGGAAATGCAATGGCATCAGTTTACCTCCTGGGTGTGTTTGAAGTGGTGGTTCTGGTTAGTGTGTGTGTGTGTGTGTGTGTGTGTGACTTCTTTATTTAGTTGTACTAACAGCAGGATTTATTTATACCACCTCTTTCTCTAGTCTCAGAGGAAGTGTCTGGGGATTGGAGTATGAGTGGTCCTGGAGCTAAAACTTGTTAATTGCTTAACTAATTACTAGCGGAGCCATTTATAAAAGCACTTCTTTCACCCTCGTGATCCTTACGGCTACCCCATGAAAAAGGCATCATTATCTTCCCTATTTTACTAATGAGCTTACCAGGCTACAGGCACAGAGATGTTAAGTAACTTGCACATGGTCACACAGCTAGTCAGTGGAAGAGTTAGGTTTTAAACTTAGATCTTTGAGTGCACATCCCTGGCTCTTCTGGCTGTTGGCTTTGGCAGATGGTTGGTATACAGGAGGATAAGGAGATGGACAGCCTGGGATCTAGTGTGTGTGTCTAGACTCTAGTCCATGGCAGTTGTTTACTTCTCCATCCCCTTTTCTACCCCCATGTCACTCTGTGACCCACTTATTATCTTTGAGCCTCCTGGCAAAATTCAGTTTTTATGAGGAAGACTAGAAAGAATAGGCTGGAACCACAAGAGAAATGCAGGTGAGATGTCTAAACTATATGGAGGAATAGGCCAGTAGAAAGGGTCCTCAGGAGAGTGGGTAGATGAGCCCAACATATATTTTTCAGGTAAGTGGATAAATAAGGATCATTTTTGCTGCCAAGGTTTTTGGAAAGTCGTATGGTTGGGTTAAGGTATTATGTCTCTGTCCTGTAAGTGTGTCCTTATCACAAACATGCTTTGACATGGGGATACTGACAAATATAACTAATCCTATGGAGGACTGCCTCCATAGAGCTCTGTTAAGAGGATGAATGAATAGATTTCACATTGCTTTCATCTCCCTACAGTCATTATAGTTTCCCTGAGAGCCAAAGAGGTGTACAGTCATGGATGTTTTGGCCAATGATGGACTACATATATGATGGTGGTCCCATAAAATTATACTATTGTATTATTACTGTACTTTTTCTATGTTTAGATACACAAGTACATACCATTGTGTTACAGTTGGCTACAGTGTTCAGTACAGTAACATGCTGCACAGGTTTGTAGCCTGGGAGCAATAGACTGTACCATAAGGCCTATGTGTGTAGTAGGCTATACTACAAAAACACAAGGTTTGTGTAGGTACGTTCTATGATGTTCCCAGGATGCAGCTGCCTAATGACACATTCTCAGAAAGTTTCCCTGTGGTTAAGCGAGGCATGACTATGTTCATTTACTAGGTTGGTATTAGTTCCTTGCTCTGCGCCCATGGGAGGGGAGATTGATATAAATATGTATCAATCATGTTGTTTATTCTCAAATTACTGATGGTTTAGAGTAGTTGGAGTAAAGGTAACTATACACAGCAAATCCATTTTAGTTTTTTTTTTTTTTTTTGAGACAGAGTCTTGTTCTGTCGCCCCGGCTGGCGTGTAGTGGTGTGATCTCGGCTCACTGCAACTCCCGCCTCCCAGGTTCAAGCAATTATCTGCCTCAGCCTCCTGAGTAGCTGGGATTACAGGCGCCTGCCACCATGCCTAGCTAATTTTTATAGTTTTAGTAGAGATGGGGTTTCACCATCTTGGCCAGGCTGGTCTTGAACTCCTGACCTTATGATCCAGCCACCTCGGCCTCCTAAAGCACTAGGATTAAGGTGTGAGCCACCCCGCCCGGCCCCATTTTAGTTTTTAACATAATCAGCCTCTCAGCAGCATTTGACCTGGTTGACTTAATTGCCACCTCAAAACACTCTTAAATTTCTGGCTGCCTTGAGACCCCACTCTTCTGGCTCCCCTCCTTGTCTGGCCTTCTCATCCCCTTTGCTCCTTTTCCTCTGGACATGTGTACATGCCGGGGTTCTTTATGTCCTTATGTAGTCCTCTCCCTAGGTGATTCCATCTATCCCCATAGCTTTTCACACCCTCAGTACCTCCAGCTCGGACTGTCCTCCGAGTCTGGCTCCTCTGATACCTGGCTGCCTACTGTCTCATGGCCACTAACTTAGCAGGCTAGAAGCTGAACTAATTGTCTTCCCTCACAAGGCTGCTTCCTCCTCAGTCTTCCCTACCCTACTGATGGTGCTACCATCTGCTCCCTTGCTCAGGCTGGGGATTCTTGACACTCCCGTCGCGCTCATTAGGTCCTGTTGATTTGACTGTTACTCACTCTTCTGTGGCTCTACCCTTAGCAAGCCTGTACTACTGCAGTCACCTCCTTACTGATCTCCCTGTTTCTACTTTTCCCTCTTTTCAATCCATATCTGCATAGCTAAAATCCTTCGAAGTTTTCCTGTGGCCTTAGAATAAAATAAAGCTCATGTTCTTCACCTGGTGCCTGGCTGTCTCTGCAGTGCCACCTTCTACCACCCACTCTCTTCCTCAACTCTGGCCCCACTGGCCTTTGTTGGTTCTTTAAATACAACAAACTCTTTCCTGCCTTTGGCCTTCACACATGTGATTCCTCTGCTCCATGGGCATTTTCCTGCACTCTTTGCTTGGTTAATTCCTGTTTCTTCTTCAGGCCTCTGCTGAGGTGTCATTTTTTTCAGACTTTCTAGAACCGCTAAGTTTAAAGTAGCCCTTACCCCATGTGGTGTCTCTCATAGTTTCCTGTTCCGCCCTTCCATCCATAAGTATAAACAACCTGCAATCGGTCATTTATACTTATCTGCTTACTTGTTTGGTGTGCCCTCTTCCCTGCTAGACTGTAAACTCAGGGTTTGTTATACCACTTTACACCTAGCAGAATACATGTTCATAGAAGGTGCTCAAACAAGATTTGATGCATCAATGACTGAAGATAGGAAGTAAGTGCTCAGTGGATGATGATGACTGTTAGGGGAGTCAGGGTCAGCAGGGAAGATAACATTGGGTGCTAGAGTAGGTGGGGGCTCCTATGAGGGAGTGGGGCTGGGCTCTGAAGAATGAGCAGGGTAGGGATTAGAGAGAGGAGAGGTCATCCTCCTCTGCAGAATCAAAAGGTGAAGTATGGTTGAAAGATAAGCCTATAAGTAGGCAGATAAACTTGTACCTTGCCTATTTCAGAACTTTAGGCAAGTAGAAACTTGTCTTCTCCTCCCACCCCCACCATATTATCCATAGTTTCCACCCCTCACCCTCACCTGGGTGTGTGCATACGCGTGGCAGCCTCAAGGAAGCTGCCAACCTGATCTTACCAGTAAACCTGGGTGTGTTTGAAGTAGATGCTGGGGAGATGGTACCAAGGGAAGCAGCCTGCTGTGGGCACACTCAGAAAGTATGAGTGAGGGGAGGAGGTGTAGCATGTGGAGGAGATGCCTGGGGTAGCCCCTGGACAGAAGCCAGCTCCTTTCTGCTCTCTGAGGTGTCCATTGGTTCAGCCTGTTGGCTTGGCCAGAACCTGCCCTCTTCACGCCTCAGTTTTCCTTGCTGAGAATAGGGAAGCAATGCCCTGCTCCTCCCTTTCAGAGGGCCTGTGGTTGGGTCATTCTGGGTGAGCCTTCCTGCCCTGGGAGCCTTTGCTAGCCATCTTCCCCCAGGCCTGAGTCCTTGGCACAGCCTGGCAGGGCTCTTTCTAGAGTAGAGTAGGAGGAACTGGGCCCAGTGGACAGCAGGAACCTGGGTGGAGATATTCTCAGGCCATGGCTGGGCTCATTTGAGTCTTCTGTGGCTGTTGTGTGCGGATGGTCTTCCTCTGCTCTGACCCCATAGAGAGCTCAAGCCGCCTCTAACCAGCTTCTTCCTCTCACCAGGAGCGTCGCTGGATTTTCTCTGAGACAAGCCCACCCGTCCAGCAAAATAGAGTCCCTCAGGGTGACAGTTGACTTCCTGAAGGTGCCTCTTGGCCTGAAGAAGCCGGTGCTGAAGGAGGTGGCTGTGGGGCCCCCCAAGAGGCCCCAGCCTGCGGCCCTGGAGCGCTATAAGGCGCGGCGTTCAGACGCCATGGACACCGAGTCCCAGTACTCGGGCTATTCCTACAAGTCGGGCCACTCCCGCAGCTCCCGCAAGCACAGGTGGGCAGGCATGTGGGGTGACATGTGTGGCGGAGGGAGGGTTGGGGGCTGTTAAGAGGTGGGCACGTGCAGGGGTGGTGGGGTAGAGTGGCTGCCGAGAAGACCCTGGTCCGCTGCTGGACTTTCTGTGCCTCTTCTGGCTTCCTGCCGCAGGGACCGCCGGGACCGACACCGCTCTAAGAGTCGAGATGGGAGCCGAGGGGACAAGTCGGTGACAATCCAGGCTCCCGGGGAGCCCCTGCTGGACAATGAGTCCACACGAGGGGATGAGCGGGTGAGCACCGGGGATGTGGTGGTCCAGACTGGGCATTTTCAGACTGCTCCTGAGGGGCTGGAGGCTCCGCAGAGTGGGGGAGGGCTTGGAAACCTGGGCTCAGACAGCTGCCAGACTGGGCTCAGACAGCTGCCACACTGGGGAGTGTGTCTTGTGTTGTACTTAGGTTGGCTCAGTGTCTTAAGGTAGGACCTTCAGAAATTTCAGTATAGAGATCCCTCTGGAAGCAGCAGCCTCTCCTTCTTTATCTCCAGAGGGGTGGAGGGGTGACCTGGGCTGTGTGATGGGAATTGCCCAGCTCCTCTGGAGCTGCTGCCAGCCAGTCAGGCCCGCTGGGAATCTGGAGCAGGAGGGCGGTGGTGGTGGCTGGGCCTGGGGTGTGTGTGAGCAAAGCTGAGTTTTCCTGGAGCCTCCAGGTGTGGGCGCTCTGTGCCCTCTGGTGTCAGCCTGTAGAATGGCGTCACCTAGGTCTTGGGAAAGGAGTGTGGGAAGAGTAGATGAAGAAAGCCTGAGGGAGAAGAAGTAAGGCTGAGGGATGGAGCAGAGACCCTCGGAGAGAGTTCTCCACAACAGGAGTGAGCAGGTTTTCTATTCTAACCTCTGTTGCCCACTGTGCTCACCTGGTAGGGAGGACAGCGGACAGAACACAGTCCTGGAATAGGGCAGAGGCAGGATTCGAGGTGACACTGAGGTTGCCCAGGTCTCATTCCTCTTGGGAGCATCTCTGGGGGCTGGAGATTCCCAGCTCCTTTTTCCTCAGAAGAAATCCTTGTGACTGACATTGGGAATTCCTGGGCCTTGGGAGCAGGTCAATACCTAAAGGAAATGTTCTTTTTCCCTCTCTCCCAATCCCTTCTCCCTGGGGCCTGGCCTCCTGAGTTCTTGAAGTGACCCTGAGGCATGACCAGCTCTCCTACTGTTGGGGAGGAGGTCCCAAGCCCTTGGTCCTTGGAAGGGGTGGGCAGTATGTCTGGGGGTCAGAGGGCAGGGAACAGACCCAGGGCCTTGAGCTGAAAGCAGTCAGTGCATCTGCTTTCTATCTTCACATCAGACTCATTCCCCATCCTGTGGAGAGGAGGTTCCTCAGCCTCCCTAATCACTGGTGCTGTCGGGCTGCCTTCATCCTGTAATCTGAACCTTCTAAGTGTCAGGATGTGATTCCATATCCCCAGGCTGTCCCAGGAGTGAAGGCTGTGGGTGCTGAAGGCGGCTGGTGGTCTTGGGACTCCTCTGTGGGATGATCTCCAGCCACTGCAGAGAAACAGCTTGAGCAGACCACACTTAGAGGGGCACCTTGGGACCTCATCCTGGCCACCTTCTTGCCTCTAGGGATAGGCAGCCTCTCTGCTGTAGAGATTTAGATGGCCCAGCAGAGGTGGCCTTGCAGACCAGAGACCCGGAGACCCAGGGTGGCCTTGAGTCTGCACAGTGTCCTTCATACCTTCACCCCTTTACCCCTGGGGTCTTCTCTTCTTCTCTGTGCTGCTTTGGTCAGGTTACTCCCTTAGTTGGAAACCTTCAGTGGCTCTCCATGCCTGGAGAATAGGTGCTTATTGCCTAGCCCAGCACTGCAGCATGGCCCGCACAAACCCCGCCTGGCTGTTCTCTGCCTCACCTTCCTGGTTGCACCTTGCTGTGCTTCTGCACATGGATCCTCTGCTCTCATAGCCCTTGGGTGCCTCAGTTCATGCCATTCCTGCCCTGCAGGCTCCTCCTCTAGCTTCTGCTGAAATCATGGCATGCTGGAAAGAACTTAGATAGGACTTCCATAATTTTTTTTTTTTTTGAGATAGAGTTTTGCTCTTGTTGTCCAGGCTGGAGTGCAATGGTGCAATCTTGGCTCACTGCAACCTCCGCCTCCTGTGTTCAAGCGATTCTCCCACATCAGCCTCCCGAGTAGCCACAGGCACACGCCACCACGCCTGGCTAATTTTTTTTTTTTTTTTTAATTTTTAGTAGAGACAGGTTTCTCCATGTTGGTCAGCCTGGTCTCAAACTCCCGACCTCAGGTCATCCGCCCACCTTGGCCTCCCAAAGTGCTGGGATTACATGCATGAGCCACCGCGTTCAGCAGGACTTCCAGAATTAATGTTAGTGTTTGAGTGATTCATGTGGATCTTGTTAAAATGCAGATTCTGGTTCAGTAAACGTGCGGTGGGCCTGAGGTTCTGCCTTTCTAACCAGCTCCCAGGTGATGTCCACACTGCTGGTCCACAGATCACATTTTGAGTAGCCAACCAGCCCTTAGAGATCATTTAGTTCATCAATCTTGGATGCCACTACAATCATCTGGGGAGTTTTTTTTTTTTTTTTTGAAAAGGTTGACAAGCAGATCATATTCCCCAGTAATTAGTATTATTTTCTGACCTCCATAAGTGTTGTAATGTGTGCATCTGGGATTGGGAACATCTTCCTGGGAGCTCCCCTCCCCCAAGGATCAGCTCAGGTCCCACCTGCCTGCTTTGCTTGGCGAGTTTGCCCTCGGATCCCAGTCACTGCCTGAGCAGTTCCTTCAGCATTTGTCCTGTGCTGTCTGCTCTGAGGGTCATTGCAGCATGTGTGGTTTTTCCTCTCTCACTGACCAGTGTCCAGCTCCCCGAGGGCTCGGGTTTTGGACTTGGCCATCTGCAGAGGCCAGACTTGGACACACAGTGGAGCTCAGTAAATACTTTGATGGTTGCGTATTTGTTGATTACCCTCTCTTCTTTCTGCCTTCTCCTTTCCCATGTGTTCCTCTCTGTCTCCTCTCCCCTCGCCCTTTCTCCTGTTCATCTCCTCTTCCTCTTCTTATCCTTTCCTCCTTATTGTGTGGCTGGCCCCCTTCTGCCTGTAGGATGACAACTGGGGGGAAACGACGACAGTAGTAACGGGCACCTCAGAGCACAGCATCTCCCACGATGACCTCACGCGCATCGCCAAGGACATGGAGGACAGTGTCCCTCTGGACTGCTCCCGTCACCTGGGTGTGGCGGCAGGGGCCACCCTGGCATTGCTGTCTTTCCTCACGCCGCTGGCCTTCCTGCTGCTGCCCCCACTGCTGTGGCGGGAGGAGCTGGAGCCTTGCGGGACGGCCTGCGAGGGCCTCTTCATCTCTGTGGCCTTCAAGCTGCTTATCCTGCTGCTGGGCAGCTGGGCTCTGTTCTTCCGCCGGCCCAAGGCCTCACTGCCCCGCATCTTTGTGCTGCGCGCCCTACTCATGGTGCTGGTTTTCCTGCTCGTGGTCTCCTACTGGCTCTTCTATGGTGTGCGCATCCTGGATGCTCGGGAGCGCAGCTACCAGGGCGTGGTGCAGTTCGCCGTGTCGCTGGTGGACGCCCTTCTTTTCGTGCACTACCTGGCTGTGGTCCTGCTGGAGCTGCGCCAGCTCCAGCCTCAGTTCACTCTCAAGGTCGTGCGCTCCACCGACGGCGCCAGCCGCTTCTACAACGTTGGCCATCTCAGGTACTAGCCCACGGCTGGAGAAGGGTTGGGAGGGAAAGGGCATGGGAGGATGTGGAGTGACTGCTAGGGTGGGAGGGTGTGATGGTGGGCTGGAGGTGATGGGCTTGGAGGGCTATGTGGGAGGGAATTGAGTACTTTGCACCAAGTAGGTTTTCACCAATGTTTGCTGCTTGATGGGCAAGTTCATGTACACGGTTGTGGGGCAAGATCAGTTGGGAGTTATGAACTGGGAATGAGCAGGCATTTAGAGGTAGGGAATATCAGAGGGGGATGAACCAAAGGGAAGAAATATTGCGGGGGTGCACAAACAGGGGCTTTTTGGATCCCCTTTCTAGTCCTTTCTGGGAGGCACAGCTTCTTGTGAGCACTCAGTGGCCTGTGAAGTGACCTGGCCAGAGGAGGGATCCCCAGAGAAAGAGATAAGGAGGAGAGTTCTTCAGCTCCCAGTAAACAAGCTACCCCTCGAGGCCACACAGAGTATCAGTGGCACATCCTTGGTCCTGTAGAGAATCTTGGGGGAATGCTGGATGGGGATGGGGTGATCTTTGACTGGGGACCCAGGCCCAATGCCCTTTCTCTGCTGGGCTTTGGCATGGCAGGGAGGGACTGGCAGGCCCAGCCCTGGGGAAGGCTTGGGAGCCTGGTAAGTAGACCTCAGGCCCAGAGTCGGGCTTCTTGGAAGCAGCTTGTCCCTGTCCTGTGTTCTCTCCTGCCCTGCCAACCTACCCTAATGTGTCCCTTCCCCTGTGCCCCTTGTCTGTCCCTTCTCCGCTCCCTCCTGCCATCTCCCCCACAGCATCCAGCGCGTGGCAGTGTGGATCCTGGAGAAGTATTACCATGACTTCCCTGTCTACAACCCCGCCCTCCTCAACCTGCCCAAGTCCGTCCTGGCCAAGAAAGTGTCTGGCTTCAAGGTGTATTCCCTCGGAGAGGGTGAGCAGCCCTGCTCCTCTGCCCTTCCCTGTCTCTTCCCAAGCAGGACTCCAAGTTCCCGCCTCTCTCTTACCCTTCGTCCCTTGCTTTTTCCTTTCCTTAGCGTATGTTTCAGCCGCTTCTGTTCAGTCACTTCCCTTGACTCCAGGTGGCTGAGCTGCTCATCCTACTTGCTGTCCCTTTATGCTATGGCGTGTCCCCTGATCTGGCTCCTCAGTATCTCTCATCAGCCCTGGTCTAAGCCCTTCAGCTCTTGGGGCTGCAGAACCCCCTGCACTGGGGAGGAACACCTGCAGGACTCCTGCGCTTCCAGTGCCTTCCTTTTTGCTTTCCTGTGGCCTCTCCCAGAGGTGGCCAGGAGGGTTGGGATTAGGAGGTATTGCTGGGTGGTGGGAACAGCTTCTTCTGGACATGTCAGGCTGCTGTCTCCAGAGCTCCTGGAGTGGGAAGAGAGGCCACACTCTGATGTGACCATCTCCTCTATCCTGTTCTTGTGCAGAAAACAGCACTAACAACTCCACTGGCCAGTCTCGGGCTGTGATCGCAGCGGCAGCTCGGAGGCGGGACAACAGTCACAATGAGTACTACTATGAGGAGGCTGAGCATGAGCGAAGGGTGCGCAAGAGGAGGGCCAGGTGGGTCCCTGGGGGAGAAGAGGAGGGGAGGTGCTTGTTGGGTGAATGGGGAGAGGAAGACCAAGGAACTTCTATAACTGCTGGAAATATAGAGCAATGATGACATGAGTGGGGGGTGTGTTTGTTTTCCATTGCTGCCCTAACAGATTACCATGAACTTAGCAACTGTGAAACAGCACACATTTATTATCTCCCAGTTCCATGGGTCAGGTGTAGGCTGGCTGGAGGCTGTGCTCAGGGCTCACAGGCTGAAATCAAGAGGACTCTCATCTGAGCCTATGCTTTCTCTTTCAAGCTCATTATTACGGGGAGAATTCAGTTCCTTGTCACATAGCCCCATAGGCAGTTTACAAGATGGCAGTGCACTTTTTTTCCCAGCAGAAACAGGTCTCTAACTTCTGCCACCAGCTGGAGATAACTCTGAATTTTTTTTTTTTTTTTTGGTATTTTTAGTAGAGATGGGCTTTCACTATGCTGGCCAGGCTGGTCTTGAACTCCTGACCTCATGATCCACCCGCCTCAGCCTCCCAAAGTGCTGTGATTACAGGTGTGAGCCACCACGCCCAGCCCAACTCTGATTTTTAAAGAGCTCATGTGATTAGATCAGGCCCAACAGGACAGTCTTCTTTTAAGGCCGCTAACTTGGCACATTAATTACATCTGTGGAATGTACCAAGATTGTTGTCTAATGAGGGGATGGGAGTCTGGTAGAAGTGGAGGGTATCTTTGAATTTTGCCTGCCACAGTGGGGTAGGGACCCAATAAAGGGATGTGAGCTTTACCTGCAACAGCACCGACTCAGGCTAGACTAGCCTGCCTACCAGTAGATCTTGAGGGGACTCACCAGATGGTGCTTTTGTTGCCTTCAAAAAATGAGGTTTTAGTGCCTATATTTTGGTAAATTCTTAAATGCCATCCTCGCTTCTCTCTTTCCCTATTCATATTATTACGTGAATTTAGTCAACCCTGAAGAATCTTACTTGGTGCCTACTCTGCCGGCTTCCATCTTGGTCTGTCGGGAGTTCCCTGAGGGAGGAGCAGAGTGCCTTGGACTTGACCACGCACCTGCCCTCCGCCCCATCTCCCACACCATCTCCAGGCTTCAAGGGCAAGAGGTAGCCCTTACCCTGTTCTTATATGAGGCTGGCATCCCCTGTAGTAGCACAAAGATCACCAACGCCATTTCTGTGGCATTCCAACCTATCTCTAATTGTCTTGGAAATGGCCCTCATGGGAAGGAAACCAGTGATGTCCCTACCCCTTTACCTTCTGCCCTGACCAGGTCATCCAGTCTCCTGCGCTGCCACCATCATTTTTGGCACATAGAGGACTCTTTCCTTTCCCCATTACCTTGCTTGTAACCAGGAGCAAACTTTTTCCTTTGTTTACCTGAGATAAAAGGATCTTTTCAAAGGGAATTTACTGAGAAATGTAGGGGAAGCAAGAGAATAAAGAAAGAAATGATAGACATACACAGATCCACACCTACATACCTAGAGTCCCATCTGAAATGACTCAAGTTCCTGGGTTCCTGGGTTTCTGCATAGCAGGCCTCACTTTCTTTCTTTGTCCTGTCACTTCAGGCTGGTCCTGCTCTTAGGCCAGGGTCTTTTACTTTGGTTTTTGGACTTGAAGTGCAGATAATTGAATTAATGGCTCTTTTCAGCTTCTAACATATTGGCATTATAGGGTTTTTCATGATTCTTTGTTCTGTTTTCTCTTTTCCTCCAGTTCCCACTTTCACTCCAGCCCCACATTTGAGGCATCCAGTTGAGTGTGTTTGATTTCCTTAAAACCCACATGTATCCTTGTGCAAAGTTAGTGTTAGCGTAGTGATCTTTGTTGGTGTTGGTGTGTGTGTCTGTATGCGTTTTTTTTTTTTTTTGAGACGGGGTCTTGCTCTGTCACCCAGGCTGGAGTGCAGTGGCGTGATCTTGACTCACTGCAACCTCCGCCTCCTGGGTTCAAGTAATTCTCCTGCCTCAGCCTCACCAGTAGCTGAGATTACAGATGTGTGCCACCATGCCCATCTAATTTTTGTATTTTTAGTAGAGATGGGGTTTCGCCATGTTGGCCAGGCTGGTCTCGAACTCCTGACCTCAGGTGATCTACCTGTGTCGCCCTCCCAAAGTGCTGGGATCACAGTCATGAGCCACCACGCCCGGCCATCTGTATGCTTTTAATGTAAATGGACTTCTTTTTCGTGCTTCCTCCTTAACACTGAGTTTTTGAGATTCATCCAAGCTGCCTGTACATCTAGTTTGTTGCATCTTTTTGCTGCACAGTAGTTCGTGGAATACTCCCAACATCCTATCCAATATTTGGTTTATAGTTACTTCTTTCTTTTTTCCATTTTGATGGAAAAGTAGTATTTTACTAACATTTTCATTTGCATCTCTCTAATTGCTGGCCAGTAACTACTTCGTATATTCTTTAGCCTTTCAGTCCTCTTGTGAATTTTCTGTTCACCTCCTTTGCCCTTTTTTCTCTAGGCTTCCTGCCTTTTTCTTCTTGATAGAAATTGTAGCAAATTCTTTGCATGTTCTAGATATGAATCCCTTGTTGGTTTTAGATGTGTATATTTTCCCCAGCTCCATCAGATGTCAGTTAATGTTGCCCATGCGATCATAGTTGAATAGAAATCTGTCTTTTTGATGTAGTCATATCTATTAATTGTTGACCCAGTGAAATATGATTTGGGGGTCTTATTTAAGAAGGTTTTCCTTAAAGTTGGATGGAATTCTTTGTCTTTCCTATAGCACAGTTCCTAGTTGTCTCTCTGGGGTTTGACACTAGGTTTGCCCTCTGAATCCCTGGGTTGGGCCTAATGAAATCTGTGACTGTTTACTGTTCCCAGTGGGAGAAAGGCACGATTGCCCCTGGCTTTGTATTGCTTTGGGTGAGCACAAAGGCCTGACCTCATTCAGGTGGCTGGAGTGTTGGAGCTAGGGGAGAGGGGTGGGGTGGTGGAAAGAGAGGTGGGCATCTGGCCCAGTTCCCTCCTGTCCCCTAGGCTTGTAGTGGCAGTGGAAGAGGCCTTCACTCACATTAAGCGGCTGCAGGAAGAGGAGCAGAAGAACCCCAGGGAGGTGATGGACCCCCGGGAGGCAGCCCAAGCCATCTTTGCATCCATGGCCCGTGCCATGCAGAAGTACCTTCGGACCACCAAGCAGCAACCCTACCACACCATGGAGAGCATCCTGCAGCACCTTGAATTCTGCATCACGCATGACATGACGCCCAAGGTAGGCCTGCCCTGCTGCCAGCATCCTTCCGCCTTCCCCAGCTCTTTTTCTTTCCCACATTCATTTTCCCTGATTCTCTCACTACTTTCCTCACTGTCCACCTCATTTCTCTCTCCTCATCACCTCCTCTTTATAATCTTCTCTCTCATTCCTATTCCACCTGCCCCATCTGTGTGGGGTGAAGTCTTTAGGTGGATGAGGAGAAGGGAGTCCTCAGGACCATTTTTGGGGATGGCTGAGACTTAGTTCTTATCTCTATGAGGGCTCTGGAATTACCAGATCCAAAGGCCCACCTCTACCCCCATTACCCTCTTCACCTCCACTAGCTGGTCTTGGCTTTGTGTCATTTTGAGCCATTGCCCACCCTTAACTCTATGGCCAGCTTCCAAGAATTGCTTTCCCTGAGCCACCCTTGGTGAGCAGGTAACTAAAGATGTTGCACTTTAACCTTGACACCTCTGGCTCCCTCCTGGTGCAAAAAAACAAAACCTGCTTGGCATTAATCATATAAGCTGCGTGGGAAGGAAGGAAGAATGAGGGAGGGCTTGCCCAGGTCACAGCCTGGTGCAGGGAGAAGAGCAGCAGATGGGGGTCAGGGGAGCCGAGTTCAGTCATACCTGATGAGCCACATCCCCTTGTGCACTCCAGCTTCTTCATTTATAAAATGAGGGTCTGAAGCAGATGATCTCAGGCCCCTTCCTGCTGTAACATTCTGAGGTTCTAGTTCATATGCATAGAGTGAGCTCAGGGATGTCCTTGTTGTCTTTGGAAACTATGCCCCAGGAGATGAAGGATACTGCATAGGTGACAGAGATTTTTATTCAGCCCCTTCTTTCCTCTTCAGGCCTTCTTGGAGCGATACTTGGCGGCTGGACCTACTATCCAGTACCACAAGGAACGCTGGCTGGCCAAACAGTGGACACTGGTGAGCGAGGAGCCGGTGACCAACGGGCTCAAGGATGGCATCGTTTTCCTCTTAAAACGCCAGGACTTCAGCCTGGTGGTCAGCACTAAGAAGGTCCCATTCTTCAAACTCTCTGAGGAATTTGTGGATCCCAAGTCGCACAAGTTTGTCATGAGGCTGCAGTCTGAGACCTCAGTGTGACTGTGCAACAGCAGGGGGAGTGGGAGACTCTGGGGGGCTCCTGAGGGGGTGGGAGGGGGCTTGGTTCTCAGGCCCAGCCACATTCCTGCCACCCTTCTTCTTCTTGCTCTTGTTTTTTTTTTTTTTTTTGTTTACTTGAATTAACTTACCCCCACCTTCTCTCCTTGCCTTTTCCTTATTTTACCCCATGTGAACCTGGGCCATCCTGCTGTCAACAGTACCTGGGAAGGACCCCTCTCCCCTGCCCCCAACAACTTTTGTATTACTCTAGGCCCTGCAGGAATCAGTGCCTCTCTCCCTCTTCTTTCCCTACCTAGTCTTTTCCCAGATTGCAGTCTCTCCTGAAAGGGCACAGGACCCTGCTAATTGTACCTTCCCCTCCTGAACCTCGACTCACAAACGCAAGTTCTTGTAGCATTTCTCTTCAGTGGCCCCAGCAGGGTTTCTCTGGGGCACATAGTCATGACTCCAGAGAGCCACAGTGCCAAACTCCTCCAGGGCAGCAACTAGCCCTCCTGTTCCTCACACCAGCCACAACAAACCCTGGGTTCTGGGGCAGGGATACTCCTGCCACACAGTCTGAGTTAGGAATCTCCTTGCCAGGAGCATTTGCTTCCACATATATTTAGAGCAAAGAAGGATCCCATCCTTTTCCCAGAAATCTCCACCTAATGTTTTTGGTTTGTATGGTCACATGACCATAGGCAAACAAGTGGAAACTCTCTGTGACGATTTTTCCAGGGACTTGGGGGAAGGTACCTTTGTTCCAATGTGTCTTTCCTAGGCAGTCCCTGAGGAGGAGGGCTGAATAGATCCCTGAGAGTTTGAAGAGACCCCCATCATTGACTCCTGCTCCCTGACCCTACCCTCACTTTCCTCCCTGCTCCTCCCAGTGAAGGATGGTAAGTCCTATACAGACTTAGTGGCTTGCAGACCCTGACCCAGCCCCTGTGGTCTTAGACAAATGTTTTTGTTTTTGTCATCAGCCACCCCTGTCCTGCTGTCTTCTCTCGACTCCAGAGACCTGTTGCCTCATCTCTTTTGGGGAAGAGCTGGCAGCTCCTCCTCATCCCCTGCCTTAAGTCCAGTTCTTTGCCTCAGGGGTCTGGTTTCCTTGGCCTTCCAGGGTCCCCACCCCTTTTCTCCTTGCCTGATTCTCTGAGCTCTGGGCTCCCTCTGTACTGGGTAAAGGGACAAGGATCACTGCCTTTTGTAGGTACTTCACCCCTCACCCCATTTTAGCTTCCATAGTCTTTGCACCAAATCCAAATTCTTGATAATTTAGATCTCATTTTGAGCAAAATTTGCTGGTCCTCTAATAAATCTTTTCAATATAAATCTGAGCCTTTGACTCAAACATTTTTGCCAAGGAAAATAGAATTAGGAAGTACCCATATACATCTAGCCAGGATCCACATGGAAGACCTTTCCAATGGCTGCAATGACTAGGCCATTCCTCTGAGAAACTCACAGTGTCCCTTTGTAGGCCCTTCTTTTCCCTGGAAGACTCGTTGGTACTTACCTTGCAGAGCACATCCTGGGATAAGATCCTCAGGGTCTCACCTGGGAGGCTCCCTCTCTGTGTAGTGCCAGTCCTGGGAATGATGGAGCCTAGTGATCGGGGTTTCTCCTGCTGTCCTTTCTGCAAAAGTTCACCTGTTCACCCACCACATGCCAGAGAGGGGCTCATTGGCCAACGCCTACCTTGTCCCCAAAGGGGTGGGTTGTGGAGCTCACTTAGGCATGGCCTCTGGCTGGGGCCAGGGTTACGAGATAGGCCTGTATGAAATACGTCCTGTTCTGGGGGTCTGTCTCTTTTCTTCTCTTCAAAATCCTTGTGTCAGAGGAGTCCCTTCTTAGTCACATAAATACCTCACTATCCTGGAAAACAGGGCCTGGATGGTGACCGGGGTCATTGCCTTTGGGGGCAGGATGGAGTGTGGTGTGGTCTGAGGAGCAGGTTGGGGTTGGAGAGAGGGAAAGGATTTGGGATCTTAGTTGCTGTCCTAGGTTAGGGGCAGGGGAGTGTTTATTTTAAGATCCTGCCATGTTTTTAATCACTGTGATTTTTTTTCATTCCCCTTTCCTAAAAAAAAGAATTTTCTCCTCCAACTCTCTCTCTAAGCACTAAGGGCTGTGCCTGAGAATGGTAGCATTTTGGTCTTTTGCGTCAGAACTGTGGTATCTTTGTCTTCTTTCATTGTTATTATTATTATTCTTACTATTGTTTTTTAAAATGTCAGGATGAACTGTCAGACGTATGGCCATGTGTTTGTCCTCTGCTTCTCCTCTGTGGGAAGTTGTCTCCATGCTGTAAACTGCTGTGGGGTGTGCGGCTGACTCAGTCCCTCTGAGCAGTTTCCCCACTGTGTCTGTCCCATCATGTGCTGGATCTGCTTATTCTCCTGCTGTGGGGGTGTGCCCACCTCTTACCCCCTGGACACCACAGGGCTGCTGTGGCTGGGCCTCTCCAGTACTCTCTTTTGTGTGACTCATGGCATCCTCGCCCATCCCCACCGTGCCTAGCAGGCCTTCCTTTTCACCACCTCGGAACGCTTGCCCTTCCTCCCTCCACACCAGGACGCTGTGCCTCAGTCCTTCACCTACCTCGCCACTCTGCCACTGTCCTCATTGGTCCTTTCTCCTAAACTAGTCTTTGTGCTCTCTTTGTTTTTTTTTTCTTGTTTATTTCCCTCTTGTCTCTCGTCTTTTCTTCCTCTTCCCCTCCCATTTCAGTCCTTTACTTTTCTCTTTCCCATCTCCACTCGGTATTCCAATGGCAAACCCTGATGTAAAACCTGTGATGAGACATCGGGCTCTCCGGAACTTTCTCATTTGGCACATCTTTTCCCCAGGGTTTGCACTTCTCTTCTTTCCCAGGCGAACTCCCCTGTTCCTCTGTGGTGTCTGTCAGTCTGTCTGTCTTCTCCTTCCTCTGCCCTTCCCACGGGGCAGTATCTGCTGATGGATTCAGTCCTGGTGTGTGATTGTTGTGATTTGTTCTTCTGTGCGCAAAAGAAATGGGGCTTTTTGAGTCCCTTCCAAGTGAGATTGTAAATGTAGAATTTTCCACTGTTGGATCTAGGTTTTTTTTCTTTTTTGGGGGGGGTTACAGAGCTGAGACCTTGTGCATGCATGTAGAAAATTGTAAAATGTAAATTTTTTTTAATATATAAAAAGCTTGTTTCTACAGTTTGCAGTGGATCTAAACATTATGGCAATTTTAGGGTTTTTTTCTTAAACATAGGAACTAAAACTGTACAAATTTTTTTTTATATAAAATAAAGACATTTGACTTTTGTGGGGGCATTCTGTTGCTTTCCTTTCTTTACAGGAATGGGAGCAAAAGAGGGCCAGGGGAGAATGAATATATACTCCTTGTTAGGGAGGGAATGGGCAGGAGGGGGCAGTGTGAGCCCATCATTGCTCTGCAGGCCTTCAGGGTGTGTTGGAGAGAAATGGGAAAATGAAAAAGGAAATTGCTTATTCCAAATCCTGATTCTACAGAGAGAGAAACAAGAATATGAGGACTCAACCACTTCCTGGTGTAGCTGTCAGTATAGAGAAAGAAAGATTACTTCCTGGGTCCACTCTCCTGAGCAAGTTTGTATCTGTATGGCCTCTAGGACAGGAGTGGGTTTCTAAAACGTCTTTCTAAAACAGAAAGTGCCATAGGAATTTCAGGGGATAATTGAGATTTCAGTCAATGGTGACAGCTCATCACAATCCGTTGAGACAAGTTTCTGAAGTATGTGTCTTAGTTCTAAATATGTAGAGAGCTCATTGCTCCGTTGTCACAGTAATGCATGTAAGCAGGCACTAAAATCATCCTCAAGAGATTGGGGCCCTTCTCCCAGTCTTACCTGGACCTGACCTCTGTGACTTTGGGCAAGATGCTTCACATGTAAACAGCCTACTAAGGTTAAAAACAAGCATTTCTGTATGGAGATGGCCCATTCACTAGATTTCCTCCTCTTCTCCCCTGCCTCATACTCTGCCAGGCTCTGGGGATGCAAAAGCAAGAGAGGCTCCATCCTGGAGGATGACCCAATTTACAGGGGTGACAGGCCGGGTGACCCTAGTGCAAAGCTTCATGGTGTGTTCTCAGGCAGAGTGTAGACAAACCCTGGCTGAATTCCAAGGAGCTCGGGGAGTTTCCTTCTTCAAGAAATCTAGGGAGTTTGTTTAAGGCTCAAGATGGGGGAACACCCTTACCTTGAGATTACGTTTTGTTCATCTAAGTATTCCTAGAATCGAAACCAGTTCCTCGCATATAGTTGGTGCTCAATAAAAAATTATTGAATGAATAATGAACTTAACAACTAACAATCCAATAGGGGCTCATGAAAGGGATCATGTACTTACTTCTCCCTTTAAAATTACACTCCAGTCTTTCTCATGTGAAAACAAACAAAAATACTTCCCCTTGAAACTGCATGCCCATTCTCACGGCTCTGTTCTTTTTGTAACTAGGCTTGTAGAGTAGTTTCACTTGCTGTTTTCAGTTCATTTCAGAGTCAACTTGTGACTTACATTGTGACCAAATTTCTACCTTAGCATGCCTCTGAAATTATTCTTGTTCTCAACAGTGAAGTATAGTAAACACCTTTTAAGTTTATTCTTTATTTAGTGCCGATGATGTTCCCAGCCTGATGCTAAAGTACTTTCTCTGGTAAAGATATTGGATATGGTCCTGCCCTCTCTGAGCTAACCTTGGTGGACCCTTGAGGAGCCTAGTTAACCTCAGGGACCTCCTCCTGTAATGCTGGCCCCGGGAATTCATAGATTTAAAGCCAGACCTCAATATTTGATTGATAAGATCATATTTTCTCTAGAGGTTTGCTGCAAGCAAAAGTGGTAATCCTGACCATTTGTCATGCAGCAAAGAGTATTTGTAACTTTTGTCTGAAAGGATGTGTTTTCCATGGGAGTACTTCACATAGCACTGAAGTTAGGGACCCAGCTTGGTGGATTGTCAGGGTCATGCCTGGCACTTCATGACATTATATGTGATTATATGTGATTACATACGCTGCCCATGTGTGATTTTTGTTTTTTAGCCTTTGCCTTTGAAATACAGCTGAGAGGGGGAACTGGGGGCTGGGGCTCTGGATGAGGAGACATAAAGATCTTTAGCCCAAGGTCTCACTGATTTGTTATTAGTTTTTTATTTTTTAATTTTAATTTTTTTGTTACTTTTTGTTTTTTTGTTTGTTTGGGATAGCTTAATGGCTTCTACAAATTGAAAGTCAGCTTGCTTAATGTAACCCTTGGCTTTTTTGTGCTTTAGGCATATGATAGTAATGCTCTTCCAATTGCCAGGAAGGCTGGGGTAGGGGAAAGTCAGCCTTTGGAAAACCACTGCAGCATTAGTATACACAAGGTCATGGAAGATGCTAGAGAGATCATAAGGGACCACCTACATAGTAAATCTTGGAGAATAGTCATCCCTGTCCAGTTCCCTAGTTTCTTTTTAGGCTGAGAATGGGATCCATTTCCCTTGGTACAAAGGACAGGGCAGACATGATATCCTACCTGCTCATAACAGTGAATGCCACATTTGAGTATGTAGAATAGTGGGAGAAGGTACTGGTTTAGAGTTGGGAAACCTGGCCAAGGCATTGGCTTCTCTTATTTCATCTCAGCAAGTTTTGGGGGCACACTTACTGTGTGGTAGGCATTGTGATACAAAGCTAAATAAAACATTGGCCCCCTCCCCTTGGAGCTCATGGGACTTTTACAAGATAAGTTGGGAAATTTTATTTTGTCATACGTTGTAGGCAACCCAAGGAAGTACACTGTTTTCCTGGAGGTGGTAAATACCATCTGTAAAAGGCAGACTGAAGCCAACAGTGTATGAAGGTATTGAGCCTGATATGTAAACTATTTTGATGTCGCTTCTCAAAAATAGCCATCTGTACTCTCATATCCTGTAACAGGAATGACTTTGGTTATAGGGTTATAAAAATCAGGAGTATGGCTGGGTGCAGTGGTTCACGTTTATAATCCCAGCACTTTGGGAGGCCGAGGTGGGTGGATCACCTGAGGTCAGGAGTTCCAGACTAGCCTGGCCAAGATGGTAAAACCCCGTCTCTACTAATAATACAAAAATTAGCTGGGTGTGGTGGTGCACACCTGTAATCTCAGCTACTCAGGAGGCTGAGGCAGGAGAATCACTTGAACCCAGGAGGCAGAGGTTGCAGTGAGCCAGGACTGGGCCATTGTACTCCAGCCTGGGTGACAAGAGCAAAACTCTGTCTCAAAAAAAAAAAAAAAAGAAAAAATAATTAGGAGTATGAGGTCTTCAGTTGTGTCTTGTCCCTTCTTGCTTTTGGGCACAATTAGGTCATGCTGTTGCTTCACTTAGGGTAAGTATGTGGTTAAAAGTGAAACTGGATTTTTAGGATTTTTAGGGCAGTGGAACTACTGTGTATGTGCTATAAATGTGGATACTTGGCATTATAAATTTTTCCAAACCCATAGGATATACAGTACCAGTAGTGAAGTCTAATGTAAATTATGAGCTTTGAGTGATGCATTTTAACAAATGTACCACTCTGGTGGGGGATATTGATAATGGGAGAGTCCATGCAAGTGTGGGGGCAGGGCATGTATAAAAAAATCCCTGTACCTTCCACTCAATTTTCGCATGAAACTAAAACTACTCTAAAAAGTCTTTTACATTTGAGGTCAGGAGTTCGAGACCAGCCTGGCCAACATGGTGAAACCCTGTCTCTACTATAAACACAAAAATTATTTTGGTAGAATGTGCCTGTAATTCCAGGAACTCGGGAGGTCAAGGCATGAGAATTGTTTGAACCCGGGAGGTGGAGGCTGCAGTGAGCTGAGATTGTGCCACTGCACTCCAGCCCGGGCAACAGAGCAAGACTCCATCTCAAAAACAAATAAATAAATACAAACAAACAAACTCTATTTTAAAAAAACCTGACTAAGAAGACATCAAGCACAACTTTACCTAGTTCTAGATACTGCTCTAGTAATAGAAGTGATAGTATTGTAGGTACTTGTGATGCAGGGGGCAAAAAGTGCAGGTGTGTGCTATTTCTCTTGAATCCCTTAACAGTGTCACTCTGGAGCTTGGAAATCTGCTAAAGACCACTGAAGAGGAAGCTGAAGCTCTGTTGGTCCATCAATAATACTGGGACAACCAAAAATTTGCATGAGGGGACTTAAATGAGTCAGGAAACATGTGATTTAACTTAGTGAAGATTTTCGCTCCTTTCAAGTTCCTGTTAATGTTAGTTCTCTTTGACATACGAATGTGTGATTTTAGGGTGGCGTTGGCTGGGATGGTTTTTACTGTAATAAAGAACACTTGTTGAAAGACTTCTTGTCTTCTGCTAGTTTACTTATATCTTAACACAGTACCTCCGGCCTCAAAGATGGAATCCAGTTAAAGTGAAAGCAGAGCCAAACCATATGCAGGGAAAACTGACCTTGTAGATTTCATTTTCAGTGACTGGTACGAGATTGTGTACTTCTGATTTGGAGCATATTGAAGAATTCGATGCTGGGCAAACTTTTTCCTGTAATTGAAATGTTCATCGGGTTTTTACTCTGTCTTGAAATAGGTCCCCAAAATAGAGTTTTTCAAACTTCAGTGGTACATATAGCAAGTGTACAAATCACTTGAGGATTATGTGAAATACAGATCCTGATTCAACAGGTCTGGGGTAGGGTCTGAGTTTCTTCATTTTGAACAGGTGCCCAGGTGTCTTAGTCAGCTCAGGCTGCCATAACAAAATACCATAGACTGACTGAGTGGCTTAAAATCCAGAAGTTTACTCCTCATAGTTCTTAAGGCTGGAAGTTCTAGATCAGGCTGGCAAGCATGGTTTGGATCTGATGAGGGATCTCTTCTTGGCTTATAAGATGCTGCCTTCTTGCTGTGCCCTCACATGGCAGAGAGAGAGAGAGAGACAGACAGTGAGAGAGCCAGGTTTCTTACGTCTCTTCTTGTAAGGGCACGAATTCCATCACAAGGGCCCTAGTCTCATAACCTCATCTAAATCTAATTACCTCCCAAAGGCCGCATCTCCAAATAGCATCAAACTGGGGGTTAGGCTTCAACATATGCGTCCCGGGGCAACACAGTATTAAGCACCAGGTGCTGCTGCTGCTGTTCTACAGACCTTATTTTGAGTAGCAAGGCCCTAAAAGAAGCTTAATATACCCCTGACAATTTGAGAGTCCTAAACATGCCTTACTTAACTCTAAGATAATTGATGCAAGAGATCAAAATTGTTAAGAGGTCTAAATTTTATGAATGTAATAAATAGTTTGGTAAAGTCATTGTTGCTCATGCTATAAAATTGCACCACCTGTATCAAATTGTGATTTTATGAGAATCTTAAATGATATGTTGCGAGATAGGCCTTATGTGTGGAGTTTATACAAAAGCAGTTCAGTAGGCAACTTCATTGATCCAATGAGACATTTAAAATGACACAAAAAAGAGCCAAGATGAGATCTTATCACTAAAGGCCACAGAAATTAAAGGAGCAGTTTACAATATAAATTATCTTTGGCTGGAATTTTTTTTTTGCCAACGTGACTGTATTAGTCCATTCTCATGCTGCTATGAAGAAATACCCAAAACTGGTTTAATTGACTCAGTTTCTCATGGCTAGAGAGGCCTCAGGAAACTTACAATTCTGGTGGAAGGGGAAGCAAACACATCCTTCTTCATTTGGCTGAGAGAGAAGAGAATGAGAACCAAAAACTGCCAGTCTCTTTGCATTGCAAGAGTGACATTTACTTCAGTTCTTAACAAGTTCCTCATCTCCATTTGAGACCACCTCAGCCTGGACTTCATTGTTCATATCACTATCAGCATTTTGGTCAAAGCCATTCAACAAGTCTCTAGGAACTTCCAACCTTTCCCACATTTTCCTGTCTTCTAAGCCCTCCAAGTCTCTAGGAAGTTCCAAACTTTCCTGTATTCTTCTGAGCCCTCCAAACTGTTTTAACTTCTGCCTGCTACCCAGTTCCAAAGTCACTTCCACATAACTGGATATCCTTATAGCAGTACCCCACTCTCTGTGGTACCAATTTTCTGTATTAGTCTGTTTTCATGCTGCTATGAAGATATACCCAAGACTGGATAATTTATGAAGAAAAGAGGTTTAATTGACTCACAGTTCCTCATGACTAGGGAAGCCTCAGGAAACTTACAATCATGGCAGAAGGCAAAACAGGCATGTTTTACATGGCAGCAGGTGAGAGAAGTGAGTGCCAGCTGAAGGGGGTGGCCCCTTATCAAACCATCAGATCTTGTGAGAACTCACTATCATGAGAACAGCATGATGGCAATCACCACCATGATTCAATTATCTCCATCTGGTCCCTCCCATGACACATGAGGATTATGGGAACTACAATTTAAGATGAAATTTGGGTGGGGACACAGCCAAACCATATCAATGACCAATAGAACAGAGGAAATTCATGAGTTTTACCATGTTGAGATAGCATGATAAGATGACTTAATATACTTCAATATTTGCATTAATTTCTATGGGTATAGAATGAAAGTGTGAATCTTGAATATCTGAGACAGGTCTCCGTTAATTTAGAAACTTTATTTTTCCAAGGTTGAGGACACACACCCATGACACAGCCTCAGGAGGTCCTGATGACATGTGCCCAAGGTGGTCAGAGCACAGTTTGGTTTTATACATTTTAGGGAGAGATGAGATATTAATTAACATACGTAAGATGAACATTGGTTTGGTCTGGAAAAGGCAGGACAACTTGAAGCAGAGGTGGGACAACTCGAAGTGAGGAAGGGGCTTCCAGGACATAGGTAGATAAGAGACAAACGGTTGCATTCTTTTGAGTTTCTGATTACCCTCTCCAAAGGAGGCAACCATACATGCATTTATCTCAGTGAGTAGAAGGGTGACTTTGAAGAGAATGGGAGGCAGGTTTGCCCTAAGCAGTTCCTTGGTTGACTTTTCCATTTAGCTTAGTGATTTTGGGGCCCCAAGATTCATTTTCCTTTCACAAAAGTAACATCATATTTCAATAATTGTAGGTAGCATCATATATCAATAATTTAGAAATATCTTCTCAAGTTTCTTTGCCCAAGTCTTGGTCACTGCACAAAGTTCAAGATCTTGACAATCTTGTAGTTAAATGTTGCTGGAAGCTGTCTTATCTGTGTTTAGTGTTTTTCACTCATTCTGTCATTTAACCAATATTTGTTAAGCACCTTCTATGTGCCAGGAACTATGCTAGGTATTGGTGGCATGGCAATGAATAACACAGATATAGTCTTTGTTCTCAGATAGTAATCACTTAATTTCAAAGGTGATGAATGTAGTGATGAAGTATAGGGGACTATGGGATCTTACAGTAGGAACCTGACCAAGGTTGTCAGGAAAGGTTTCCTTGAAATAAAGGATGGGGCACAAAATCTTTTTGACTAGGAAGAGCTTCCTCATTCTCTTCAATAACCAAACTCTATACAAGTAATTGCTGTCTAAAAATTGAGTGTCGAAATAATTGGACCTTAGAAGTTGTCAAAATATTTCTTGAGAAGGCTGGCAAGGATGTGTAGCAAGGAGAATACTTGTGCACTGTTGGTGGGAATGTCAATTAGTACAGTCACTATAGAGAACAGTATGGAGGTTCCTCAAATAACTAAAAACAGAACTACTATATGATCCAACAATCCCACTGCTGGGTGTATGCCCACAAGAAAGGAAATCAGTATATTGAAGAGATAACTGCACTCCCATGTTTATGGCAGTACTATTTATGATAGCCAAGATACGGAAGCAACCTAAATGTCCATCAATGGAAGAATGCATAAAGGAAATGTGATACAAATATACAATGGAATTCTGTTATTTATAACAACATGGATGGAACTGGAGGACATTATATTAAATAAAACAAGCCAGTCACAAAAAGACAAATATCGCATGTACTCATTCACATATGGGAGCTAAAAAAAAACTGAAGTCATGGAGATAGAGACTAGAATGATGGTTACCAGAAGCTGGGGAGAATAGAAGGTACAGGGGGATTAAAAGGGAATGGTTAATGGATACAACAATACAGTTAAATAGAATGAATAAGTTGTAGTAGTTGGTAGCACAACAGGGTGACTGTAGTTAACAACAATTTATTGTATATTTAAAAATAACTAAAATAGTTGAATTGGAATGTTCCTAACACAAAGAAATGATGATGAATAAATGCTTGAAATGATGAATACCCCAATTACCATGATTTGATCTTTACATACTATATGCCTGTATAAAAGCATCATATGTGCTCTATAAATATGTACAACTATTATGTAGCCATATAACTAAAAATAAAAATGAATTGCTGAACAACTAAGGGACTGTTATTTTACTAAGACTCAGTGACGGCAACTGGAGTAAAAGTTACAAATGAATCTTTTGTTTTAAGAATAAAATCAAAAGGTGCGGTGGCGCGAGTTGGACTGTGAAGAAAGAAACATGGCGGCCGCGACGTTTACTTCGAAATTGTACTCCCTGCTGTTCCGCAGGACCTCCACCTTCGCCCTCACCATCGTCGTGGGCATTGTGTTCTTCGAGCGCCCCTTCGATCAAGGCGCGGAGGCGATCTACGACCACGTCAACGAGGGGAAACTGTGGAAACACATCAAGCACAAGTATGAGAACAAGTAGTTCCTTGAAGGCCCCCATCCAGGCCAGAAGGACCAGGTCCACCCAGCAGCTGTTTGCCCAGAGCTGGAGGCTGAGCTTGAAGATGATGCTCAAGTTACTCTTCATGGACCACCGTTCGCCATTGGCAAGAAACGGCTTTACTTACAAAACAGACTCTTTACCTTCTGCTGTGTTTGAAGTATGTTTAGTCAGCATGCTCAGGAAATAAATCTGAATTGCCCTTGAAAAAAAAAAAAGAATAAAATCAAAGACAGGGAGAAGAATTGGAACATCTAATATACCCTGTGTATATGTACACATAATTGCTTGACACTAAAGAGAAGAGCACCTTTGCGGAGCCCCTCATGCTTATACCACAGAACCCATACCTGGTACTCGCTATTTCTCAGCTGCCATGGTTCTTTCTGAGGGCAGCGTCTTGCCAAAGCTTATCAACAGTTCCTGAAATAGTATTTACTATTTGAGGAGAGCTCTGAGTTAAGCATTTTCAGTTCAGATGTTGTTTTCCCCTTGAATTTTCAACAAACCACGTGGAACCTCTGCTTCCCCAGATTCCTGATATGGTGCCATATTGTGGCCAAAGAGATGCCCAAGAAGGCCTGTTTGCTTCAGATAGTACCTCACAGAGTGTCAATATCTTAGGAGGTCGTTACTGGTCCAGACATTCTGTCTTCATTAATTAATTAAAGGGAAATAACATTCTGGAAATGGAATAAAACCAGCCATACATATAAAAGAGCAATTATAAATAAGAATGTTAATTTATCAATCTACAACAACTGATAGATCTAGTTTGAGAACTGGAGTTGGTAATTTGTACAGGTATATTCCTGATGGGACAGTTCAAATTGATAAATTAGCATTTGTCTATTATGTGTAGAACCATACAAGAGGAATTGGAAATTCTGAAGGACATCATTAAATGTTGCAGTACTTCAGTCCCCTTTTCTCTTTTCTACATACTACCCATGGGTATCCTCATCTCATCCCAAGTCTTTAAATACCATCTGTGTACCAGGTAGCACAGCATAGTAGTAATGAACGTGGGCTCTGGGGTCAACCTGCCTGGGTTTTTCTTCTGGTTTTGCTCCCAGTAGCTATGTGGCCTTGGGGAAATTTTCTGTTTCTTCATCTTTAAAATAAAGACAATAACACAGTGCCAACCTCACAGGGATGTTGGGAGTGCAACTGAGAAAATATTCATAAACTGCTTTGATATGCCTGGCATGTAGTAAGTACCCAATAAACGTTAGTTATATACCAAGTACTCCCAAATCTCTATTTCTTGCCCTGACTTCTCCCCAGAATTCTAGACTTATAAATCTAAGTGCTTATTTGACATCTTCACAAAGACATCTAAGAGATATTTCAAACTTACTATAGAAAGTAATAGCCTAGCGAGATAAAGATAATGTTTGTCTCTGGGGCAGAGAGCAATGATTTTACCAGGCTCTTAAGTACGGCTCTGTGTCAGTGAGCAATCTGCTCTTACTTTCAGTTTCAAGTGACTGGTGGTGATCCAGGTTTAAGTAAACAAATTCTGTTTGCGGTCTACCCAAACATCTATATCCTCACTACCAACACTATTTATTTTAGTTGTGGGGACCCCTTAACTAGTGTCCACTGCCTTATTGCTTGTTGGCTGGTGCCATGGGGCTTACTGTTTCATCATAATAATGGCCCTCCCTCCTTCCGCCCAGAAGAGAAAGAAGAATCGCCAAGCACCATTTGGACAGCTTGCTTCAATCCTAACCCTTACCTCTCAGCCCCATTAACAGGTAGAACAGTGAATATCCTCATTCGACACCTCTCAGTCACTACTTGGATGAGAACAGTCACTACTGGATCCCCAGGAGTCTCTCAGATCTTCCAACCAGGCCTGCAAAGAGGCTATTGTACTTTCCTCTTCCTGAAAGCCGTATCTCTGTCAGCATCTCGTCCTCATTGCCAGAACTTCCAACAACTGTGAAAAGCCTGAGATGTTATGTCACTTCTAAACTAATAAGTTTGCCTGCTACTGTTCCATGGGTACTGACAAAAAAACATGAGACTCCTGGGTCAGAGACAAAGGTCTTTATTACCCTTGGCCCAGCAGGTAGCATGAGCTTCATATTTGCATTAGTTCTCCTTGCTTCTAAGTTCCACTGGGTGATACGGAGCAGCCAATCTGGATGCTCTGCATACAGTAAGTTTGTGTCATGGTTGAGAACCCTGGGATTAGGAAACCCTAGTATTTTAAAGAGCGTTTACTTGAGACACAGATATCTTAATACTCTGACCATTTTATGTAGTTCTTTCCCAGACTTCCTTTTTACTGCTTTTCCAATATTGTTTTTCGTTTAAGTGCCTGAAAGGTGGTCAACCTGTTAAGATGCTGCCCATGAGTCAATGTAGATGTGTACCTCAGAAAATATCTCCTTCCAAACAAAGTGTACAACTAGATATGCTGCTTCAAGTTCTGCCCGCTGGAGAGATTTTCTTCCATTAGTGACTTTGAAGCCTCCACTGAGTGAGGTTCACTGTAGTGGAGAGGCCATTTTCATTCATCTGGGGCTGACGTAGCACGCAAATCCAGGCCCATGCTCTTTCTTCCTCCTTTAACTGTTCATAGGGAATTCCTCATGAGGCTGTCAGTGTAGGGCGAGGGAGAGGTGGAAGAGTAGTTGGAATTACAAAGTCCCCGGCTTATGCAGCATACTTGTGTATTCTGGACCTGTTCAGATCCAGTTTTGTATATTCCACTTCTGTTTTATAATGAATTCCTGCTAGGCAATTCAGTTTTATATTTGGTGGTTCAGGTGACACCCAGTTCATGATGGACAGTTCGTGTTGCATCATAATTTGGTGTCCCGAGGCAGACATTCAATTTCTACCAGCTCTCAGAAGCAAGCCAGCAATTGCTTTACAAATGGCGAAAGGTTGTCAGCACAAGTGAACATCAGCTTATTGCAAATCTCTGGGGGGATCTCAAAGACTTCCAAGGAGGAAAAAAATCCATCTAAATTTGATTACAAAGAAATTCTTGAGACTCCAGGCCTAAATTTGTTTTGTATAAAGATAAAAATGGTATATTTATTACAATATTCCCTCAGGTGATTCTATCAAATGCTTCTCTCCTCCCAAATCAGATCTCATATTCAGAATTTTTGGAGACCATTAGAATGATTTTGTTTTTGCTTATTTTTTATTTTTTTGCACCCATAGTTTTTGGGGCTCGTTAAGTAGATGCTTGGTAGCACCACGCTTGTGTAGTCTATCATATGGCACACGTGAACAAAGAAAGGGCAACAGGAATTATCAGGCATGGCTGGTTTGCTGTATGAGAACAGAGTTATTCGATGATATTGTACAGGTTTTCCTCTATCAGGCCTTAGGGGAAAGGGGGCAGCTCAGTTCCCCTTGTGGGGGCATTAGTAAATAGTTGGATTGATTTACACAAGCAAAGTGTTGTTCACCTATGTATTCTTTAGTGACTATGTATAACTTTATAGGATGTTCATCTAGCATGTTCATAAGTAAGGGCTTATTTGATGGTCTGTAAGTGATTTCCAGAAGACACTATCTCTCAGTTTGCAATATCCTTGTCTGTTAATAGTAATAGGGGCACACACTTTATGGAACAAATTATAAAATTTGAAAACCTCGAGATTTATCAATGTTTTCACTAATGGAACTTAAAAGCTGGCCAAGAGTTATGGCAGTTTATTCATTCAAAGTACAGTGACCAGATGTTCTATCCATAAGTATAATGAACAGGACTGTTATAACAAATATAAGGCTAGTGCTATTTTCAAATGAAATATGAATGAGTAGGTTTATGAGATGTCTGGTTACTAATGGCCATGCACTGGTGAGACATCCATGTGATGGATAATGTTGTGTTAAATTATTATAAAGCATTAAGGATGATTCATTCAGAGGTTCAAGAAGCCCTGACTTAATGGATGAGAATCAAATTTAATTCCAAAAAGACATAGTTTGAACTTTACTGAGAGGGGTCTAATCCTGTTAAGCTATTAGTAAGGCCTCTGTTTAAGATATATGTCTTTTACAATAAGGAAATATTGCCCCCACCCATTTAAACATCTCTTTGCTATTAATCTCTGTTTTTCCTTAGACATTGGGACTAACAACAAATTCACCTTTTCTTTGTTTCTGTCTTTTTAAATTAATACGTATTGTTAATTTCAATAGCTTTTGGGGTACGAGTGGTTTTTAGTTACACGGAAGAATTGTACGGTGCTGAAGTCTGAGAATTTAGTGCACCTGTCACCTGAGTAGTGTACATTATACCTAATATGTAGCTTTTTATTCCTCACCCCTTTCCGCCCTTCCTGCTTCTGAGTCTCCAGTGTCCATTAGACTTACTCTGTATGCCTTTGCATACCCATAGCTTAGCTCTCACTTATAAGTGAGAACGTGTGGTATTTGGTTTTCCATTCCTAAGTTACTTCACTTAGAATAATGGCCTCTGGCTCCAAGCTGCTGCAAAAGGTGTTATTTCATTCTTTTTTATGACTGAGTAGTATTCCCTGGTGTACATATATATCACATTTTAAAAATCCTCTCATTGTTTGATGGGCACCTGGGTTGTTTCCATATCTTTGTAGTTGTGAATTGTGCTGCAATATACATGTCCAAGTGTCTTTTTGATATATTGACTTCTTTTCCTTTGGGTAGAAAACCAGTAGGGTGATTGCCAAAGTGAATGGCAGATCTACTTTCAGTTCTTTGATAAATCTCCATAGTTTTCCGTAATGGTTGTACTCATTTACTTTCCCACCAGAAGTGACTAAGCATTCTCTTTTCACCATATCCATGCCAACATCTATTCTTTTTCGACTTTTTAATAACGGCTATTCTTGGCTGGGCTTGGTGGCTCATGCCTGTAATCCCAGCACTCTGGGAGGCGGAGGTGGATAAATCACTTGAGTTCAGGAGTTTGAGACCATCCTGGCCAGCATGGTGAAACCCCGTCTCTACTAAAAATACAGAAATTAGCTGGGTGTGGTGATGGGTGCCTGTTATCTCAGCTACTTGGGATGCTGAGGCAGGAGAATCACTTGAATCTGGGAGGCGGAGGTTGCAGTGAGCAGAGATTATGCCACTGCACTCCAGCCTGGGCAACAGAACAAGAATCTGCCTCAAAAAAAAAAAAAAAAAAAAAGTGGTATCTCACTGTGGTTTTAATTTGCATTTCCCTGATGATTAACAGTGTTGAGCTTTTTTTTTTCATGTTTGTTAGCCATTTGTATGCCTTCTTTTGATTGAGTTCCTTGTAAATTCCTTGTAGATATTAGGCCTTTGTTGGATGTATAGTTTGCAAATGTTTTCTCCAATTATGTAGGTTTACTCTGATGATTATTTCTTTTGCTGTGCAGGAGCTTTTTAGTTTAATTAAGTCTCATTTATTTATTTTTGTTTTTGTTGCATTTGCTTTTAGGGTCTTTGTCATAAATTTTTTACCTAGGTCAATGTCAAGAAAAGTTTTTCCTAGGTTATCTTCCAGATTTAAGTCTTTGATCCATCTTGAGCTAATTTTTGTATATAGTGAGAGATAGGGATGCAGTTTCATTCTTCTACATGTGGCAATCCGATTTTCCCAGCACCATTTATTGAATATAGTGTCCTTTCCCTAATTTATGTTTTTGTCTGCTTTGTCAAAGGTTACTTGGTTGTAAGTATTTGGCTTTATTTCTGGGTTCTCTATTCTTTTCCACTGGTCTATGTATCTACTTTTATATTATACGGTAATTTTTATTTATTAAACTGGGTGCTGACTACATAGGTGTTTATTATTATCCTTTTTTTAACAGATCTGAAATTTTTTTAAAAAACGTGATTCTGTGTAGTGCTGCAAACTTTACTAGGAGATTCGAAAGTTATACTATTCAAATGTTCAAGCTAATTGAACATTTGAATAGCACTTAAATTTGCAAATCATTTTTTGTTATTTAATTCAATCAACAATGCACATAATTTTTGGTCATTGGTTGTAAAGAAATCTGCTGACTTGCTTGATAAAATAACAAGTTTGCCAATACAGATATTCCTCAACTTATAATGGGATTATGTCCCAATAAATCCATCATAAATTGAAAATATCTCAAGTCAAAAATGCACTGAACATTATAGTTTAGCCTAGCTAAAAGTGCTCAGAACACTTACATTAACCTACAAATGGGCAAACCCATCTAACACAAAGCCTATTTTATAAAAAAGTGTTGATATCTCATGTAATTTGTTGACTACTGTACTGAAAGTAAAAACCAGAAAGGTTATATGGGTATTTGAAGTGCGGTTTCTACTGAATGTGTATTGCCTTTGCACCCTCATAAAGTTAAAAAATATTAAATTGTTAAGTCTGGCACTGTTTTTATAGTGAAACGTCACATAAGCTATGTAGCGTGGCTCCAGGTACCAATTATCCAACTTGTATCTTGGTTTCCCCATTTGCCTTATCCACAGGCATCTTCATTCTGACCCAACGGTAGACTCATCATTACTTTCCACTTACTTTTCCATAGCGTGGTTAAGACCTTCCCTTCAGGAAAAACTTTACTCTTACCTAAAGGGATGAAGTTTTTCCTTGGAACCTCAATAGGCCTACCACATAAGAATTCAGTTTTACAAGCTCCACATAGGAGCAACACATCACAGGCAGGAGGGCAGGAGGGGTTGTTGTTTTATCATTTGGCCCCTCAACCACTGCAAGGTAATAAGTAGGCCAAAATAATAGTGTAAATGGCTGTAGGGTCCCTGAAATAAACTGATGAAGAAAAGTGGTCATTAAGATTTGCCAGGTTTCCCATCATTTGCAACATGTCACTCCAAGCTCAGCAATTGGATGTGTGTCAAATGGCTAACGGGATGATATCTCAATTTTAACTTCACTATCACTATCCCAGTCTGGAATAAGGATTTGGTAGACAAATAAAAACCTTCTTCATATGTTGCCATGTCTGTACCTGAACCATACTCTTCACTCGCTTTTAAACACTGGACTTGGTGTTTGTGAGTAACAATGGAACTGGGCTAAGGTGAGTTTTGGCCAGTGAACTAAGCAGCTAGGGCCTTTTTCATACAAGGTCTAGGATAGAGAATAATCCCGACAGTATGTCCATACTGACCACTTTTGCAGATGGTCCATATAAGGTAATTCAACAGTAGCAAAACCATTGACAATTTCTTACCTCTGGGCTACACTTTCTGGAGTTCATGGGCATCACTACATGATATAAATTAATAACTTCTAAATTATCTGAATAATTATCTATGACTCACTGTAAATAGAGTCACTTCATGTCACTTCATGATTTAATATACTATATTGTATTTTAATGAACCATATTAATTCATTTGTGTATATATATATATATATATAAAATATACCTATATAAACATCATCTTTAAAAGGGCATCCTCCGGGTAAAAGACAATGTAAATGAAGTGAGGGAAGAATAATGTGGTGTATGGTCAGTCTTGGTACTTTTTGTTCTTTTAGAGATAGGGTCTTGCTCTGTCACTCAGACTGGGGTGCAGTGGTGTGATACTGCAACCTTGAACTCCTAGGCTCAAGCGACCCTTCCATCTCAGCCTCCTGAGTAGCTGAGACTATAGGCATGCACCACTTTACCCAGCTAATTTAAAAAGTTTTGGGGGGGCTAGGCACGGTGGCTAATGCCTGTAATCCCAGCACTTTGGGAGCCCAAGGCAGGTGGATTACTTGAGGTCAGGAGTTCAAGACCAGCCTGGCCAACCTGGTGAAACTCCATCTCTACTAAAGATACAAAAATTAGCCGGGCGTGGTGGTGCGCACCTGTAATCCCAGTTACTCGGGAGGCTGAGGGAGGAGTATAGCTGGAACCCAGGAGGCAGAGGTTGCAGTGAGCCGAGATTGTGCCACTGAGCTCCAGCCTGGGTGACAGAGCGAGACTCCATCTCAAAAAAAAAATTTTTTTTTGTTTTTTCTTTTGTAGAGATGGGGTCTCATTATGTTGCCCAGGCTGTCGGTCTCAGTATTTATTTTCATTTTGACTTTTTGTTAGTGTTTGGTTTCTTTTGAGTTTCTAGAATAGTATTGGGACTCACTGGGGGTTGTCAAAGTTATTTTTTACACCAATAAATGATGAACCCAACAAGGTAATGCCCCAGAGATTAGATCCAGATATCTGTGACATTATGGGCTGAGGGGGTCTTAGGAAATTTTTGGAAGGATGTAACTGAGTACTTTGCATTGAATTTTGGGAAGTCTGTTGCATTCTCTTAATTTACCCAACAGTATCAGCCAAATGATAAACAAAACTTGAAGTTCTTACCTGAAATATGAATGAGAGAGCTATGCTGTGCTTACATTTCTACATAACTTGCCTTCTCTCCACATGTCTGTTTTTTGTTTTGTTTTGTTTTTAAACTAAACTGGTTGAAACTGAATCAGCTAGGGATTTTAAGCTTTCTTCTGGTCCCAGGTTTAAACTGAGTTTCCAGTCTTGGTGCCTAGTGCTAATTGGATGGTGGTGGGGTGTTTACAAGGGTGGGGCAGGGACCGTTGGCACAATCCATCCTGTTTCCACAGCAGATACCTCCCATTTCCTGTTTATTTTTTTAACGTTCTACATAGAAATAGTTTGTACAACTTTGAATTAAAAAAAAAAAGAGTTTCAGGGTGGAAAAAAACAAGCCATCTGCAAGCCCTAGTGAGGCAGAAATCCACCCCAGTCTGGGCAGCCTGTGGCTTTGTCTGAAAAGGGATCTTACACGCTCAGACCTTCTGTTCCTGGTATCTTCAAAGCCTTGGCTGACCTTGACTCCCTGGCACAACTGGCTCCCCTGGAAAGGTGGCTTGGGATTTGTGAGTTCAAGACTCTCAGTTTTGCACTAGGAGATTGGGGTTAGGAAGAGTATGCAGTTTAAATCTCTGTTCTGTTCACCAGACTTCATGAAAGCAGTGGTGGTTCTGTCTTAACTCTTTTTGGCTGCTTTGCCTCCAGTGTCTCCACACTGATAATGTTGCTCTTGTGATGAATGATAATGGACTGACATGGATGTGTAAGAGAATAAAAATAGTAACAGTCATAGTGCTTGCATGGGATCTTCTGTTTTTTTCAAAGCATATTCACACAATTCTTCATTTGCCCCTTTCTGAAACCATCTGAAGAAATGTGACAGAAGAGAATGGGACCCAGTAACAAAACTAACATTGATAAATTATTTATGAAGTGTCAGGTATTAAGCTAAGCTATTTATATACACTATTGACAACACTTTATGTACATATATATTTACATACATTTCATAATAACTGTGTAAGATAGGTACTGTTACCTACCTCTGCTTTACACAAAAGGAAATCAATGACAAAAAGTCGATTAATTGGGCCAAGGAGACATAGCTTATAAGTGTTGGGCTGGGATTAAAACCTGGTCTGCCATCTGCAGAATCCAGTGTTTAACCACCAGCGAGTGGAATCTAGGGTAAAGGGCACCCGTGTGGTATTATAACTCAGGTTAGAATCCAGTTCGTTACCTTAGAACCTGGATGTCCTGACTTTTATCCAATGCTTCTTTCTTGCTTTTTTCATTTTTTTATTGTGAAATATGTCATACACAGACTATACTGGATGAACACACAGACTATATTTGTTGAACCATGTGAAATTGTCAATATTGCTCAGATTTGGAACATAACAATAGTAACTTCATGATTTAATATACTATATTGTATTTTAATGAACTATATTAATTCATTCATATGTGTGTGTGTGTGTGTACATATATATATATATATATATATATCTTTTTTTTTTTTGAGATGGAGTCTTGCTGTGTCACCCAGGCTGCAGTGCAGTGCATGATCTCGGTTCTCTACAACCTCCACCTCCTGGGTTAAAGAGATTCTTGTGCTTCTGTCTCCTGAGTAGCTGGGATTACTGGCATGTGCCGCCATGTCTGGCTAATTTTGGTATCTTTAGTAGAGACACGGTTTCACCATGTTGGCCAGGCGGGTCTCAAACTCCTGACCTTAAGTGATCCACTCACCCTGGCCTCCCAAAGTGCTGGGATTACAGGCTTGAGCCGCCACGCCCAGCCAATTCATTCATATTTAATGAAACTATTTAATGAACGACTATATCTTAGTTTAAAGAACTAAAGTTAAGCAAACCCTAATATAACCAGCACACAGTTTAAAGAGTAGAGCATTGCCCTCTATGTGCCCCTTCTCCTCCTTCCCCTCTGTAGATAATTCTATGCTGACTTTTGTGATAATTATTTCTTTTCTTTGTAGTTTAACAACTGTGTTGGCATCCCTACAGAATATAGTTAGTTTTTATTTTTATGTCTTTATATAAATGGATTATACTGCAAGTGTTCTTTTCCAAATTGCTTTTTTCCTTCAATATCAGGTTTATGAGATTTTCCAGACTGATGCATGCATTTATAGTTTTAATTAATTAATTAATTTTTATTTAAATAGTTTTGGGGGTACAAGTGTTTTTTAGTTACATGGATGAATTGCAGAGTGGTGAAGTCTGGGCTTTTAGTGTATCCATCACCCAAATTAGTGTACATTGTACCCAATAGATAATTTTTCATCCCTTTTTCTCATCCCGACTTCCCCCTTTCTGAGTCTCCAATGTCCATTATACCACTTTCTTAGATTTCCAATCCATGAGCATGGGATGTTTGTTTGTGTCATCTATGATTTCTTTCAGGAGTGTTTTGTGGTTCTCCTTGTAGAGATCTTTCACCTCTTTGGTTAAGTGTATCCCTAGTTATTTTTTTTTTTTTGGTAGCTACTGTAAATGGGATTGAGTTCATGATACCATTCTCAGCTTGGTTGTGTTGGTGTATAGCAGTGTTATTGATTTGTGTACATTAATTTTGTAACCTGAAGACTTTGATGAATTCATTTATCAAATCTAGAAATATTTTAAACAAGTAAAAGTAGATCTACACTTGGATCCAGCAGTCCCACTACTGGGATTGCTACTTCCTTCTACCCAGTAGGAAGGAAAAGAAGTCATACTAAAAAAGACACCTACACACGTATGTTTCTTGCAACACAATTCATGATTGTAAAGATAGGAATCAACTCAAGTGCCCATCAACCAATGAGTGGATAAAGAAAATGGTGTATATACATGCCACACAATACTACTCAGCTATAAAAAAGAATGAAGTAATGTCTTTTGCAAAAACTTGGATGGAATTGGAGGCCACTATCCTAAGTGAGGTAACTCAGGAACAGAAAACCAAATACTGCATGTTCTCACTTTTAAGTAGGAGCTAAGCCATGGGTATGCATTTATAGTTTTTTTTTTTTTTCTTTTGAGACGGAGTCTTGCTTTATTGCCAGGCTGGAGTGCAGTGGCACGATCTCGGCTCACTGCAACCTCCACCTCCCGGGTTCAAGCGATTCTTCTGCCTTAGCCTCCTGAGTAGCTGGGACTACAGGCATGTGCCATCATGCCTGGCTAATTTTTGTATTTTTAGTAGACACGAGGTTTCACCATGTTGGCCAGGATGGTCTTGATCTCTTGACCTTGTGATCCGCCCACCTTGGCCTCCCAAAGTGCTGGGATTACAGGTATGAGCCACTATGCCCGGCCTATAGTTTTTATTGTTGTTGTATGATATTCCATTCTGTGAATAAATCACAGCGTACTTATTCATTCTACTGTTGAAGAGCACTTTGGTTGTTTCTGGGTTTTAGCACAACACTCCTGTGAACATTCCTACATGTGTCTCCTGGCGCAGATGGCAGAAATCCCTCCAAGTCTAGTGTACATATTTATGGGTAGATTTACTGAGTGGAAGAAAAAGCTAAACCGTTTACACTAAATGACTCTGCACCCAGCAGGTACCAAGTTTCCATTGCTCCACGTCCTCTCTTATACTTGGCGTTATTAGATTTTAATGCGTTTGTCATCTAGGGGTGTGTAGTGATCCTTCGCTGTGATTTTAATGTACATTTCCTGGATTATTAAAGAGGGTGAACAGTTTTACATATCTTCAGTGATCATTTGGATTTCTTCTTTACCCTTTGGGAAATGCTGCTTGTGTGTGTGTGTGTGTGTGTTCACAGGAATTCATTAAATGTTTCTGGATATTAGTCCTTTGTCAGTTACATATATTGTAAATATCTGCTCCCAGTTGTGGCTTGGTTTTTACTTTCTTTACGGTTTCTTTAAGTAAAAGGATTTTTAAAAATTTAATGTATGGGTATGATTAGTACTTTTTATTTCTTGTTTAAGAAATCCTCTTTTATGCCAAGGTCATGAAGATATTCTCCTATAATACCTTTTAAAATCTTTGTATTTTTGTCTCTTACATTGAGGTCTTTCATACTCCTAGAGTTGAGTTTTGTGTATAGTGTCAGGTAGTGGGAGGAGGTCTAGTGTTCCAGTGTGATTTATTTTTAAAAATCCTTCGTTTTCCTACTGATACACATTACTATCTTTTTTATATATCAGTTTTCCATGACTTTTTCCAGTGGGGTAATCACTGTCCCCTGTTCATATTTGAGAACAGTTGAATGATTAACTTTGTGTACTTGCTCTCTCTTCTTCTCCATTTATTGTTTCTATGTGGTTATTTTACAGATGTAGTATCATGAAAACACTATAGTGTAATCAGTATTATCTCTTAACTTCCTTGATTTAACTACCATTCATGACTTGTAAGTCCCCTTGGATGCTGTGTCCCCATTGGTGGCCTCATCCCAAGTCATGCAAATCAGAGCTGAGTGATTGGTAACTGTTGTGAATAGTTGACTCTCAGGCTTTGATACCTGGGGAGAAGAAGGAGAAAATTCAAGTCACTAAGCAAATAATATGGGCAGTGAAATAAAGGAGTGGTGTCTGCGGAAGTTGTGTACTACTCTGGAGGCAAGAGGATCTCCGTCCTTTCTTTAACTATTTTGTGTGTGACCCTGTTCTCAGTTTTCTTATTTGTTGGGCTACATGAGCTACACTATCTCTTTCACTTCTAAAATTCAAATGAGACTCTGTCACCATCTTTCTGTGTGACTATATGTATCTAAATATCTTTTTGGTTTTCCTTTCCATAGCTCCAGTTTCTCTTACAGATACTGTTTAGAGTGAGTACTAAGTAAATATTTGATTTCTTCCTGCTTTGGGTAGAACGGCGCTGATGTATCTAAGGAGGAAATGGAAAAGAGGACTCTTAGTTGATGAGAGTAGATGAGAAGTTTATGAGAAAGGGCAAAGAGCCACCCAGGCTGCCCCTGGGGTCACTTTGAAGCTTAAAACAATACATCTTCTTTGTACCTGTTTCCTCCACTAACAAATGAGAATATCAATAGCTACCTCACTTTATAAACGTATTGGGAAGATCACATCAGATAGTATAGCTGTAAATAGTAAAGTATTTTTAAAATGGAAAAAACTGTATAGGCATTCACCAGGCGTCCACTCTGGTCCTGTCAAAACAAATAAAATATGATCCCAGTCCTCAAGGATTTCACAGTCCAGAACTTCTTTAGAGACAACATGGTATCATGGGAGGAATACTGGAGTAGATGCAAGAAGGCTTGTTTCCTGATAGTGTACTTGTGTGTGATCTTGGCTAAGTCTTCTAACTTCCCTGAACCTGAGCTTTATAATTTGTACAATGAGGAATAGGAAAGATAAACTGGACAGCTGGTAATATCTGTTCTAAAATTCTGATTCTGTGCCCCCGGACAAACACAGCTATTCCTTGTCATTTTTGCCTCCTTAGTAGATAGGTTGTAAGAGTCAAATAAGATGTGTGTGAAAGGACTTTGAAACCTTAAGAAGCTATGCAAACGAGATGTGATTATTACTATCACCACCGCACTCTTCCCCCAGGTTTGAATGGATTGCAAAACTGGCTACCTAATTTGTGGGGCCTACTGCAAGATGAAAACAAGACCTCTTGCCTATTGCAAGATGAAAGCAAGACCCCTGTTAAAAAATTAGTTAGAATTTAAAAACAACAACGGCAGAGCGTTAAATCAAATGTGAGACCTTGAGTGACTACGCAGGTCACAAGTCCATAAATCCAGCCTTGATAATTTTGTTTCCAGATTGTAATTTTCCAGGCACCTAGCATGTTTGCTATCCTTACCTACCTTTCTTTCTTTCTTTCTTTCTTTCTTTCTTTCTTTCTTTCTTTCTTTCTTTCTTTCTTTCTTTCTTTCTTTCTTTCTTTCTTTCTTTCTTT
>NW_012117899.1:1031816-1046097 GCF_000951035.1 Colobus angolensis palliatus | reverse complement strand
CTTTCTTTCTTTCTTTCTTTCTTTCTTTCTTTCTTTCTTTCTTTCTTTCTTCTTTCTTTTCTTTCTTTTCTTTCTTTCTTTCCTTTCTTCTTTTTTTCTTCACAGAGTCTCGCTGTGTCACCCAGGCTGGAATGCAGTGACCCAATCTCAGTTCACTGCAACCTCTGCTTCGCAAGTTCAACTGATTCTCCTGCTTTGGCCCCCTGAGTACTTGGGATTACAGGTGCATGACACCACACCTGGCTAATTTTTGTATTTTTAGTAGAGACAGGTTTTCACCATGTTGGCCAGGCTGGTCTTGAACTCCTGATCTCAGGTGATCCACCTGCCTCAGCCTCCCAAAGTGCTGGGATGGCAGGCAAGAGCCACCATGTCTGGCCTGTCCTTGCATTTCTTGGTGGTTTACAGAATTATGACTTCTGCTTCTGTCTTTTCACTCACCCAGTGCAATACAAAAGGATCAATCATGCAAGTTATTACCAATTTAGTAAAAAGTGAGGAAATTCACTGAATAAGGTATGTTTTTTTGAGTCAGCATCTCATTCTGTCGCCTAGGCTGGAGTGCAGTGGTGTGATCTTGGCTCACTGCAACCTCTGTCTCCCAGGTTCAAGTGATTCTCATACCTCAGCTCCCGAGTAGCTGGGACTACAGGTGTGTGCCACCACGCTTGCCTAATTTTTGTACTTTTAGTAGAAATGGGGTTTCATCATGTTGGCCAGACTGGTCTCGAACTCCTGACCTCAAGTGATCCACCCACCTCAGCCTCCCAAAGTGCTGGGATTACAGGCATGAGCCACCATGCCCAGCTAGAATAAGATATTATATACCAAAATGTAAATAATCTTAGTTTTAGTGATTTTGGTCTACTTTCATGATAGGGCCTCTTGACATGGTTAATATCAAAGTGCTGCCTTGAATGGTTTTATGTGGTCCCTTGCACTTTCCCATTGGTGTCTCCTAATTTTTTACTCTGTTGCTCTTTGTCCTTTACTCAGGACATGCTCCATAGCCATCCACCAGTGCCAGCCCATCTTTGAATGCTATACTCAATTCTCTTGGCCTTTGCTTCTGCTTTAAAGCTGGCAGGCTTCTTTTACTTATATCAGCTTTGTGTTTGAACCTCAAATGCTCAGGAATAATTCCTTTTAAACATTTCCTGCCACCTTTCTTGGATACTAATGTAGTTCTCAGTTAGAGTATATGGGGGATTACCCATATAAAGCCTCAGTGCTTCAAAGTGAGGAATAACTGTGTAGTAAATAGATCTGGCCAAGGATGAAATGACTGTTAGACAAGACAGTCGCTTATCACTGAACGTTGTCTAGCTAGGCTGGGTAACTACCCATCAGACTTGTTACAGAGGCATTTAAACAGGGGATGGGAGTTTAAGGTGGTCTTAAGAGCTTTCCAACACTAAAAATGTTGTGATTCTGTGTTAGCACATTTACCAGCAGACTGACTGCTCTTCTACTTTTATGAGTCTCTTAAACTGAAAATGGGCATGAGGAATCTTTTTGGGATGGTGAAATGTTCTAATATTAGATTGTGGTGATGGTTGCCCAACTCAGTAAATTTACTAAATATCAGAATACTTCACACCAATGATTTCATGGTATGTAAATTATGTCTCAATACATCTGTTTTTAGAAAGTCTTTTAAGACTATAACTGCCGTATTTTGAAAACCATTATTTATTTTAAAACATACATTATGTATTTTTAAAGTATATGCTAATAATTTATACACTTTTGAGAGGCTAGATATTCAAATAAGAATAAATTTAATCCCTGGAAAATCATCTAGAATATATTAAAATGATGCACACTTAAAGAAACATGGATGTAAATCACTACCAAAGCTGTTGCCCTATTTTTTAAAATTATTTATTTATTTAGTTTTAAATTTACATGCAGTAAAACTTATTCTTCGTGATATATAGTTTCATGGATTTTTGTGAACGCATATAGTCCCATAACCACCCTCACAATCAAGATGCCGAACAGTTTCATCACCCTCAAAAATTCCCTTGTGCTACCAATTTGTAGTTAACCTCTCTCCCCACCTGCAACTCTGGCAACCACTGATGAGTTCTCTGTCATTATAGTTTTACCTTTTCAATGACATTATACAATATATACAGTTTGAAGAGATTTTCAAACTTAAAACTTATTCATTTTAATAGTTGAATTATGAAAATAATGGTTATTTTGGGGTTGGAGGGATTTCCCTGCTGGTAACTAGTCAGATGAAGAAGAGTGAAGTAGTTGGAGGAGTGTAAGACTAGCCTGAATTCAGTCACACTTGTAGAATCACAGGTGGTTAGACTTAGAAGGGTTTTTGGAGTCACTTAGCTAACATCCCAATATGAAGAAACTGAGGTCCAGAGGGAAGAGTGAATCTCAGACTTGCACAACTAGTGTGGAGCTGGCCTAGCACTAAATTTCTCAATAGTCAACTTCAGTATGCTTTCAACTACTATATGCCCTGATTCATACTATCAGTTTTGCCTGACTCTGAGTCCTAGCACAAATTCTTCCCCTTTGTAATTCCTCTGCCACATCCCTGATGGCTGATGATGAAAACAATACTTGATATACATCACTAGCACCGGCAAAAAGGACAATTTCTGAACTATCATCTCATTAAGTTATTATTCCTGACTCTTTGCAACATGAAACCATAACTCATTTGCTACTATTTATTGGATGGGTGTTCATTCTGTTATAGGCAAAATGCCCAAGAGAAAATACACAATCCAGAATTAAGTCATTTTAAAAGGCAAGAACTAGAAAGACCATTAGAAATAACTTGAGGTGGTTTTTAGGCATTCTTCAGCATCTCCAAAGTTTCCATTGGGAGCACCTCAGGAGAGGGGTAAGGAAAAAGGCTCAGTGGTAGCTGTGCCACCTCCTCTGATAAAACCATTTGTGATCACTTTCATTCTTCCTGAAAGGCTTCCTCTAACATTTCTTACAGTGCTGATATGCTTGTGGTGAATTCTTTCAGCTTCTGTATGTCTGCAAAAGTTTTTATTTTACCTTTATTTTTTAAGGCTATTTTCACTAAGTATAGGATTTTATGTTGACAGGTGTGTGTGTGTGTGTGTGTGTGTGTGTGTGTGTGTTTGTGTGTGTGTGTTTCCCTCCTTGCTTTCAAGATGCTGCTCCAGTGTCTTCTGGCTTGCATTGAGAAGTCTTTTTTGTTTTTGTTTTTTTCCCCCAAGACTGAGTTTCGATTTTGTCACCCAGGCTGGAGTGCAATGGCATGATCTCGGCTCACTGCAACCTCTCCCTCCCGGGTTCAAGTGATTCTCTGGCCTAAGCCTCCCTAGCAGCTGGGATTACAAGTGCCCTTCACCATGCCCGGCTAATTTTTGTATTTTTAGTAGAGATGGAGTTTCGCCATGTTGGCCAGGCTGGCCTCAAACTCCTGACTTCAGGTGATCCACCCACCTTGGCCTTCCAAAGTGCTGGGATTACAGTCATGAGCCACTGCGCCTGGCCAGGAAGTCTACTTTCATTTTTACCTTTCTTCCTTTGTACATATTGTGTCTCTTTTCTCTGTCTGCCTTTAAGTTTTTGTTTCTATTAATGGTTTTAAGTAATTTGATTATGATGTACCTTGGCATACTTTTCTTAAATTTCTTATGGTTGGGATTTAATGAGCTTCTTGGATATAAGAATTTATAGTTTTATCAAATTTGGAATATTTGGTTATTATTTCAATTTTTTTCTCCCCTCCTTCTACTAAAAAAATTAAAAGAAATTTTAAATTGAAGCAGCCATGAAAGTACATGTCAGGCCTTTTGTTTTGGGAAGCTTGATTGATTGGTGACTCCAGCAGCTGTTCTCTGACTCTGCCATTGTATTTCCACTGAAGCCAGACTTTAATGGGCTGCTCCTAACCAATGATTGAATGTGGTACAAATGTGATTGCAGACCTTTTTCTGCAAGATGCAGACTCTTCTGATGGGTGACTTTGACTTGAGGACTGCCCATCAGCCGGGCTGACACTTTTCTTTTCTTTTTTTGAGTCAGAGTCTGACTCTGTCACCCATGCTGGAGGGCAGTGGAATGATTGGGACTCACTGCAACCTTGATATTCCAGGCTGAAGCGATCCTCCCACCTCAGCACTGCCAGTCCCCACTCACCCTGCTCCACCACCCCTTGAATACCTGGCCCTATAGGCATGTGCCACCATGCCCTGGTAATTTTTTATTTTATTTTTTAATTTTAGTAGAGACGAGGTCTCACTATGTAACCCAGGCTGGTCTGGAACTCCTGAGCTCAAGTGATCCTTCTGTCTTGGCCTCCCAAAGTGCTGTGATTACTTACAGGCATGAGCCACTGCACCTGGCCTGAAACTATCTTAGAACAGGGCAGAAGTCTGAGATTATTCTTACTTAATCCTCCTTCCTTTCCTCCCTTTTTCCTAGGAGTCACATCTACATGGTCTAAGGAGTTTCCCTATCATCTCCATCTCTATCTTCTTTTTCCTTCATAGCCATCTCCCCCAATAAATCTTTGGCATCTGCTTCCTGGAGGATCTGAGCTAACACTTTTATTATTGCCATTATTTTATTTTTATTTCCCATTAGTATAAGATTTCACTTAAATAAAAGGTGGCTCACGCCTGTAATCCCAGCACTTTGGAAGGCCAAGACAGGTGGATCACCAGAGGTCAGGAGTTCGAGACCAGCCTGGCCAACATGTTGAAACTCCGTCTCTACTAAAAAATACAAAAATGAGCCGAGTGTGGTGGTGGGCGCCTGTAATCTCAGCTACTCGGGAGACTGAGGCAGGAGAATTGCTGGAACCCAGGAGGCAGAGGTTGCAATGAGCTGAGATCACGCCATTGGACTCCAGCCTAGGCCAACAACAGCAAGACTCTGTCTTAAAATAATAATAATAATAATAATAAAAGAAAAGATTCTATATCCAAAAGTGAGAACTGGTGATCTATTTTTTAACCATGTTATGGTTGAGGGACTGAAGCTTTGAGGTCTCTTTTGAATACTGAGTTTACAAACTGAAATCAACCTAAATTATGACAATAGTCAAGTCATAAAGGCTCGTTCTTTTTTCTGGGGTCTTGAGGTCCTGGACCAAAATTCAGCACCAACGCCCTAATCATGACATTACTACTAACTTCTTTTTAGTACATGACAAGCTACTTACCTTCTCTAATCTTATTAAAGGGCTTGGGTTAGCTTATATATACAGACTTTTTAACTCTAAAATGTAACGTTATAGGTGAGAAAACTTAGATAATTTACCTGACCAACTATCCAAAAATTTGTTAGAGAAAGACTGTATGGATTGGATTTTTTTCTCTAATAGCCGACAAAATGCTCAAGACTTTTTCTTGTATTGAACTGTCTTTGGGAAAATATCCTGATAAACCACTCATGGCAAAAGATGTGGCCATGGATTTCAGGAACCAATAGAGTTTTTAAAAAAATGGCTGAATTGTTCTGCATAAGCAAAGGAAGGAAGGAATTTGGTTTTGATCCTAGGAGGGAACAGGAAAGGGAAAGAGGAAGGAGCAAAGCCTTTAGAAGGTATAAAGCTAGAGAGGTAAATGGAGTGAAGATCCCTGAGGACAGAATGGAAAAGGGGCTTTTAAGGTTAGAGATACCCAACATTTAATTGGAAACTTTTTGCTGTATTATTGAGGTTTCTGGTGTGTGAAAGTAACACAACCCAGTTCCAAGAAGCTTATACAAAAAAGGGATCTTAGTGACTCACAACGTTTGGAAAGATTCCAGGATCGTTTGCTGCATCCAAGGAAGAATTACAGAAGCTAAAGTGCAGACACTGTACAGGAACTTGAATTAACGCTGCCAAATTTCTTTCTCTCCCTCACTCCATCCTTTCCTTTCCTATCTTTCTCATCTCTGCTTAACTCTGTTTCCCTTTCCATGTTGACCTCATATTTTTCTATGACAGAAAGGACTTTGCCATGTGGCAAGAGACATGGTTGCAGCCAGACTCAGCTCAGCAACCACAGAGAGCTTTTTTCCTCTAAGTATCCATATAACAATTCCAAGGATGTGTTATAATTGTCCCTGCTTGGATTACATGTCCATCCCTTGTCAATGCCAGGGAAATAGAGCACCATGATTATCCCACACAGGTAAATGGGCCTCTGTTTTTGCCTGGGGGTAAGGGTCTTTCATGAGAAGAAAGGAGGTGGAAATTCTTCATGGGAAGATAAAATAATAGTTGTCACTTTGCATTGCTTCAGTGTAAACCAATGCCTCTTTCGAAAACATTCAGTAAAACCAGAATGTTCCATCCATGCAGCAGCCTTGTGTAAATCAGGCTGTTTCGGTGACAATTATGGCAAGGATGCTGGGCCTTGCCTAGGTTTAAGGTGGCAACAAATAAGGAAACATACACAAGGGGTCAAATGACCCGTAATCTGAACTAATTAAACAGAATCAGGAATTTGGAGCCAGAGGTGACCATGGGAGCCATGTCAGGAAAGGCTGTAGGATAGAGGCTTAAGTGCACCTTATGTGCCTCTGTGACTGGGAATGGAGCAGAAGTGAAATTGCTGGCTAGTTTTCCCATGGGGTATATTTTAGGTTCTTCAAAGATTCCTCTGCTGGGAACTTTTAACTGTAATTCCTGTGAGGTAGATGGTGCTTCCTATGTGACTGGCTGGTTTTCACTTCAACTTTCGGGACTGAGCTTCCCTGAGTTGGTTATGATTATCACTCTACAGTGGACTTTCAAACGGACTCCTGGCCAACTCCGACTTGGAAAGTCTATGTGTGGTCTTGGGAAACACTTCTGCATTGTTGTCCTACCATCTGTAGATGGTCAGTCCTCATTCTTTCTCTGCTCTGTGGCCTCAGGCACATCTATCCACAGCCTCTCTTCACAGTTCTTATATATGCCAAACTCCAGAGGACACATGTCACTCTGAGTGATCTTCCACTTATGGTACTATTGAAGCGCACTCAGCTGGCTTGAGGTGAAGGGAAAGTCTCCCTTCCTCATGGAAGGGCGCCCCCCTTCCCCATAGTAGCACAGCATTCCAATGACTCTTTATGGAGAAATCCCCTCCCCTCCTTCTCTTCAACTTCGACTCCTGATATGGGTGATGTGCCAAGAGCCACACAATCAGCTTTTGATCATCTCCTTTGTCAATCCCTGAAAAAGTGGGCAAACTTTGTAATGTGGGGAGAGCTTAGCATCCATTGTTTTGTTTTGAAAGCAACCACACCAAGGCTAACTGTGATTTTTGGAGCCTGGGCTCAAACTAAACAAGAATCCCATTTTAAATCCTTTTACACATGCATTATATCACTTAATCATTTAGGTATATTGGTCCCATTTTACACACGGGAAAACTGAGGCTTAGAGAGGTCAAGTGATTTGTTCAACGTCTCATGATAAGTGGCAGAAAAATCTAAACCCAGATGTTTTCTGACTCTGCTCGTTCCACTTTGAAACTGTTAGCTGATTACCAGAGTCCTGAGTCTTGTGGTTCATGCTCTGAGTTGGCACGGGGAGTCCTGTTCAAGTGCTGGTACCTCTGACTCACGACTGTGTTCTTAGTCCATTCACCTCTGCACCTAAATTTTCCTTTATGTAAGTTGTGTCACATAAGAATAATTAATAATACTTTTTTCCCTAACTGCTTCCCAACAGAACTGTGTTGATAATGAGGTTTGGAGGTGGGTGGGTAGGAAAAATTTGTTAGAACTAAAAACATTTAAACACCCACTACTATATGCCAGGCAGGCTCTGTGATAGGCTTTTTATAGACACTATTTAATTTAATCAAAGTTGACTAAAAAATATTTAGCAACTGGTCCAGCGCAGTTGTTGGCCAGTCACAATGATGCTGGCTACTGACTGTCAGACTGTGACAGGGAGACGGCTGGAGGAGGGGAGCAAGGCACACAGGGCCAGCCAGCCAGCAAGGAGCAGCCAGTGTGACTCTCAGAGCACCCCACGGCAAAGTTCCTGCTCTTTCTAGTTATTTAAACACTTCAGAAGAAAGCAGCCACACCAAGGCTAGCTATTATTATTCTCAGAAGTAGTTATTCTGAAGTTATTTGGATAAGGGCAAACAAGGCTAAGAAGTTTCATTTTTAGGGTTCTGCTTTCAAAGGAACACCGTTTTGCTCCTTTTTCTTATCTGTCTCTTTCTCATGCCACCAGTAGACCAATGTCAAAACCTTGCGCTCAAAACCTTACTTCCTGTCCTTGTGGTAGCACTTCCCAATTGAGAAACATTTAAAGCACTGAAAGCAACACTCAAAAGAAGGAAAGAGAGGATAAAAAGGTGGGGGGCAAGATCATGAAGAAGGAAGGTAAAAAGAAGGAAAGAGAAAAAAATAAAATCAAAGAAGGAAGAAACAGTTCAGAGCAGTTTGCAGGTTTAGAAGTCATTTCTGGCTTCCTAACAGTTTTCATCCTCAAAGTGCTTTGGGGCCACCAACATGTTCACCCAATACCGGGCATGACCCAGGATGGGAGGTAAGAGTGAAAGGTGGAGTTGACAATTACTTGTGGAAAAACCAAGGACAAACAGGAAGAATTAAAACAGGAAATGACTCATGAACAATGGAAGGGGTGCTTCCCTCACTTTTATTATCCCCCTCAGAGAGAAAGAGTTTCCACTAGCTTTGTTTTTGGGAGTTTTTCTTCAACAACAACTCTAACTCTAACCCTCCTAACCTCCTTCTTTGAGGGAGACTCAGTTTTTCCAAAGTTACAACACACTTCTCTGGCCTCTTCTTTCACCCCAACTTCTCATGAAGCATCTTAACACTGAATATTGTGTTCAACATATGCTTTTGAAGAAAACAGAGGAAAATGCAAAGATTTGTAAACGGATTATTTGAAAAAAACCATGGCAGCCGTTTCAAATTTTAGGGATGCTGGTAAAATTCATCTGAGAAGTAGAAGCCTATTGGGTTTAGACAAACTCCTCAACAGGCCACTTTGTTCAGATCTAGGCCCCATAGCATGTTCTGAACAGGGAGATACTATGAGTAAAAAGAGTTTAAATTGGTCTGTATACTGGAGTGGCAGGTGTGTTTCAGTTTTTTCCTGTTGTGCTGGTAAACGTTTAACAATCACCTCTCCAATAACAACAACCAAACAATACAAAGCACCCTAAAACTCAGATTTGTAGCACTTGTCCATTTCTGCGGTAGCATTTCCATCAAGTCACTGAGTTAGGAAAAGACGTGCACCATTATATAGTGTTTCCTCTATGTATGTGCAGTAGATGTAAACCCTCCCAAGATCTTAGAATAGTAAAGGATAGTAAAATAATTAAGAAATGATGCATTTGAGTACTTACTACCTTTTAAAAAATGTATAATTTATTTAAATATCAGCAGTTAGTTAATGATGGGATGCTTAACAACTCACTCGCAGAAATCCTGACATTTTAGCGATTGACTCATGTGACTAGATTTGGAGGTCTGGAACCTGGAGAGGAGAGTGAGACACAGTAGGCTCCCGAAATTATATGGGAGCAGCAACGTGGATGAGAGGCTACCAGTGGAATATAAGCACTGCTCCCTTCCCACCCATCCAGCAATCCTCACAGATGGAGGTCTCCAGCTGGATGTGGGAAGTTGCGGGAGGTATTTTATTTAAATGTTGAAGGAAAGGGTGATCTCAGAAGGCTGGAAGACCTAGAAACATTTGGTTTAAATATTTAATATTAAAAATGGTTTTAAATGACTAAGAATGACCCAAAGAGATAAGATTTGATTATTTCATTTGGATATTGGACAAATGAAAAGTGGTTCTAATCACTTGTCCACCCCCATTCCTCCCTTGGCAATAGGGCTGGCATGGCAATATGTACAAAAAGCGAGTCCAAAAGTTATGCCTGTAAAATTATTACAGAAATTGCCCCAGACTTCCAGAAATTGTAGACATTCAGATTCCCTGACCAGGAGAAACAGTAAGTAAATAAGAGTGAATCTGCTAAGGTGGCCACCACCATTCCTTTGTGCTAAAGCCTGTAGAAGTCCTTGGATGGTCTTTCAGAGCCCACCAACTCTTATTCATGTAGAATCCAGGTTATTGTATTCTCAGACTACAGAAAAAAGGAAACAGCAGGTTACAAAGTACTGGGATTGTAAGAGATAGACTCTATGACATAAGAAGTTACTATTATTGTCCTGATAGGGACAACCTAATAAAATACAAACACAATTCATCAAGAGATGGTGAAATAATAGTTATTGCCATCTATTTAAGAAGGGAGATGTTAATAAAATAGTCTAGACAGATTTTCATAAAAACTGTTTACAACAAAAAGATGTTACTTGAAGAAGTAAACTTTAGTTATCTTAAAAAATGCATTAATGTAAATCATTTTGTTCCTTAAGGATGCTGGATACATGCAGATTTGCTATCTAATTTTTACATTTGAGTTTTAGAAAGCCATCTGTAACCACTTTCCTAAATTATCAGAGTTGTCTGAATATTAACAGGAAGCTTAAATTATACCTCTGGCTACACTTTTCCACTTACTGTTCTGTTTTCATCTCATTCTCAACTTATTTATAACCAAACTCATAAAGTCACCCAGACTAACTTCCTATCCACACTACCAAGTTTCCATTTTTGCACCATAGTCACCAAGCCTGAAGCTTTGGATTCATCTTTGAACAACCTTCTTATTTCCCATGTGCAATCAGTTTCAATGTTTTGTCAATGCTTCTTTGGTTGCTCTGTTCCTCCATTTTTATTCTCCTGATTAACTTCATATTACCTTACACCCAAGTTATTCCATAGCTCTCTAATTTTAATGGTCTCCAGCTTCCTGGGCTCTTTCTCCAGACTATCTTATTAACACTCATCCGTTACATTGGCTTTGGAAACCCAAGTCTTTCTATGGTGTGCTGACTGAAAGAGTGAAATTTGCTTTTAGACCTGGATTTTGTTCCAGCTCTACTTCTTTCTCTTGTGGAAACTTGGGCAAGTAATTTAACCTCTAAGCCTCCATTTCTTCAGCTGTAAAATGGAAATAATAATAGTGCCTAAACCACAGAGTTGTTGTGAGGATAAAATGAGGTGATTTTTTTGTATATGATATGATTTAATTTCTTCTTATATTCTTCTATATTTCCCAAATTCCTTTTCATGATGATGTATTACTTTAAAAATATAAATAAAAATATTTATTGGGTACCTAGTGATGCATAATGAACAGATCAGGATAATTAGAATATCTGTCATCTTAAATATTTATAATTTGTTTTGGGAACATTCAATATTCTTCTTCTAGCTATTTGAAACTGTATAATATATAGTTGTTAACTGTAATCATCCTACAGTAGTATAGAACACTAGAATTTAGTCTAGCTGTAATTGTGTGTTCTTTAACAAATCTCTCCTTATGCTCACCTTGTCTTACCCTTTCTAGCCTGTAGTATCCTCTGTTCTACTTTTTACTTGAGATCATCGTTTTTTTTTAGCTTCCTCATTTGAATGAAAACATGTAATGTTTAACTTTCTGTTCCTGGCTTATTTCACTTAAAATAATGATCTCCGGTTCTGTCTATGTTGCTGTGAATGACAGGATTTTATTCTTTTTTATGACTGAATAGTATTCCATTGTGTGTATACACCACATTTTCTCTATCCACTTATCTGCTATTGAATACCTAGCTTGATTCCATATCTTGGCTATTGTGACTAGTGCTGCAATAAATGTGGGGGCACAGATGTCTCTTTGATCTACTGATTTCCTTTCTTTTAGATAAATGCCTCGTAGTAGGATTGCAGGATCATAAGGCAGTTCTATTTGTAGCTTTTATTTGTCTTTTTTTTTATTTTTTAGGGATGGTGTCTCACTCTGTCACCCAAGCTGGAGTGCAGTGGTGTGATCATAGCTCACTACAGCCTGGAACTCCTGGGCTCAAGCAATCCTTCCATCTCACCCTCCCAAGTAGTTAGGGCTACAATGCACCACCACACCCAGCTAATTTTTGAAAGCTTTTTGTAGAGAGGCAGTCTTGCTATGCTGCCCAGGCTGGTCTTAAACTCCTGTCCTCAAGCAATCCTCCTGCCTTGGCCTTCCAAAGTGCTAGGATTTCAGGCATGAGTCATTGTGCCTGAGCTTATTCTATTTGTATTTTCTTTAGGAACCTCCCTGCTGTTCTCCACAGTGGTTGTACTAATTTACATTCCCACCAACAGTATATGAGAGTTCGTTTTTCTCTGCATCCTCTCCAGCATTTATTTTTTGTCTTTTTGATAATAGCCATGCTAAGTGGAGTGAGATGATACCTCACAGTGGTTTTGACTTGCATTTCCCTGATTGTTAGTGATGGTGAGCATTTAAACATGTATTTGGGCCAAGCACAGTGGCTCAGGCCTGTAATCCCAGCACTTTGGGAGGCTGAGGCTGGTGGATAATGAAGTCGGGAGATGGAGACCATCCTGGCCAACCTGGTGAAACCCCATACCTACTAAAAATACAAAAGTTAGCCTGTTATGGTGGTGTGTGCTTGTAGTCCCAGCTACTTGGGAGACTGAGGCAAGAGAATCGCTTGAACCCGGGAGGCAGAGGTTGCAGTTAGCTGAGATCGTGCCATTGCACTCCAGCCTGGCGACAGGGTGAGACTCCGTATCAAAACAAAAAAACAAAAACAAAAACAAAAAAACCCCACACATATTTGTTGATCATTTGTATGTCTTCTTTGGATAAATGACTGTTTGAATCATTTCCCCTTTTTAATCAAATTGTTCGTTTCTGAGATTTTTGCTGTTGAGATATTTGAATGCCTTGTATATTCTGGATACTAATCCCCTGTCAGATGAATAGTTTACGAATATTTTCTCCCATTCTATATATTGTCTTTTCACTCTGTTGATTGTTTCCTTTGCTGTGAAGAAACTTTTTAGTTTTATATAATCCTATTTTAAAATTTTTGCTTTTGTTGCCTGTAGTTTTGAGGTCTTATTCATACAATCTTTTCTCAAACCAATGTCCAGAAGTATTTCCTCTATGTTTTTTTCTAGTATTTTTATGGTTTCAGGTCTTGCATTTAGGTCTTTGATTCATTTTGAGTTAATTTTTGTACAGGGTGAGAGGTGGGGGCCTAATTTCATTCTTTTGCATAAGGATATTCAGTCTTTCTAGCACAATTTATTGAAGAGACTGTACTTTTCCCAGTAAGTATTCTTGGAGGCTTTGTCAAAAATCAGTTAGCTATAGATATGCAGATTAATCTCTGGGTTCTTTATCCTGTTACATTGGTCTATGTGTCTTTTTTTTTTTTTTTTTTTTTTTTTTTTAATGACAGCACCATGCTATTTTGGTTTCTATACTTTTGTAGTATGTTTTGAAGTCTGGTAGTATGATGACTACAACTTTGCATTTTTGTTCCTTCCTCAGGATTGCTTTGGCTATTCAGGATTTTTGTGCTTCCATATAAATTTTAAGATTTTTAAAGTTTCTGTGAAGAATGTCATTGGTATTTTGGTAGGAATTACATTGAATCTGTAGATTGCTTTGGGTAGTATAGCCATTTTAACAATATTCTTCTGATTAATGAGCATGGGATGTCTTTCCATTTGTTTGTATCCTCATCAAATTTTTTCATCAGTGTTTTTCTTTTTTTTCCTTCCCTAAAACAGGGTCTCGCTCTGTTGCCCAGGTTGGAGTGCAGTGGTGCAATTTCAGCTCACTGCAGCCTCGACCTTCCAGGCTCAATCGATCTTCCCACCTCAACTTCCTGAGTAGCTGGGACTACAAGCATGTGCCACCACATTCAGCTAATTTTTGTATTTTTTTTGGTAGAGATGGGGTTTTGCCATGTTGCCCAGGCTGGTCTTGAACACCTGGGTTCAATCGATCATCCCATCCCTGACTCCCAAAGTGCTCTAATTATAAGTGTGAGCCACGGCTCCTGGCAGTCTCAGCGTTTTGCAGTTTTCCTTGTAGAGGTCTTTTACCTCCTTGGCTAAATTTATTCCTAGGTTTTTTTTTTGATTGTTATTATAAATAAAATCATGTCATCTGCAAAGAGGAACAATTTGACTTCTTTCCAGTTTGGATGCCCTTTATTTTCTTCTTAAATGCTCTGGCCAGGACTTCTTTTTTTTTTTTTCTTATTATACTTTAAGTTCTAGGGTACATGTGCATAACGTGCAGGTTTGTTACATACGTGTACTTGTGCCATGTTGGTGTGCTGCACCCATCAATTCGTCAGCACCCATCAATTCGTCATTTATATCAGGTATAACTCCCAATGCAATCCCTCCCCCCTCCCTCCACCCCATGAT
>NW_012117899.1:1019702-1026407 GCF_000951035.1 Colobus angolensis palliatus | reverse complement strand
TCGCTGCTGCCTTGCGGTTAGATCACAGACTGCTGTGCTAGCAATGAGGGAGGCTTCGTGGGCTTGGGACCCTCCTGGCCAGGTGTGGGATATAATCTGCTGGTGTGCCCATTTGCTTAAAGCGCGGTATTGAGGGGGGAGTTACCCGATTTTCCAGGTGTTATGTGTCTCAGTTCCCCTGGTTAGGAAAAGGGATCCCCTTCCCCCTTGCGCTTCCCAGGTGAGGCGATGCCTCGCCCTGCTTCAGCTCTCGCTGGTCGGGCTGCAGCAGCTGACCAGCACCGGTTGTCCCGCACTCCCTAGTGAGATGACCCCAGTACCTCAGTTGCAAATGCAGAAATCACCGGTCTTCTGTGTCGCTCCCACTGGGAGTTGGAGACTGGAGCTGTTCCTATTCGGCCATCTTGCTCCGCCCTCTGGCCAGGACTTCTGACATGAGGTGATGTATATACAATCTCAGCATGCTGCTCGGCGCATAGTGGCTTCCCCCACCTTATTCACCACTCCTGGTCAGACTCCTTTTTCATGTCCTATTTTGGGGCAGCAGTCTGCCTTAGTTCTTCCCCTTTCAGTCTATGCTCACGTGTAAATAATCTCATTTAGTCTTGTGCCTTTAAATATCACCTATATGTTGGTGATTGTAAGGCATAAGTTATCTATTCCCACTGGCATTTTTGGGTTCCTGGCTTCTTCAGCTCCAAGTTTGGGGTATACGAAGCAAGAAGAAAACTCAGGAAACTTACCATCTAGTCATTCCTGGGGTTCTCAGGTCCCTAGCCTGTCTGTCTTCTTCTACCCACCTTTCTTCTTTTGTATATATATAAATTATATATAATTATACATACTATATATAGTGATACATAATGTCTAGAGGTTTTTTTTTTGTTTTACTTAGTGGGAAGAATAGAAAAAATATATCAACTCTATCTTGGTGGTGGTGCCTACTGAGGTTTTTTAAAATTAAAAAAATTTAAGTTTGTTAAAAAACACATAATATAAAGTTACCCTCTTGGCCATGAAGAGTACAGTTCAGTAGTGTTAATTATATTCATATTATTGTGTAACAGATCACTACAAATTTTTCATCTTGCAAAAACTGGAACTCTACACCTATCAAACAACTTCCCGTTTCTCCCCTTCCCAATTCCTAGCAACTACCATTCTACTTTCTGTTTCTGTAATTTTAACTACTTTAGATATTTCATTCAAGTGGAATCATACAGTATTTGTCCTTTTGTGACTGGCTTATTTCACTCAGTATGATGTTCTCAAGGTTCATCCATTTTGTAGTATGTGACAGAATTTCCATTAGGGCAAAATATTTAGTGAGTTTCTAATTTTAGTGATTAAATGCTTAATCTACAAAAATTCAATTTTCTAAAATCTCACTTTTTGTTTTCTTTATGTTTTTAGTAATTTTAAATATAAATATTTTATATTCTAGTTCATATTGTCAACCTACTATTTTAAGTGCTTAAGAGCTTTAGTTTTCCTTTTTAAATTTGCTTTTCCTCATAACGAATTGTTTTCTTGTGTGCTTCAGATTTTTTAATGTGTGCTCATGTTTTGCAGGTTTTTGTTTTTTCTTTTCCTGTGAGAATCCCTAGGGGTCTAGGTTTTGGACCTATCCTATCTGAGTAAGATCGAGAGGAATATCACAAATTGAGACTAAGTTTGGTGTTAATTCTTGATTTGAGGATTCCAAGGCTATATAGGGAGCATAAATTTGAACCCTAAACCCAATAGAAGATGGTGAGCCATGGTTTTGAATTCTCAGGTTCTTAGAGGAGACTTTTGTTTTTTCCACTCAGAGCTCAGGCAGACAGACAAGCTTCTTAGTCAACCCCCAATTTAGACGGATGACTTTTCTCCCTCATCTATCAGATTGTGCAGCTATTACATTGTTCCAACTTTATCTGGGGTATTCTGTTTCACATCAGCACCTCAAAAGGTCTCAAGGCCTCATTTCTTGTTCCTATTGAGATTCAAGACCCTGGGTTAACTTTAGCATTGTCTTTATTTGGAATTCTATATAGTTGAAGTACTGAGTAGCTAGCTTCTAAGATGGCCTCCCTTTTCGCTGGTATTCACAGCTTTGTGTAATCCCTTTCTACACAGTACCACAGTTGCTCTATATGACCAATAGAATATGGCAGAAAGGATGGCGTGTCACTTTCAGCATTTAGTTTAAAAGCATCAGGGGTTTGATTACTCTCTTTATGATCATTTACTTTGTGGGAAGCCAGCTGCCATGTCATGGGAACACTCAGGGAACTTATGGAGAGGCCTGTGTTACCAGAAAATGATGTCTCTGGTCAATAGTGTATGGCGGATGCATCTGACAGCAATAACTTAAGCACACCCTGAGGATGACCTTATCGCGTAAGAAGAATGTTGATTCAAAATTCCCAGCTAGGGAATCCAGTAGTGGCCAACCCAGAAGTTTACCCTTTATTAGGTTGGTGCAAACATTATTGCGGTTTTTGCCATTACTTTTAAAATGGCAAAAAAACCAATTATTTATGTCCTATACAAAGGACATCTGAGCCCTTGGCCCCTTCTTTGGAATGCAGGTTGTGCAAGGAACTGAGCTGAGATTCTTTGTTTTGAACTCGGTGGAGGTTGCTAGGTGAAGGATGCTAAGTGAAAATTCCTATATAAACTGCATGCATTTTATAAACAGTAGCAATTTTTCCTGTCCAGGCCGTTGCTCCTGGGCCATTCTGTGTATAAGTCCTCAATATACTCTATGTCTGGTTTGCTGGTTCTGGGTTTCTTCTTTAGCCTCTTGGACATGGTGCTATCCTTGTTGGAATCACCAGGGGTCAGGGATGACAAATAGCCAATGAGGCCCTGATGCTTGCTAACAGTCATGTGAGTGACCTTGGAAGTAGATCCTTCAGACTTCAGATAGCTGCAGTCCTGGCCAGAATCTTGGCTACAACTTCATGAGAAATCCTGAACCAGAACCACCTAGCTAAGTCATTCCTGAATTTATGAAGGTTGGCAACTGTGAAAGCTAATAAATGTCTCTTTTTTCAAGTTGTTTAATTTTGAGGTCACTTGTTACATAGAGATAGATCACTAATATGGGTACCATAATTGTTTGACTAGCTTAAGACCTTAAAGATACAAATCTAGCATTTATAATTTTGATCTAGTACCTTTATCTTCTTGGCTGATCTTTTTAAAACCATCCTTTTCTATACATCCATAAACTAGACCTTGCCAGTTATCATCTAAAACTGCTCCAGTCTTCTGAAATATTAGATTCTATATCCTACCTTTGACTACAGCTTCATATCCTTCTATCTCTTATGTCATTTCTCCACACAAATTTATTCCCAATTTATTTTTCTCCTTTCTGGCCTTGCTTAATTCTTCTACTATGGTCAACCTATTGCTTTTCTGTATGTTAAATACCTATGTCTTTTGGGGACTGCTTTTCTCCCACTCCATTCAGTGTTGGTGAAGCTGTTGCTCATATGACCTAACCATTCTCACCACAGCTGTGGGCTCCTGACCCAGGTTGACCAAGCGATCTCTATTGGGGATTGATATGTACACTGTGAAAGAAAGGGTTGGAGTCTGCCTATGGCGTTATGTTTTCTAAGGAATACATAAGACTAGAACTGCTGGAGGTTGTCCTGTTGTGCTGGGATATATTTTAAAGAGAATGAAGTCAAGCAAAGGTAAGCAGAGCTGAGAGATGAAGAGGGACAACATTCTTATGATGTCATTTGAACCATGGACCCTGTTGGACTTGAGGTCAGTTCTATTCCTTAGACATTCCAGCTGTATAAACCAATAAATCCTTTCTTAGCTTTTTTGCTTATACTATTTTATAATGTTTTTGTTTTTTAACAACCAAAAGCATTGTGACTAACACTCTTAGCCTGTACCTCTATTTCAGTTATGAATGCATTTGGTTGCAAATCACCAGGAAGCACAAAAACCATGTCTTACATAATTAAGAGTTTATTTGCTCCACATGGTAAAGTCTAAGGTAGGGCAGTCCAGAGCTAATGCAGCAGCTCAGCAGTACCATCAGGAATCCAGAGTCTTTCTGTGTTTCTGCTCTGTCATCCTTACTATGTGGACTTTGTCCTACTTGTTGCCAAGTGGCTGCCGCTTCTCTAGGCACCACAACTGTGCTCTAGGCAGAAGGAAACAGGACACGAAGAGGCCGTATTTGTAGACTTCTGTTTATGTCTCACTGGTCAGAAGTGTGTCCCATGGCTTATCCAACTGCAGGGGAGCTAGGAAATTAAGTGTTTAGCCTTTATCATCTCTGTATTAGAAGTAGGCAAAGGAAAGAAGAGTTGGAAAAGGACAAACCTAAGCTGAAAACTTGGATTTTCTCTGGATTCCAGAGCTATATCTTACATTTTCACCTGCCCTACAAACAACCAGCTACCTTCTAACTTTACAAATCATTCTGTATTTGAATTCTGTGTGTTACTGGATAGAACCTACAAAATTGTAAATAATGGAACTTTTACAGATTTTACAAGTTAATGACATTAAGGCACCCAGAACTGTTTGTTCTTTTTATTTTGTTTTCATTAGCCGCCTCTCCTATTCCCTTTAATTGTTATTGAAAATCTTTAACACACGCTACCTTTATTAACCCCGCTTCTCATATCCTTTTTACTCTCAACGGGTTGCAGTCCCTTGCTTTGCTAAGAAAATTGAGGCTATGACATACAAAGTTTCTTAATTTCCTATAACCAACCTTTCCTCTTTTCTTTGTTTCCTTTCAATTTTTAAACTAGAACCTACAGTTGTGGTCTTAACCTCACCCACAATCATTGTGCTACAAATTACCTGATGTTTATTTCAGTTATCATTGTGTACCAACACTTGTCGTCATGTGGTAGTAGGCACACCATAAATATTTGTCGAATACTTATTGAAGCCTCCTTGTAGGACTTTGCTACATCAATTATTCTTTTTCTCTCCTGAATCTTTTGCTTCTCCCTCTTGTACCTCCTATCTATCAGTCTGTAAATATATTCAAACTGTTTTTTTTCCCTGAAAGTCAAAAAGAATCCCAAAAGAACAAAAATCTTCCTTCTAATGTGCTTAGATTCACCTCCCAGCTAACAGCTATTTTTTCTCTTTCTGTACTGAACCAAACTCTCAAAATAAGAATTTCCATTTTCAGTCTCTACTTCCATTTCTTCTAGTCATTTCTCAACTCATTGTTTACTGGCTTCGACTCTACCATGTGAACGGAAGGTCCCTGATGATTTCCTACTCACAAAATCATATGTTACTTAAGTTTTCTGTAGAATTTAGTTACACATTTTCTATTTCTTGTAACTCTCTTCTTCCTTAAATTTTGTGACACTAGGAATTTTTTGTTCCCCTCTCTATTAATTGTTTTTTTTCCTTCTTTTGGGATTCTCATCATCAGTAATGTTACCCAGGGCTCTGTATGTGATCATCTTTTCTTTTCATTAAACACACATTACTTACAAGATCTTACCAATACCATGGCTTCAGCTGCCACCCAAATAAAAATTGTTCCCAAGTCTGTATCTCTAGTTCCAACAATATTCTTTTGTTAAGACCTTAAAGAGGTAAAGGAATGAATCACATGAATATTTGGAAGAACAACATTTCAGGGAATGGAAATAGCAAGTGTAAAGGCCCTGAGGTAGGAGTGTCTTCATCATGTTCAAAGAAAAGCAAGGAAGTCAGTGTGGCTGGAGCTGACAGAGTGCAGGGAAAATTAGTAGAAAATGAAATCAGAGAAGCAGTGGGAGAGTGAAGGTCAAATCATGTAAGGTCTTATATACCATGTTAATGATCCTAACTTCTACGGGGAGTGCGATGAAAAGTCACTGCAGGGTTTGAGCAAAGAAGTGATATATTCTGACTGGAGTTTTAAAAGGATAACTCTGTGTTGAATATAGATTGAAAAGAGCAAAATAGGAATCAGAGCAACCAGAGTAGGAGTCTATTGCAATAATTTAGATGAGAGATGATAGTGGTGATCTGGACCAGAGCTGTGGCAGTCAAGCAGCTGGTCATGAATACATGTTATTGGAGAACCAACAGCATATGATGACAGATTGGATGTTGGGTTTTGAGAAAAAGGAGAACTCGAATATTTTTGGCCTGAGTAACTGGAACGATGGAGTTGTAATTTACAAAGTTGAGAAACACTGTGGGAAAAACAGACTTGGGAGAAGATTAGGAGGTCAGGTTTGGACCAATTAAATATGAGCTATTGATTAGACAATCAAATGTGGAAGTCCTGAGGCAGCTGGATAAAGAATGGAGTTTAGTGGTAAAGTGGAACTAGAGGTATAAATTTGAAATTCATCATCCTGTAGATGGTGTTTAAACTCATGAGGCTACATGAGTTTATTATTGGAATGAAAATAAAAAGAAAAGAGAAATGCTTTAAGAACTGAGCCCTGGAGCAATCTGGTGTTAAAAGGCAGGGGTGATGAGAATGAACCAGCAAAGGAAATTGAGGAATGGCCACTATGTGGGATGAAAATTAGAAGAGTGTGGGGGGGCGGAGCAAGATGGCCGAATAGGAACAGCTCCAGTCTCCAACTCCCAGCGTGAAGGACACAGAAGACCGGTGATTTCTGCATTTTCAGCTGAGGTACTGGGGTCATCTCACTAGTGAGTGCCGGACAATCGGTGCTGGTCAGCTGTTGCAGCCCGACCAGCGAGAGCTGAAGA
>NW_012117899.1:1012189-1014872 GCF_000951035.1 Colobus angolensis palliatus | reverse complement strand
TATAATAAAAAAAAAAAAAAAGAAAGAAAGAAAATTAGAAGGGTGTGATGTCTGGGAAGATAACAGAGGACATGTTTCCAAAAGGAAGGAATTGACCATGGCAAATGTTGCTGATGGGTCAGTTAATTTGAGGACTGAGTGTTTCAATGGGTCAAAATAGTGGCAGGAAAAAATTGGAATTTTTTTGGAAAGGACGGAGAAAAATGGGGCAGTAGCTAGAGAGAGAAGTGGGCTCAAGAGAATTTTGTTTATTAGATAAGAGAAATCAAAACATGTTTGCAAGTTGATGGGAAAGATTCAGTAAATAGGAAATTTTGTTAAAGCAGGGAAAGGGTAGAAATGCTGGAGTGATGTCCTTAAGTAGGTGAGAAGAGGTGGGTTCTAGTAGAGGAATTATCCTTTGCTAGAAGCACAGTTAATTCATCCACAGTAAGAGAAGAGAAGACAGAGTAGGGCATAGATGTAGGCAGGTGGTAAATGTTATGGTGGAAGTGCATAGAAATATTCTTCAGACAGCTTCTATTTTATCAATAAGGAAATTGGGAGCAAGGATGGGGGTAGAAGTATTGGAAGGTTCATGCTCTCATTACTTCTCTGCCCTCATCTCCTAGTTGTCTTGGGGAGTGAGAGAATGAACTAAGGAAATAAAGCATAATTGTCTGTCAGCACTGAGATTGTGGATCATAACTTTCAGTAAGACTAGTCAACGTGGTTGTATGGTTTTCTCTAACTGCCTTTAGTTGTGCAAAATCAGTCATGATTGAGCCAAACAGTTGGATTTAAGTAGTATTAACTTTTATTATTATTATTATTATTATTATTATTATTTGGCCTGGCAGTTACGACATAAAGTTGAGGGACAACGGAGTCAACTGCTTTGTATGAAAGAAAGTGGTGAGAATGACTATCATTTAAGCTGAATAAGGAGGAAAGTGATGGCACAAGGGGTGTGAGGGATAGTAAAAAGTGGTTGGATCAATGGATTGTAGGCCAGTGGATGGATGTTAAAGGATTGTTAGAGTTGGGGCACAAGAGGGAATGAAATGAATGATATAAGGTAGTGATTAGAGACAGTGGGGTGATTGAAATTAAGATCATAGAAGGGTTATAGCTTTTGGTACTAGGGTATGACTATGGAAGTGAAAGGCTGAAAGGCTAAAGGAATAAAAAAGGTAGAGGACAGCATCATTGGAGGAGAGGAGGTCAAGGATCTGAAAAGCTGGGCTAATGGAAAGATCATGTACATGGAAAGAATTATGAAGGAGTGGTATTGAAGAATGTAAGAGTCAACCAGAAGCTAAACTCTTCAAGGAACAGGAGGTAGTGACCTGAGGATAACAGATGACTGCAACAGGAAGAGTAGTGGTGGTACAATTTTGTAAAATTGCTCATCTTAAAGTCATGCATGACCTCCTGGTTACCAAAAATTGATCTGAAGTTTTATACAGAATTTGTCATCATTTTCACTTTCATGAGTTTTTTTTTTTTCTTTTGAGATTTTATGACCCTGGGATGTGCTGGTTCTCTCACCTCCCTGTCAATTCCTGCCCCCACCTAACCCCCTCTTTTTTGTCATCTCTTGGATTCTGCTTCTCAGTGGCAATTACCTGGAGCTCCCTCTTTCACAGTTCACACACTTCCTGGGTGATCTCACCAATCTCACGGCTTCAGCTTCCACCCAAATGCATGTGGCTTCCAAATCTGTGTCTCCAACCCCAACTATGCTCCATTGCTTCAGTCCTGTATTTCTGACTGCCTACCAAGTTGCCCTTGGATGACCTTCAGGCAACTTAAATTTATTCAAGACTGAATTAGTTATCTTCCTCTCCAAATTTCCTTCTTCATTTTTGAATTTCAGTCTACCACTAAGACACTTTTAACTCATCAGAGTCTGTCTTCCTCATCTCCTATATGCAGTCAAGTCACCAGTGCCTGTGGATTCTATTTCTGAAAGATGAATTCTATTTCTGAAATGCTAACACTGATTAAATCCAACTCTTTGCCTCCTTCAAAGCTATGTCTGCACAACAAAAAACAGAGGAAGAAAAACAGAGGCATTTTCCTAGCTTTATAAAAGTCTAGGAAATATAGTTTATTAGATGTTCTGTTTCCATAACACAAGAAGGCCATCTAAGAAAGATAGAATGGATGTTGAGTATCAATCCATTTTATTGATGTCTCCTGATACTCAGTTACATGAATCCCTAAAAGAGTACGTTATAGGTTGTGAATCACTCTATTCTTGTGTACCCACACCAGGTAAGAAGTTTTTGTTGCAGTTTATTGTTATTTGTAAATTTAAAAAAGATGGAAGCAAAACAAAAGGTCACTACCTAAGAGTAGCCTTCCTGGTCACCCTATTTATTTAGGCTTCTCCTTGCCATTCTCTAATTGTTTCTTCATTCATTTGTCAAATATTTAGAGTATTTTGTATTAGGCATTATTCTGAGTGATAGGAATACAGCAGCGATGAAAAGGGACACAATCCATGATTTCATTGAACTTAGAGTCTAGTCGGGGAGCTGCGCAAAAAACAAAAAACAAAAACCAAAACTGTATAGAAATAATGTATTTTCCCCAGGTGTGGTGGCTCATGCCTGTCATCCCAGCACTTTGGAAGGCCGAGGTGGGCGGATCACGAGGTCAGGAGAGCGATACCATCCTGGCTAACACGGTGAAACCC
>NW_012117899.1:977445-1012053 GCF_000951035.1 Colobus angolensis palliatus | reverse complement strand
GGAGAATGGCGTGAACCCAGGAGGAGGAACTTGCAGTGAGCTGAGATCACACCACTGAACTCCAGCCTAGGTGACAGAGATTCTGTCTCAATAAATAAATAAATAAATAAAAGAAATAATGTATTTTCCAATCGTGATTAGTGCTTTGAGAAAATAAAGGGCAACAGAACAGAACGAATGGGGTTGGGGAGACAGGGAACAATTTTAAGTAGGAAAATTAGGGAAAGCCTCTTTGAAGAGATGAGATTATAGTGTAGATATGAATGGTGAGAAGAAGTTAGCTAGACTAAGACTTGGAAGAAGAGAACTCCACGGAGAGAACAGTAAGCATTAAGACCCTCAGGTGGTACAAGCTTGGTATCTTCAAAGACATATCCGATATCTCCAAAGCCCTCCTTCATAACACTTATCACAAGATGTAATCATATATTTATTTGTGTGTACCTACTTAGATCTGTTATATATTTGCTTACTGTCTGTTATCCTCATGATCTGTTATCCCTTTCAGGATGGAGGCTATTTTTTAAAATTATACTTTAAGTTCTGGGGTACATGTGCAGAACGTGAAGGTTTGTTACATGGATATACATGTGCCATGGTGGTTTGCTGCATCCATCAACCAGTCATCTGCATTAGGTATTTCTCCTAATACCATCCCTCCCCAAAACTCCCACCCCTTTACAGGCCCCGATGTGTGATGTTCCCCTCTATGTGTCCGTGTGTTCTCATTGTTCAACTCCCACTTATGAGTGAGAACATGTGGTGTTTAGTTTACTGTTCTTGTGTTAGTTTGCTGAGAATGATTGTTTCCAGCTTCCTCCATGTCCCTGCAAAGACATGAACTCATCCTTTTTTATGGCTGCATCGTATTCCATGGTGTATGTGTGCCACATTTTCTTTATCCAGTCTATCATTCATGGGTGTTTGGGTTGGTTCCAAGTCTTTGCCACTGTGAATAGTGCCACAATAAACATACGTGTGCATGTGTCTTTATAGAAGAATGACTTTAATCCTTTGGGTATACACCCAGTAATGGGATTGTGGGGTCAAATGGTATTTCTAGTTCTATATCCTTGAAGAATTTCCACACTGTCTTCCACAATGGTTGAACTAGTTTACACTCCCACCAACAGTGTAAAAGTGTTCCTATTTCTCCACATTTTCTCCAGCATCTGTTGTTTCCTGACTTTTTAATGACTGCCATTCTAACTGGTGTGAGATGATATCTCATTGTGGTTTTGATTTGCATTTCTCATTTATTGATTTGTGTATCAATAAATGTGTACCAGCCTTGCATACCAGGGGTGAAGCCAACTTGATTGTGGTGGATAAGCCTTTTGATATGCTGCTGGATTCGGTTTGCCAGTATTTTATTGAGGATTTTTGCTTTGATGTTCATCAGGGATATTGTTCTAAAATTTTCTTTTTGTGTGTGTGTCTCTGCCAGGTTTTGGTAACAGGATGATGCTGGCCTCATAAAATGAGTTAGGAAGGAGTCCCTCTTTTTCTATTGTTTGGAATAGTTTCAGAAAGAATGGCACCAGCTCCTCTTTGTACCTCTGGTAGAATTTGGATGTGAATCTGTCTGGTCTTGGATGTTTTTTGGTTGGTAGACTATTAATTATTGCCTCAATTTCAGAACTTGCTACTGATTTATTCAGAGATTCAACTTCTTCCTGATTTAGTCTTGGGAGCATGTATGTGTCCAGGAAGTTATCCATTTCTTCTAGATTTTCTAGTTTATTTGCATAGAGGTATTTATAGTATTCTCTGATGGTAGTTTGTATTTCTTTGGGGTTGGTGGTGATATCCCCTTTATCATTTTTTATTGCATCTATTTGATTCTTCTTTCTTCTTCTTTATTAGTCTGGCTAGCAGTCTATCTATTTTGTTGATCTTTTCAAAACAACAGCTCCTGGATTCATTGATTTTTTGAAGGGTTTTGCTGTGTCTCTATCTCCTTCAGTTCTGCTCTGATCTTAGTTATTTCTTGTCTTCTTCTAGCTTTTGAATTTGTTTGCTCTTACTTCTCTAGTTCTTTTAATTGTGATGTTAGGGTGTTGATGTTAGATCTTTCCTGCTTTCTCTTGTGGGCATTTAGTGCATAAATTTCCCTGTATACGCTGCTTTACATTTGTCCCACAGATTCTGGTACCTTGTGTCTTTGTTCTCATTGGTTTCAAAGAGCATCTTTATTTCTGTCTTCATTTTGGTATTTACCCAGTAGTCATTCAGGAGCAGGTTGTTCAGTTTCCATGTAGTTGTACAGTTCTGAGTGAGTTTCTTAATCCTGAGTTCTAATTTGATTGCACTGTGATCTGAGAGACAGTTTGTTGTGATTTCTTTTCTTTTACATTTGCTGAGGAGTGTTTTACTTCCAATTATGTGGTCAATTTTAGAATAAGTGTGATGTGGTGCTGAGAATATTCCTCTGATTTGGCTTGGAGAGTTCTTTTTTTTTTTTTTTTTTTTAATTTACACTTAGGGTGGAGAGTTCTGTAGCTGTCTATTAGGTCCACCTGGTCCAGAGCCGAGTTCAAGTCCTGGATATCCTTGTTAATTTTCTGTCTCATTGATCTGTCTAACATTGACATTGGGGTGTTAAAGTCTCCCACTATTATTGTGTGGGAATCTAAGTCTCTTTGTAGGTCTCTAAGAACTTGCTTTATGAATCTGGGTGCTCCTGTGTTGGGTGCATATATATATTTAGGTTAGTTAGCTCTACTTGTTGAATTGATCCCTTTACCATTATGTAATGCCCTTCTTTGTCTCTTTTGACCTTTATTGGTTTAAAGTCTGTTTTGTCAGAGACTAGGAGTGCAACCCCTGCTTTTTTTTTTTTTTTTGCTTTCTGTTTGCTTGGTAAATCTTCCTCCATTTATTTTGAGCCTATGTGTATCTTTGCCTGTGAGATGGGTCTCCTGAATATAGCACACCCATGGGTCTTGACTCTTTATCCAGTTTGCCAGTCTGTGTCTTTTAATTGGGGCGTTTAGCCCATTTACATTTAAAGTTAATATCGTTATGTGTGAATTTGGTCCTGTGATTATGATGCTAGCTGCTTTTTTTTTTTTTTGCCCATTAGTTGATTCAGTTGCTTCATAGCATTGATGGTCTTTACAATTTGGCATGTTTTTGCAGTGGCTGGTACCGGTTGTTCCTTTCCATGTTTAGTACTTCCTTCAGGAGCTCTTTAAGGCAGGCCTGGTGGTGACAAAATCTCTCAGCATTTGCTTGTCTGTAATGAATTTTATTTCTCCTTCATTTATGAAACAGTTTCATAATTATGTTTGGATATGAAATTCTGTGTTGTAAATTCTTTTCTTTAAGAAAAGTTGTTAGGTGGATATGAAATTCTGTGTTGTAAATTCTTTTCTTTAAGAAAAGTTGTTGGTTGGATATGAAATCCTGGGTTGTAAATTCTTTTCTTTAAGAATTTTTAATATTGGCCCCTACTCTCTTTTGGCTTGTAGGGTTTCTGCTGAGAGATCTGCTGTTAGTCTGATGGGCTTCCCTTTGGGAGTAACCTGATCTTTCTCTCTGGCTGCTCTTACCATTTTTTCCTTCATTTTGACCTTGGTGAATCTGACTATTATGTGTCTTGGGGTTGCTGTTTTCGAGGAATATCTTTGTGGTATTCTCTTTATTTCCTGAATTTGAATGTTGGCCTGCCTTGCTAGGTTGGGGACATTGTCCTGGATAATATCCTGAGGAGTGTTTTCCAACTTGGTTCCATTCTCCTCATCACTTTCAGGTATACCAACCAAACTTAGATTTGGTCTTTTCACATAGTCCCATATTTCTTGGAGGATTTGTTCATTTCTTGTCACCCTTTTTTCTCTAATCTTGTCTTCTCACTTTATTTCATTAAGTTGATGTTCAATCACTGATATCCTTTCTTCCACTTGATCGATTCGGCTATTGAAACTTATGTATGCTTCATGAAGTTCTTGTGCTGCATTTTTCAGCTCCATCAGGTCGTTTATGTTGTTTTCTACACTGGTTATTCTAGTTAGCAATTCATCTAACCTTTTTTCAAGGTTCTTAGCTTCCTTGCTTTGGGTTAGAACATGCTCCTTTAGCTCGGGTGAGTTTGTTATTACCCACCTTCTGAATCCTACTTCTGTCAACTCATCAAACTCATTCTCTGTCTAGTTTTGTTGCCTTCCTGGCAAAGAGTTGTGATCCTTTGGAGGAGAAGAGGTGTTCTGGTTTTTGGAACTTTCAGCCTTTCTCTGCTGATTTCTCCCCATTTTTGTGGTTTTATCTACCTTTAGTCTTTGATGTTGGTGACTTATGGATGGGGTGTGGATGTCTTTTTTGTTGATGTTGATTCTATTCCTTTCTGTTTGTTACTTTTCCTTCTAACACTCAGGCTCCTCAGCTGCAGGTCTGTTGGAGTTTGCTGGAGGTGCACTCCAGACCTGTTTGCCTGGGTATCACCAGCAGAGGCTGCAGAACAGCAGCCATTGTTGTCTGACCCTTCCTCTGGAAGCTTCGTCCCAGAGAGGCACCCACAAGATGCCAGCCAGAGCTCTCCTGTATGAGGTTTCTGTTGGCCCCTATTTGGAGGTGTCTCCCAGTCAGGCTACACAGGGGTCAGGGACCCACTTGAGGAGGCAGTCTGTCCATTATCAGAGCTTGAACACTGTGCTGGGAGAACCACTGCTCTCTTCAGAGCTGTCAGGCAGGGACGTTTAAGTCTGCTGAAGCTGCACCCACAGCTGCCCCTTCCCCCAGGTGCTCTGTCCCAGGGAGATGGGGGTTTTATCTGTAAGTCTCTGACTGGGGCTGCTGCCTTTTGTTCAGAGATGCCCTGCCCACTGAGGTGGAATCTAGAGAGGCAGTCAGCTTTGCTGAGCTGTGGTGGACTCTGCCCAGTTTGAACTTCCCAGTGGCTTTGTTTACACTGTGAGCATAAAACCGCCTACTCAAGCCTTGGCAATGGCAGACACCCCTCCCCCCACCAAGCTCCAGCATCCCAGGTCAATCCCAGACTGCTTCACTAGCAGCAAGAATTTCAAGCCAATGGATCTTAGCTTGCTGGGCTCCGTGGGCATGGGACCTGCTGAGCCAGGCACTGGAGGGAATCTCCTAGACTGCTGGTTGCTAAGACCATGGGAAAAGCACAGTATCTGGGCAGGAGTGTACCATTCCTCCTGGTAAAGTCTCTCGCAGCTTTCCTTGGCTAGGAAAGGGAAATCCCCCAACCTCTTGCACTTCCTGGGTGAGGTGACGCCCCGCCCTGTTTTGGCTTGCCCTCCATGGGCTGCACCCACTGTCCAACCAGTCCCAATGAGACGAACCACGTACCTCAGTTGGAAATGCAGAAATTACTCGCCTTCTGTGTGGATCTCACTGGGAGCTGCAGACTGGAGCTGTTCCTATTCAGCCATCTTGCCTGACCCTCCCTGATTTGCATTTCTCTAATGACCAGTGATGATGAGCCTTTTTTCATATGTTTGTTGGCTGCATAAATGTCTTCTTTTGAGAAGTGTCTGTTCATATCCCTCACCCAGTTTTTGATGGGGTCGTTTGTTTTTTTTCTTGTAAATTTGTTTAAGTTCTTTGTAGATTCTGGATATTAACCCCTTGTCAGATGGATAGATTGCAAAAATTTTCTCCCATTCTGTAGGTTGCCTGTTCACTCTGATGATAGTTTCTTTTGCTGTGCAGAAACTCTTTAGTTTAATTAGATCCCATTTGTCAATTTTGGCTTTTGTTGTCATTGCTTTTGGTGTTTTAGTCATGAAGTCTTTGCCCATGCCTATGTCCTTAATGATGTTGCCTAGGTTTTCTTCTAGGGTTTTTATGGTTTTAGCTCTTACATTTAAGTCTTTAATCCATCTTGAGTTAATTTTTATATAAGATGTAAGGAAGGGGGCCAGTTTCAGTTTTCTGCATATAGCTAGCCAGTTTTCCCAACACCATTTATTAAATAGGGAATCCTTTCCTCATTGCCTGTTTTTGTCAGATTTTTCAAAGATCGTATGGTTGTAGATGTGTGGTGTAATTTCTGAGGCCTCTGTTCTGTTCCATTGGTCTATATATCTGTTTTGGAACCAGTGCAATGCTGTTTTAGTTATTGTAGCCTTGTAGTATAGTTTGAAGTCAGGTAGCATGATGCCGGATGGAGGCCATTTTTATCTCGTTCAAGGTCACATCCCCAGTGTTTAGTTTAGTACCTGGCACACAGTTGGCAGTTAAGTGGTTACTAAATGAATGACTAAATAATACGTATTTATTAAACAAAATGATGTGTAAGATTCATTGTTTAATGGGTACTTTTTGTTTTCTAAATATAATATAATATTGACTATGCCCTTTTAAACGGCACATTCTGCCCCTATCACAGGCAGGCTCCTTTCCCACACCCTTTTTCCTTTGAAAATCTCTGTGCTCAGAAGTTAGATATTGGAATTACTTCCCCCTGTGTCTTAAATTGCCATGAATTCACCCTGGGTTTTGGATTGTTGTTGCATCCTGAGAGGGATGTTCTACATTCCTTGGGTCATTAGAAGTCAAAGGGAGAATGAACAACAGAATACAAGGTGATTATGAGACGTCCAGGAAGATACCCAGTCAGCAGAACCTAGGGAAACAAATCTAATTATAGGACATAAATAATAAGAGAAACTAAGCGAGAGAGAGGTAAGGAGGAGCCAGAAAGAGAAAACTAGGATGATGTGACTTAATGGGCATTAAAAGGAGGGAAACCTCAAGGGTGATGGGGGGATTGTGTAATGTCAAATGCTGCAGAGAGCACCAGAATGCAGAGAAAAGATCTCTGCCTCTAGAGGTTGATATCCTCCAAGAATGCAGCTTCAGAAAAGTGGGCTAGGGGTGAGGAAGCGAAAGCTTTGGACATGGCCATTCATTCTATAGGTCTGGTAGTAAAAGGTCAGTGATGATGTCTCCCTCCTTTCTTCCCACAGGGAGTGCTTTTAGATAGCCTCTGGGAAGGGGAAAGTCAGGGGATCAGACTTGCTCCCCCTCCATTTGAGAAGTCACTTCTTAGCCCATTCTTTTCATCACCTTGAAACTCAAGGTGAAATGTCTATCCAGTGACCTTGGACAGGGTAGCCTTCTCTCTGTTCTGCATCCAGCTATGGTCCTGCTTCCTCATATCAATGTACACAAAGAACCCTGAGGGAGGCTAAATGGTAAAAGCTTCAGGTAAGTGTCCTAAAGCTACCTGGGGTTCAGGTGTTGACTTGAGGGTGGGATGGGGTGTGGACAAGTGAGATCAGACATTGTTATTTTGGGACTAGTTAATGTGCTCCTTTGACCAACATGATGTGGGGCAAAGCTTTATGGTGTAGGTAAGAGGTTGGAAACTTAACTATTTTCAGTACTAGGTAGGTATCATAAGTGAGTGAAGTAGGCAGGGAAGGCCAGAAGTGAAATGTGAAGTACAAGCTCCGTTTAGAATAGGACAGAGGCTACTCAGCACCAGCTAATTGTTGCCTCACAGGGATGTGGTCCCAGCATGCATAAGGCACAGAAGCAGGGAGAGTCTGGATTATTCTAGGAGCTGAATAAAGAATAGTGTGGCTGGAATGCTGTGAAAGGAGTAGAGATGTGAGTAGGGGTCTTGTAGGCCTTGTCAACATTTTGTGACCACGCAGTGGGAATGACTGGGGGCTGGCAGAGAGGGAAGAGTATTTTTATTCCCTTTCATTACCTTTCCAGGACAGCCAATCACAGCCATCTTACCTTATTCAAAGTAGTTTAAGGGGCTACTATTTCCTCAATTCTATAATGAAAATATTAAAGAACAAGCTTACCTCCTGGGCAAAGAAAGTTTGTTTTTTGGTAGGAATTTTGTAAGCATTGTATGTTTTCTTCCCTGCTTGCAAAATGCTTTATCTTTTGGGAATGGGGCATCTGGATCTTAATGTATTTAACTTCAGAACAATACATTAGGTTACTGTTGATTAAATCCATTTGTTTCCCACAAGAAAACAAAAATGATTAGTTATATGGTGAGTACTGAGTAGTTTTCAGTTTTGTAAAGGAGATCTGATCAAGAGTGTCCCATAACAATACCATTTACTGATATGAAAAAGCACAGTAGAAGAAAAGGCTTAATAAGAGAAATCAAGTTTTGATTGTTTTTATTTTTTATTCTTAGACAGAGTCTCACTCTGTTGCCCAGGCTGGAGTGCAGTGGCATGATCTTGGCTCACTGCAACCTCTGCCTCCCGGTTTCAAGCGATTCTCCTGCCTCAGCCTCCTGAGTACCTGGGATTACAGGAGCCTGCCATCACACCGGCTAATTTTTGTATTTTTAGTAGAGACAGAGTTTCACCATGTTGGCCAAGCTGGTCTCAAACTCCTGACCTCAAGTGATCCACCTGCCTCGGCCTCCCAAAGTGCTGGGATTACAGATGTGAGCCACCGCATCTGCCCAAGAGTTTTGATTTTTAAAAAACTTTGATATATCTACCAGATATGCAAATGGCGATGCTAAGTAGGCAGTTAATGAGGTAGGCCAGGAGGTCAGGACTTAAGATGTGTTTGGGAACCATTAGCTTATAAATGCTATCAAGGCAATAGGAATGGCTGACATCAGATAAGAGTACATAGATGGAGAAGTGAAAGGGACCCACATGTGAACCTTAGCTTCAGTCTTTACTGGTCCTGTGGAGGAGGCAGTGGATCTGCAAAGAGCCTGAGAAGCAGCTAGGAAGGAAGGAGTAAAACTGGGGGAATGTAGTGTCACAGAAGCCAAGAGAAGAGAGTGTGGTATTTATGATAAAAAGGGAGAAAGTTGAAGAGATTGAAAGAAATAAAACAATCAGGAAGTCTGTATTTTAGTAACTGGTCTATAATGATATGTGAGCTGAATTTTCTTATGAGTTCTTTTCTTACTCACCTCTTACATATCCACAGATATGCCCTTAGTTTTTGTTTTGTCTGTGATCCTCCCCAGTGCAGTCCAGACTCAGGGTAGATTCTGGTAGATTTCCTGCTCTAGATGAATTAGTAGTGCCTTCCATGACATATCCCCTAATTTTCTTGCTGATTTTGGGCACCCTAGATGTTGCAAATATTTTTCTACCTGCACTGACTTTACAGATTATTCCTTTTCCTCCTCTGAAGAAGCTTGGAAGTCTTCAAAGTTTCCACACACACACACACACACACACAGACACACACACACACAAATTACTATTTTTTTGGGGGGGGTTCTGCTTGAAAGGAAAGCACTCTCTTACTTGCCCAGTGAGATTTCCCCTGAGCTTCAGGTCATTTTGCACGAACATGGCAGTAACCCTCTTTTTTCTCTTTTCTTTGACGTCTCCATGAATCTATTCCTTGGAAACTCTTCCTTTTTCTTGATTAAACTTCCCTATCTTGTCCTACTCCACTGACTAATGATGTAATTGATGGCTAACATTTGAGATTAATTAACTTTGATGAGCTTTGTTTTTCTTTTCTATTCTTTTCAGCCATTATTTCAGTTCGTCCCCACTGCAACTCCCCAACCCCTTCCCTTTGAATCTTGTGGTCTTGAGAGCTAGTCTTTGTCATATGTCTTGTTGTGCTGAAGGTTTGTGAGATGATTCTGTGTAATTCAGTAATAATAATTAATTTGTACTATCATTAATTTGTACTAATTATATCAGTAATGATACCAACAATGCTGACTGCCATTTATTGAACTTCTTTATGTGGCTGAGAGCTATGCTAAGGATTCCAGGTGTATTGTCTTATTTCATTTTCACAAAACCCCATTACATATTCATTTATTTACTAAAAGTTTTTTTTGAACACTTGCCATATACTGGATACTGTGTTAGGTGCTAGGGTTACAGTGATAAACAAAACAGTCTCTGTTCCTGAAGAGCTTAGGGTATAGTGGGAGAAATAGATGTTAACAAAGTAAAAATAACTGTTTAATGATGCGATAAGTGACATAGAAAGTGTAACAGAATAATAAGATCTATTTTATTTTACTTTATTTTGTTTAGTTTTATTTATTTCTTTTGAGACAGAGTCTTGCTCTGTCACCTAGAGTGGAGTACATTGGCACGATTTCGGCTCACTGGAACCTCCACCTCCTGGGTTCAAGTGATTCTCCTGCCTCAGTCTCACAAGTAGCTTGGATTTTAGGGGTGCACCATCACACCTGGCTAACTTTTTTGTATTTTTTAGTAAAGACAGGGTTTCACCAAGTTGGCCAGGCTGGTCTTGAACTCCTGACCTCAAGTGATCTCCCCACCTTGGCCTCCCAAAGTACTGGGATTACAGCGTGAGCCACCACACCCAGCCTAGAAGATTCATTTTAGATACAGTGGTCTGGGAAGGTTTCTCTTAGAAGGTGACATATTTAAATTAAGGCATAAAGAATAGGAGGACCCCAGCAGGCAGAGGAAAGGCCTGCAGGAAGATGTAAATAATTAACATAAAGAACTTTTCCTTTAATAGAGAAACTGAAAGAAGATCAGGGAGGTTACATAGAGAGTGTCAGAAGGGTAAAGCTAGCTGAGGCTGGAGGTGGGCCAGACCATCCAGGGCCGTGGAAAATATATTTCTTTCATGTGCATTGGGAAGCCTTCAGGGTTTTAAGCAGGCAACTGAAGGATCCAATTTATATTAAAAACATTACTCTGGCAGTCTTGTGGAGAGGAGGTTAGAGAGGGACAAGAACAAAAGTGGGGAGAACTGTTCTGAGGTTAAGGTAGGATTCAGGTTAGAGGTGGTGATGGTGGGATACAGGATGGTGGTCAAGGAGTTGCGGGAGCAGTGGAAGGTCCAAGAAATATTTCTAAGGTGGAGTCCAAAGGGCGTGGTGACAAAGACACTGGAGTCCAGGGATGACTTAGATTCTTGGCTCAACAATGGAACTGATGTGATACCATCCTCTTCCTTTTTCGGTCTGGGAGACTAAGGCTCCAAGAGGTTAGGCAATATGTCCCAGGAGATGTGTCTAATAAACACTGTACAAGTTGAGCATCCCAAATCCAAAAATCCAATATCCAAAATGCTCCAAAATCTGAGATTTTGAGCACCACATTGACATGAATGAAACCCAAGGGAAATACTCATTGGAGCATTTTGAATTTCGGATTTTTGGATCTGGGATACTCAACCAGTAAATATAATGCAAATATTCCAAAATCTGAAAAAAATTTGAAATCCAAAACATTTCTAGTCCCAAGCATTTCAGACAAGGGATGCTCAACTTGTATCAGGATATGAGCAGGGCCCATCCAACTCCAGAGAGTACACATATAACCAACACACTGTATTATTTCTCAACAAGTCAATCCTGCTGCTTTCTAAAGGGAGAGAAATGGTTGTCTTATGGATTGTAAACTCTCTGTCAACCACAATTCCATTTGCTTAGTTATCAAAGAGAGAGTCAATGTGCTGGTGTGTTATCTTTAGCATGTTTTGGCCTGAAGTGGATTGGAAAATATTATTTGAATCACATGCTGGAAATGATGTTATCCTTAGGTGTTTAACCCAGGTAAGCAGTTTTAAATCTGAAGGACAGGAGATGATAATCCTATCCTAGATATTCAAATTCCTTTGCCAGGAACAATAGGAACCAAGCTTCCTGCTCTTCGTTCTCTCTCATGGGATCAGAAGATGTATCATTCCTGAATTCCTTTGAGGCCTTTCAGCAACTTACATGACGTTGTCAAGGGCAGTTGCCCTGGAAAAAGTGGGTTTACTCTGTGGGAAAAAGAGGAAGATGAAGTAGGTTAATTGGAACTGGAACCTCAGCCCACCCCTCATAACTACAGAGGAGGATTGGAGACTACTGACAGGCAGATAGTAGAGATATTGACAGCACAGGGCAGGATTAAATTAAAAAATATGTAATTTGAAAACTCGGTTATGCATGGTGATCCTAACACAAAATAACTTGTTGGATATGTTTTGATGATGTCCCAAGACTTTCCGTATGCTGCTGGTGTTTGTGCATCTGTAAGATGACCCTTTTATTTTTACTTTATTTGCAAAATCATAGGTCTGTGGAGAGAGGCAAGAATATAAAAACGTGGAGCAATCATGGGTTTACCTCTTTGGAATGATTAATTGTGGAGTAAATTGTGACAGTAGCATTTTTTATAGGTGTCGAAATTTCCGTTTCCTGTAAAAAGAATCATACCAGTTTGACTTATACCGAGACAAAGAGATTAATGCATAGATATATTCTTAGGAAAGACTGTGTGACAAAAAAGAGAATATGTCAAAGTTCTTCCAGAGGAAGGCCGGGGAATGTTTAGTGGAAGACCAAGCACCACTAGCTAACAAATCTGTGAGGGTTTAGTGGCATTTCCTAAGCCCCAAACAGAAAAGCAACATGGCAGCAAACCAGTGGGCTCAAGAGCCAGAGAAAGACAGCCTTGCTGTATGAAGGGAAGGAAGTATTCTTGTCCTTTGTCCACCTCTACTTTCCTTCCTGCATTTTTTAAGAAAGACCTTATATACCAGATAGTTATATTATACATTTTGTCTCAAATTTTTACTAGTTATGACTGAAACTGCCCATTTTGCCTGCTCCATCTTTTGCTATAATTCTAACTGCCTGGTCATCATGTCATTGGGGTCTCCTCAAGCATGGGGAATGGGTAGAATAGGAACACTTGGCCTTAAGAACGACTCTGCGTGGAATGCACATTACAGAAATAATAGCAGAAGTCCCTATGCCCCTCAAAGAACCTACTCAAAGATTTTGACACTTTAAATTAAAGAAGTATTTAGAGAATTATCAAGACATCGACTGGGCACAATCGTTCATGCCCGTAATCCCAACACTTTGGGAGGATGAGGCAGGCAGATTACTTGAGTGCAGAAGTTTGAGACTAGTCTGGGCAACATGGCAAAACCCTGTCTCTACAAAAAGTAGAAAATTTGTCCTGATGTGATGGTACGCACCTGTAGTCTCAGCTACTTAGGAGGCCGAGGAAAAATGATCACCTGAGCCTGAGGAGGTTAAGGATGCAGTGAGCTGTGATTGCGCCACTGCACTCTCCAAAGCACATTTTTTTTTCCTTTTTGCTAAACAGAAAGCTAACACATTTGTGGGAAATTAGTGTTTTGGTTTGTCAGAATGTGAGTTAACTTGTCTTCAAGAGGAATTTGCAAAGGCAAGAGAAATGTCTGAGCAAATGAGAGTACCCCTTCTTGCTCCCTGTCATCAAGGAGCATACTTTGCAAATATAGGTGAAGGGAATCCAAGATTTCTAGATAGATCATTGCTTACATCATTTGGAAAATGCTAAGCTTTCCTGGCTTATTTTTCAGAAGACATGAAAACTGGCCTCTCAAAATGTATAGTATTATTTAGAGATGTGCCACCTGCAGGTCCTTTATTTAGGGGTGGTGGGGAGCTGCGGATGCATGACAGATGAGTTGCTGATGCTTGACCAAGGCCATCCTGTTATGTTGTAGATGAGAGGGGAGGAGTGAAACATTACTCATGGTTTAGTGGCCTCTACTGTGCCCCCTTCCCCTCTTGAGAGACTATTTCTGAGCTCCCCTAAGACCCCTACATCCACAGTGAGAAGTCAGTCCCCTGCTATGGAACTATGTCCATAGGAAACTTTCAAACTTAGTGGAACTCTGACCCATTCAGCAAGTATTTACTGATCATTAGGCTAGGATACAGGGCAAGAGAGAGGAAGACATAATTTGTACTTCCAGTCAGCTTGTAATTAAGCTGAAGGGACAAGACTTATTGATGTATCAAGCAGTTGGAGAATGGTGTAAAGCAGGGTATGAATAAACATGCCCTTAAGGGTGAGAACGGCAGACACCAGAGTGGTCTAGCACATAACTTTGCTGCCCCTGTTGCTGTGGCTGTCTTCTCCTCCCCTCAATGGTCATTTGATCAGTCAGATGGTTATGGTGACAAGTTTGTGAGCAATGGCTGTAAAACTGACAACACAATGGCGTATAAAGCTGAAAGGACTCACCCTGTTTGAATGAGTGACTGAAGCATACACAGTGTTGTTCACTGGAGAGACTGAAACATACTCTATGTTCCCCGCAGACTCTGCTGTTAACATAGGAAGGCACAGTCAATGGCAGAAGGACTCTGGGACTGCTCTCCCAGGACCTCGCCCTCCCCAGTGCCCACTGTGTCCCCAGATAGGCAGGTGTTTGAAGCACCTGCTTTCCTGAGGGATCACTCATTCTTGACAGTCTTTGGAGTTCTGGGTGAACCTTCTCAGTCATGTGGTCTATTTCTGACCACATCTCTTGGGGTAGGAGGTGGTGTTGAGGTCCCCTAAAGCTTCAGAGTCTCCCTCAGGCTTCACATGTGGGTCAGGAAGCTCCTGGGACCAAATAGCACTGCCTATGGAAGGGCTAAAGACACCTTGTTGGCAAACATAACAAGCTAGTTATTTCACATACAGGATATTATTAAGCTTTTCAGAGGTCCCTATAGTGGATTTGATTATTTTGGAGATGAGGAACTGGAGGCTCAGAAAGCTTAACTGACTTGTGCAAAGCCATACAGGCAGTGATGAAACAGGAACTCAAATTCATGTCTTCTGACTTCAGACCTTATGCCTTTTCCTCTACAAGCGATGTTATGCATCACTCATGCGTGAAATGAGACCCAAAGCCAATCTGAGTCCAGAGCCTGTGTTTGTGTTTCTATATCATGTTTTCTGTTTCCACTGTGTCTATCCATCGCCAAAACCCTGGCTCAACAGTAATGATGCAGTCAGACAGTTTGGTTTTGTGCCTTGGATGCTTTAATCCTGCCTGTGCCCTGGACTTGCTGGGTGACGAGGGATGATCCCTTTCACTGGGACTTAGTGTCTCCATCAGCAGGGTGGTGAATGAACCTGATATCACCAAGAGAAACTGTGTGAGTGACTGGTTCACATGCCTGTGCCTGTGAACCATGTAGGACCTATGATTGCAGGTCATCTCCCCTCACACCATGTGGTCTGAGTAATGACATTCTGACTCCTTCCTCTGTCATTATCCAGCCCTCTGCCATCCCCCTTTCTCTTCCATTTGGCTCTTCCCATCTGCTTTATGATGGAGAGTTAAGAGTCTGAATGCTCACCAGGGCCCTGTGTTCGCTGAGTAGACAAAGGTAGAGAATCTGAAAAATAAAACCAGAAAATTTAAATGTGTGACAGCAGTGGGAGAGGCATTTCACCCCCAGCCCCATGAGTGTTGGGATGTGGTGGGAGGGGACCCAAAAGGAAGGGCAAGCAGCCCTGAGACAGGGTCCTACTTTTCCCTGTAGGATGTTTCTCTGAGGATATTAGCAGGTGCAAGATCACACCCCAGGATCATCTCAGTGGACTAACTGAGCCGGGGTTTGCAGCCTCCCTCCCTCCTCCTGTCCTCCACAAGAGATCCTTGGGAATCAGAGGCCCCAAACTCTCAATCCCTGGAAACCTGGAGAGGAGACAAGTAGGAAGAAAGGAAACCTGCCTCTTCTTTTCCTCAAAACAAGTAACAGCACTATGATGAAACCGGTGACTATGCATGTCCCAAAAACCACAAACAGAATCATTTTGGTATCTATATATTGAATTTTAGCATCTGAAAAGAGAAAAAAAAATGACATTTGAGACACATCAAGTGAGGCCCACTGTTCTTGGAGCCTTCATGGAGCCTCTTCTAGGCCATATTTGGGGGCTAGGTAGGTTTATTTATACCCAGAGGCTTTGGGGTGAGAGTCCTATGTGGCAGGCAGGGGAGGGTGGGGCCCAGTGGAGTGGTGGGGAGAAAGCAATTGTACCTTCCCAGGCCTTTGCTTTTGGGTTCTGAGTGGGTTGGAGGAGGGGTTGGGGGATGGAGAGGAAGGAAGGAGAGTCCGCTGGGAGTACTGAGAGATGCAGAGCTCCAGAGGGCATCTGTCCCCTCCCAGCAGCATTTTCTGCCTCCCACTGGGCCACTGTTTTGGAAATTATGTAGGATGTGAGGACGCATTACACCCCACAGCTGCTCAAGGCTCTCAGACCTGAGGCAAGCTGTTACCTCCGCAAAGCTTCTGGGCAGAGACAGAGAAGGATAAATTGCTGACAGCATTCTCTGCTATGCAGGTGTAGTCCTGTTCACTGGAAATCCTGGGGTCCCAGGAGGTAGTGATGTTTGGCTCACTTGAAAGTGTGCTTCCCAAGGCCTCCCATCTGAATGAGACATTGTCATCTGCATCCTCCACAGAGCAAGTCAGATGGATCTCACAGGTCCTATTCTGAAATAGCTGACTGTAATTGTTAACTTGTATGTTCCTCAGTTGTCCTGTTTGCAGAAAAATAAGATCCAGATTAAGGACAAATGTCTTGGCTCAGCCCCCTGTGAAAAATATCCTTCACCTCAATGTTTTGTATTTCACCTTTGCTGTATATTATGGTCTGTAGACTCTGTAAAGGACTCTGCTTTTATTGCCCAATTGATGGTAGCAAGGTCTGGGATGACCAAATGATGCGGGACATCAGTATGGGACAGGATAGCCAGCAGAAGAAGTGGGAAGGGAGAGACTGAGGTTTCCATCAACTAGTTGGATAGTTTTGGGGTGGTCATTTTATATTTCTGGGCTCCAGTTTATCCCTGGGGTCCCTTCTAGTACTTGCACTCTGCCCCTGTGTAAAGACAATTTGGAGACCAAGGCGAGAATTCTGAGGGCACCTCAGTGAGGTCAGAAGCCAGAAGACCAGGTGCAAGAGTCCTGTTTCCTCTGCTATCAGAATTACCTAACTGGGGTGGAAGATGGAAGCATCACTTCCTTGGGGAATTTGAATCTATGGGGATCCTGGTTCTCACTGTATCTAAAGCTGGCTCCAATAGTGAGAAAGAGACTCAGATGTAGAAGGTCAGCAAGAGAGAAAGGAAAATGCTGAGAACCAAAGAACTGGGGGAGGAAGAAGTGAAGAAGCTGAGAGAGCAAGCAGGCAATTCTGGGGAGCAAAGAAGTGCAGCATATCTAGGCATGTGAGATGACATGTGATGCAGATATTTCTGAGAGCAAAGACCAGGAAATATTGCCTTGTAAGATGTAACTGTGAACCAATGGGAACATGGGAGCAAAACAGAAAAGGCCACTGACTTAGCCTTGGCCTAAGGTTTGAGGTAAAGATGACCCAACCAGGAAGAGAATGACTCCAATTCTCTGATTAGAAGAGACCGAGTAGTGCTTTAAGCTTAGTTGAGTAGGGGTTGTGGAGTATCTGTACTGAGATCTTACCAGAACAGAGTTTTCATGTATTGGAAAAGTGTTGGATTTGGAGTCAGGAAGACCTGAATTAAGATCATGGCTTTGTAATTTACTGGCTACATGACCATGGACAAATTACTCCTATATCCAAGCCTCAGTTTCCTTATCGGTAAGACCAGGTAATAATACCCACTTCTCAGGTAATTTTGAGGAATAAATGAGACAGTGCCTGGTACAGGGATAACAAATATTTGGCATGAAAGTCACATCTTCCTCATCCAATGTTGATGGCTGAACTAAAAAAAAAATTCATCTTGCTACCTTTTTCCACTTAATGAATATGTAAGGACATTTCCACATGTATGTAAGTGTGTAAGTATATCTCAAACTTGGTAGAGTCTAAAGGACTCCTATTTTTCTCTCCCAAACCTTCTCAACCTACAGTTTTCCCCATCTGACTTGTTGTCAACTGCATCCTTCCTATCACTGAGGCCAAAACCCCTGGAGTTATTGCTGACTCATATCTTCATCTCATACTCCCACATCAGGAAATACTGGTGGCTTTATCTTCAAAATATGTCCAAAATGCAACCACTTCTCACCATCTCCACTGCTACCACCCTGATCCAAGCTAGCATCAACTCTTGTATGGACTATTGCAATGGTCTCCTAAATTGGGCCATTGGCTTCTACCCTTCTCCCTTGAACTCTATTCTCAACAGAGCAGCCAAAGGAATCCTTTAGACAAGTAAGTCAAATCATATTACTTGTTTGCAAAACTTTCTGATGGCTCTCAGAAGCCAAAGTCTTTGTGATGGCTCAGTCCTTATGCGATGTGGCCCCTGTTTCCTTTCTGGCCTCATTTTCTATTACCTACCCCTTAGTCTGCTCCTGGATGTTTGGCCTCCTTGGTATTTCTTGAGTAGGCTAGGCACAGGGGATCTTGCTATCTATGCCAGATGGCGTGGTTTCCAGTTGTCTGCATGGCACCCTTCCTCACTTCCAATAGGTCTTGGCTCAAATGTCATCTTTTCAATGAAGCTTGTTCTGATCACTCCTTTTAAAATTGTCCCCTGCTCCCTGGCACTCTTGATGCTTCTTATGCTGTTTTAATCTCTCCTTTGTTTATACCATTCAGGGCTTTCTTACATGCTATATCACTTGTTTATATGATATGTGAATTGTTTGTTACCTGCCTCTACTTCCCTTCCAGAATGTCAGCTCCATGAGGACAGTGATCTTTGTCTGTTTTGCTCACTGATGTATTCCAGGTGCTACAACAGTGCCTTGGACATTATCCATGTCTAACAAACATTGTTGACTCAATTAATAAACTTATCATGGCTTCAACATTTTCTTAACATTGAACTCTAGGCAGTTGTATTAGTTTGTTTTCACACTACTATAAAGATACTACCTGAGACTGGGTACTTTATAAACAAAAGGGGTTTAATTGACTCACAGTTCTACATGGATGGGGAGGCCTCAGCAAAACTTACAATCATGACGGAAGGGCAAGGGGAAGCAAGTCGTGTCTTGCATGGCAGCAGGAGACAGAGAGAAAGGGCAAGGAAGTGCCACACTTAAAACTATCAGCTTTCATGAGCGCTCACTATCATGAGAACAGCATGGGGGAAACCTCCCACATGATCAAATCAGCAACCATCAGGTCCCTCCCTTGACATGTAGGGTTTACAATTCGAGATGAGATTTTGGTGGGGACACAGAGCCAAACCATGTTAGCAGTCAGTCCTAATTAATTGGTATTGGCCCATAAAATCAAATCTTTGCCATTCATATCCTGGCACATACCAAGAGATTGAGCAATGTTAAAAATAAAATCTACATAACTTATACCTTGAAATTCCTGGCAGGGCACGGTGGCTCAAGCCTGTAATCCTATCACTTTGGGAGGCCGAGACGGGTGGATCATGAGGTCAGGAGATCAAGACCATCCTGGCTAACACGGTGAAACCCCGTCTCTACTAAAAAAATACAAAAAACTAGCCAGGCGTTGTGGCGGCGCCTGTAGTCCCTGCTACTCGGGAGGCTGAGGCAGGAGAATGGCGTAAACCCAGGAGGCAGAGCTTGCAGTGAGCTGAGATCCGGCCACTGCACTCCAGCCTGGGTGACAGAGCGAGACTCCATCTCAAAAAAAAAAAAAAAAAGAAATTCCTTTGCACTATTGTAAAACTACCTGGTGTGGCTCACACAGTTCTTTGTGTATGTGCCTTTGAAGGAGATGGCACTCTAAAAATCCCTGAAAGAGATCAGCATTGAGCCTCAAGAGGGTGGTTGTTGCAAGATAAGTCATACCTGGTCTTCTCAACAATGCTAGAGGAATATTATCTCAGCAAACGTGATGAAGCCTGGTACCCATTTCTGGCTTTCCATTGGATGAGTCTCTCTTCTCTCCAGTATCCTACACTGCCTAGATAATTACTGGTCACCCAGGGTGATTCTGCCTGTAGTGGGTTGAATAATGACCTCACAAAAGATCTGTCCATGTCCTAATTCCCAGAATCTGAATATTACCTTATTGGACAAAAGGGTCTTTGCAGATGGAATTAAGTTATATGAGATTATCCAGTATAATCTGGATAGTCCCCAAACCCAATGACAAGTGTTCTCATAAGAGAAAAGCAAAGGGATGTTTGAGACAGACAGAAGAGAAGGAGGCAACCTGACTATGGAGGTAGAGATTGGTGTGATGCAGCCACAAGCCAAAGAAAACCAAGGAGTGTTGACAGCAACCAGAAGATGGGACAGGCAAAGAGCAGATTGCCCCCTACGGCCTCCAGAGGGAGCAAAGCCCTGCTCACACTGTGATTTTAGACTTCTGGCCTCCAGAACTGTGAGAGAATATGAATTTGTTCCGCCACCTACTTTATGGTATTTCTATTTCAGCAGCCTCAGGAAAGTAATACATTGCCCCAGGGTGATTTTTCCTTTTTAGTTAGAATCGCTTGTATAGAAGTTTTCCAGACATCACCTCTTTCCCATTACGTTTACCTGTTTGGTGTTCCATTCTTCAAGGACATGCCTTTGACTAATCTAACATGATAAACCTGCCAAATATTCAGGGGATACTAAAAGTTAACTTGTAATCTGTCTGTGGAGATACTTTATTTTAACAGTGCTTTTTTGAGTACCATGTCTTAACCCAAAGAACTCTGAGTGAATTTTAGACACTACAGGCCCTCAAGTGGATAAGAATTATAGAATTTCAGTGGTTTTTAATGTTTTCTGGTCTGATTGACAATTTAATGCTTGAATCTCCTGCTAAGTCGTTATTCTAAAGCCATTAATGGCATCTCTGAATATCACTGGTTGCTAGAGAGGTATTTTTCTGATATTGACTCATAAGCAACCTCATTATAGTTTCCATAATTTTATGTAGATAACATTTTCATTCTTTTTAATCTTGGGAAGGCAGATTGTTGACTGGTGATTAATATGAGCCATCGGGGGAAAATATTGTTAAAAATTAAATAAACTTGACAGAAAGGATCCTTCTCATTATCAGCCTATCTTTGCAGAGAACTTTCTAGGTAGACCACTGTTCTATACACAGATCACTCTACTGGGTCAGACTAGCCTTTGTGAAAAGGGAGGTGTTGTGGCAGATAGTTATGTGGGAAGTGCTGCCATTACTATCTCTGTGACTTGTACGCAAATCACTGTGACTGAGGCTGTGCCTCAAGGGTATAAGATCTGTACCTACCTCATGGAAGCTTTGTGAGAATTACATGGCAAACACATGTAATGCACAAGGCAACACTATCATAAATATTTGATTTCCATTACTTCTGCTACATTTCTGATTGAAGAAGACCGTTTTACTGGAGTGAAGTAATTCTGAGCTGGGACACAAGACAGGCTCTGTCCTCAGCTCTGTCATTAACTGGCTTTGCAATGTCATTGTGTTGACACTGACTCAATGACTCCAAATGCCATATTCTTTACCACTAGGTGACAGTGCACATTTGAAGTCACATAGGATTGAAATACACATATATTTTTCAGTCCATATGGAATTAAACCCCATATTTTGACTCACTGAATATCCTCAGAGTATAACTGGACAGCTTTGCAGAGGTCTCTGTGGTTATCTGGGCACTGTAAGAGCCTGTGTCTTCCATCTCCAGGTTGCTGAGTTTCAGGGAGTAGGACTGGATGAAGTTCAGTCGGTTTCGCTGTTTAGGATGAGTCACGTGGATTTGTGGACTGTTGGTTTCAGAGAGTACTATGAAGGCAAGAGATGTTCCATTGCAAAGCCAAGTGATGGACTGGATCTTCTCTCCCGCAGGAAACTCCAGGGGAAGAATTACTGACTCCCCCAGAACCCCATTCACCATCAGTGGGGTTGAGCGGCTTTGTGAAACTAGATTCCCTGTAAACACAGAAGGAAAAGGTTTTACAAATGTTCCTGACAATCTCCCTGCCAAGTCCTGCACCCTTTCACCTAACTCTGCCAGTCTGTTAGAGCTCTCTGATACCAAAACTCAGAGATATGACAGAGTAGGAAAGCATAAGGAGATGGTTCTAAATGAATAATCACAGTCCCAGAGCTTCACCTCTAGCAAAATGTCAGCCACTCTTGGTTAGTAGGCAGCTAGTCTAGATGAAACTGGCTCAGTCCACGCTGGGTTCTACACTGGCTGGTCACTCCTAGGTCATAACTATACTTTGTGACCCCAGCCTCTGAATTCCTCAGATATTAGGTTGAGGGGGACAGGAAACTATAGACTCCAAAAACTGCAAGTCTTTGCTAATAAAGTATAATTAAAGCCTGATATTTACTGATTACCTACTGTGTGTCCATCTTAATAGGCTTGTGCAATTTAGAAGGCTGGTAACAGAGACTAATATCAGGGATTTATAGGATAGTCAGTTCTTCTTATACATTATTTCATTGATGCTGACTACAATTTGTGAGGCAGGCAGGATGGATATTATTACTCCATTTATAGATAAAGGAACTGAGCCACAGAAAGGTTAACTAATTTTCCCAGGATCGCACAGCTAAAGAATAGCAGAGTCAGGATTCAAACCCAGGTCTTCTGACTCCAGTGACTTTGTGTTCTTTTCCTTATACCAGAAGATTTTTCTTTATTCTCTCAGAAAGATTAGGAGGAGACAAAATTGATACATATAGAAATAATATATATAATTTCATAGTAACACATGATGGCTACATTCTTGTGAGCTTATTTAGAACTATCAATGTTTAAGCAAAAAAGGTGAAATGGTCACAATGATTTTTAAAGAAGATGCTTCCTTAGCATCCTTTCCCAAATTCTTAGCAATTATCACACTATTTTGTAGTCTTGTTCACCTGTTTGTCTAACTGACCATGCCTTAATCATCCTTGCATGTCAGTACTCAGCACCATGTCTGACACGTAGTAGAGTCTGTGGAAATGTTCTAGAGGGTCAATGAATAAATAACTATAATCATTACCTAACCTTCTCAGGATCTCTTGCTTCTTTTTCTTAAAAATTTCAACTTTTGTTTTAGATATGAGGGTACATGTGCAGGTTTGTTACATGGGTATATCGCACCCAGATAGTGGGCATATTAACTAATAGGTAGTTATTCAACCCATACCCATTCCCTTCCTTCTGCCTCTCGTAGTCCACAGTGTCTATTAATCCCATATTTATGTCCATGTGTGCTCAGTGTTTGGTTCCCACTTATAAGTGAGAGCATGTTGTATTTGGTTTTCCGTTCCCATGTTAGTTTTCTAGGATTATGGCCTCCAGCTCCACCCATGTTGCTGCAAAAGACATGATTTTATTCATTTTTATGGCTGGTTAGTATTCCATGGTGTATACGTACCACATTTTCTTTATCTAATCCATCATTGATGGGAACCTAGGTTGATCCTTGTCTTTGCTTTTATGAATAGCATAGTGATGAACATACAGGTGCATGTGTCTTTTTGGTATAACGATCTATTTTCCTTTGGCTATATACCCAGTAATGGGGTTGGTGGGTTCAATGGTAGCTCTGTTTTAAGTTCTTTGAGAAATCCCCAAACTGCTTTCCACAGTGAAAATTTACATTTCCCACTAACAGTGTATAACCATTTGCTTTTCTCTGCAACCTCACCGTGGGACCTAGCACCTATTCTTTTATATTTTTTGACTTTTAATAATAGCCATTCTGACAGAATGGTAAGGGTCCAGTTTTAATCTTCTGCATATGGCTATACAAAAATATAAAAATGTATATTAGTGTATTCTGAGTTTTCTATTCTCTTCCAGCTGTCATTCTGACAGAATAGCTATTATTAAAAAGTCAAAAAAGTGTATTAGTCCATTTTCACACTGCTGATAAAGACATACCCAAGACTAGTAATTTATAAAGGAAAGATGTTTAATTGACTCACAGTTCCACATGGCTGGGGAGGCCATGGCACTCACAATCATGGCGAAAGGTGAAGGAGGAGCAAAGTCACATTTTTTTTTTTTTTTTTTTTTGAGATGGAGTCTTGCTCTGTCACCCAGGCTGGAGTCCAGTGTTGCAATCTCAGTTCACTGCAAGCTCCGCCTCCCAGGTTCACGTCATTCTCCTGCCTCAGCCTCCAGAGTAGCTGGGACTACAGGTGCCCGCCACCACACCCGGCTAATTTTTTGTATTTTTAGTAGAGATGGGGTTTCACTGTGGTCTCGATCTCCTGACCTTATGATCCGCCTGCCTCAGTCTCCCGAAGTGCTGGGATTACAGATGTAAGCCACCGTGCCCGGCCAAAGTCACATCTTACATGGCGGCAGGCAAGGAGAATGTGTGCAGGGGAACTCCCCTTTATAAAACCACCAGATCTCATGAAACTTATTCACTATCATGAGAATAGCACAGGAAAGACCTACCCCCATGATTCGATTACCTCCTATCGGGTCCCTCCCATGACATGTGGGAATTATGGGAGCTCTACAGTTCAAGATGAGATTTGGGTGGGGACACAATCAAACCATATCATAAACCAAACCAGCATCTTTTTTTTTTTTTACTTTTTAGTAATAGCCATTTTGACTGGTGTGAGATGGTATTTCATTGTGGTTTTGATTTGGATTTCTCTGATGATTACTGATGCTGAGCATTTTTTCATGTTTGTTGACTACTTGTGTGTCTTCTTTTAGGAAGTTCATGTCCTTTGCCCATTTTTTAATGGGGTTTTTGCTTATTGGTTTAAGCTCCTTATAGATTCTGGATATTAAACCTTTGTTGGATACATAGTTTGCAAATGTTTTCTGTCATTCCATAAGATGTCTGTTTACTATAATGATAGTTTCTTTTGCTGTGCAGAAGCTCTGTAGTTTACTTAGGTTCCACTTGTCAATTTTTGTTTTTGTTGCAATTGCTTTTGGGGACTTAGCCAAAAAATTTTTGCCAAGGCCAATGTCAAGAAGGATATTTCCTATTTTTTTCTAGGATTTTTATAGCTTGAGGTTTTACATTTAAATATTTGAGCCAAAAAATAAATAAATAAATAAATAAATAAATAAATATTTGATCCATCTTGAGTTAATTTTTGTATATGGTTAAAGATAAGGGTCCAGTGTCAATCTTCTGCATATGGCTAGCCAGTTATCCCAGCACCATTTATTGAATAGGGAGTCCTCTCCCCATTGCTTGTTTTTGTAGGCCTTGTCAAAAATCAGATGGTTGTAAGGGTGTGGCTTTATTTCTGAGTTTTCTGTTCTCTTCCAGTTGTCTATGTGTCTGTTTGTGTACTGGTACCATGCTGTTTTGGTTACTATAGTCTTATGGTATGGTTCAAAGTCAGATAGTGTGATGTCTCTGGCTTTGTTGTTTTTGCTTAGAATTGCTTTGACTATTTGGGCTCTTTTTTTGGTTCCATATGAATTTTAGAATAGTTTTTCTAATTCTGTGAAGAATGGCATTGGTAGTTTGATAGGAATAGCATTGAATCTAGAAATTGCTTTGGCCATTTTAACGATGTTGATTCTTCCAGTCCATGAGCATGGAATGTTGTCATTTCTGAGGGTTTCTTACTTCTTACGAGAGGAGCTGAATAGGGGAGGAAATGTCTCTTGGCGTCCTAGTGCTCAGCTCCTGGGTGAGCTTGCACTTCCTCTCTCTTTCATGACTTGTCATATGGGTTCCAGGCACATGAGCATTGCTGTCATCAACATCTTTCCTATGAGCATTTTAATACACTGTTATTTGTCATCCTGACTCCTTTTTCCTCTGAATCACATGGGTGAATACCACAAGAAAAATTTTGAGCAAAATGTCCAGATACCAGAGAATACAATGATATGATTCTATTTATTTAAAGTTGATAAACAGACAAATCTATGCTGTCAGAAGTCAAGAGAGTGGTTACCTTTGAGGAGGAGGGAGAGGTGGTTAATAGGAGGGACTATAAAAGAAGGATCCTGGAAAGCTAATAATGTCCTATCTCTAGATCTGTATTTGGCTACATGTCAATGGTCTATAAGGACCAAAATGATCTGGCCATCTCTCTCTCTTCGACCTAATTCCTATATTCTCTCCCTTGTTCACTTTGCTCCAGCCCCTTTGGCTATTCCTTGAACAGGCCAGGGCTTTTGCATTTGCAATCCTTTCTGTCTGGAATGTACTTCCTCCAAGTATCCATGCAGCTTACTCTTTTGCCTCTATAAAGTCATTAATGCAAACATTCCTGCTCAGAGAGTTTAAGGAAGTGTGACCACTCTTTTCACACCATCAGCCCCCGTCCACCCTTGCACATCCAGCTGCCTTTGGATTTACCATCTAGGACTTACCATCTAGTATACTTTATAATTTGCGTATTTGTTTTTATTTTGTCACCTCTCCACTAGAATGTAAGTTCTATGGAGACAAAGATTTTTGTCTGTTTTGTTTACTGTTGTGAACATTCTTGAACATTGCCTGGCACATAGTAAGCATCCCCTGAATATTTATTGAGTGAATGGACATATCTCCGTTCCATCTCTTGGAGGTTTTCTGTCTATAATGTTAAAGCTCAGTTCCTTTTGGTAGGGGATCTGGGCTTACTCAGTGGCCCAAGGACTCACCAGGAGCTGTTCTTCCCTTGCCTAGAACACTCCTTTAATTTCCATTGATTTTATAGATTGAAATAATTAGTTTATGTAACAAGTCATTCATTCTATTTGCTAACTTCTATGCTAATTCAATTAGCAAAACCTCAGAAACCATGGCATTCAGACCATATTTATTAGGTCTGTTTTATGTACCAGTTCCTGGACTGGAAACTGGGAATATAAATACTGTCAGTCCTCTGGGTTCATCATCTGATAGAGAAGCCTGACAGGTAAATGAGTAGTTAGTTCTGATGTGGTGGGTTGGGCATTGAGCTAGTGTAGGGCTTTGCATCTGCATTGCCCTCGTATCACTATTGCACTTACACATGCGATTGCAAGCAGTTCTTTCTCTTTGTTATAATTATAAGATTATTTTCCTTTCTTTTCCATAATCTTGAGGTCAGGGATTCTGATTATTATTTCTATATTCTTAGAACTTAGCACACATTTTCTAGCTCAATAAATGTTGAATTGTTAGAGATATGTGCTCCACGGAAGCACAAATTGATAGAATCATGAACTGGGGACAGTTGGGAGTTGTCGGGGAACAGTTCACAGGAGATGACATTGTAGCAAACTTGAATAAAACCTACGAGTTCTCCATTACTTAATTATTTGTAATTCTTCCAAGAATGCCTTGCTTTCTTTATTTTTTCACTGTTTTTCCCTCTGCTTAAAATGCCCTTCTTCACCTTTCTTTCCTACATGGTAAGCTCCTCTTTATCCTTCAAGGATGAGCTAAAATATCTGTTTGCCTCTGCTTATATTTATGCGGGTTTTGCGTTGGTACAGGGCGGAGGGGAGAAAGTAGTTTGTGGTGAAGGAAAGGGAGAAGGAGCACAGGATGGATGAGATGATAGGAATAGTTCCCCATAGACCCAAAACCAAACCAAAGCAAAACTAGATTTGAGAAAATATGCTTAGGGACAGTGAAGGTCAGATGCTACTGAAAATGTTTAAAAGACACTACGTGACACTTTGTACAGGAGCAGAGCTGCTTCAGGGCCAAGGTGTTGTGGTGTGGCCCAGAGGGCACATGGAGGTCCTTTCCTCTGCCCTGCCGGGAATCAACACTGATGCTTTGGGAGCATCCGGGACCAGCAACCTTGGCATGGATATTGATGTTCTTGGAATAGGCAGGGCATCTAAATGGCTCTGCTGGCATCCTGTGTAGAGGACTAGAAGCAGAAAAGAAATTTAAGAATGGGAAAGATGCCTCATGTTAGCTGCAACTGGTAAGGCTGCTTTGGGGACTCACGGGAAACTTTCCTTTGAGACTCTCATAAGTCACTGGGGAACCCCTTGCAACATAAAGGTGGTGCTAAAGTCTTGCCCATCCTCTGGTGAGGATGTCAAGACAGCAGACATTTGGGGTACATTTGTTTACAAGTTTCATCTACTGTATGATGTGTTTTGGGGAACTCAAATAATGTCTTAGGCAGCATTGTATTTCCCCATAACCTGGTCCAGGGAACTCAGTGAATGTTAAGTAGATTGAGATTAGCATAGAGAAGTTTTTAAGGGTTACCTGATTAGTGGAGGATTAGTTTGGAAGATATTAAAAAACATGAAGTATTTTTGAAAATTAGGAAAGTATAAAGAGAGCAGTGTCTTAGGAAAGAGAGGAGAGAGGTAGAACTAAGCAGATTCTGAAAAAGAGAGAAAAGTCGAGAAACTTTGGGGTTTCTAACCTGAGGGACTAGCTTAGGCCCATCGATACAGCCAAGAGGGATATAGCAAGCTGTGTTAGCTCCACAGGAGGCAAATGCAGTTTGAAAGAGAGTAGGGGTTGATTTCTCAAGAGAATTAAAAGGAAAGGGAGGAGAAACATAGGATGTTGAGAAGAACGTAGGACAAATGGAAATTACTCTTTAGGGTAGCAGAGTCCTGAGCAAATTTGGAGCAAAGGGAAGCAGCTGGGAGAGAAAGAAAAAACTTAAGATATGCTGAAAGGGAGTATTCAAAACAGTGTCATTTCTGAGGAGGAAGCCAGGGTGGGCTTAGGAGCATACGTGAAGAGGTTAGTCTTGGGTAGAGGTGGTTCTCCTTTTCTTTTGAGACTGAAAATAATGAGGTTAAAGATCTCAAAAGATTTAGAGGTTAAAGGGGAAGAAGTTGGAATATTTCACTTATGTTGTTCTCAAAGTTGTTCTAAGAGAAGTAGATCTCACAGAATCTAGAGAAAGCCGGAGGAGACATGTAAAAGCTGCTGTGAGGAATTTGTTAGGAAACTGACAAGTGATCAACAAATGAGTGTGGAAGCAGGGAGGAGGAATTGGCCAAGACTGGTTGACAGGCAGCATTCATGGAGTGCGTCCAGTTTTGCATTGGCTGGTGCGAAAGTGATTGCGGGTTTTGCCATTACCTTCAATGGGAAAACCCGTAATCACTTTTGCACTACACTAATAACTTTCTCCAATGATTATAGCACATGTAGCCCAGGAACAGGGAAAGAAGGTGCTAGGGATCACCTAATACTAGCAACAGGCAAAGTATAGGCAGGTGTGGCATCAAAGGGGAGAGGGATTTCAGGGGAATGGTGACTACTTTGTTGAAATTGCTGGCCTAAAGTCTGAAGGTCAGTGACATTAGTGAAAATGGCACAATAAATAGCTGCAAGGGTCCATCCTTCCACAAAAAAAACATGAACACTCATGCAAACACACACAGAATGAGCAAACATTGTCAGAATCAACTTTGTCAGAACTGTAGAAACTAGTCAAAGGATTATAGCAACCAAGCAAATGATGAGTCAAAAAAAGAGGCAACTTAAAAATGCTAGGAGTTCTAGTCTGGTCAACATGGTGAAACTCTGTCTCTACTAAAAATACCAAAAAATCAGCCAGGCATGGTGGAACATGCCTGTAGTCCCAGCTCAGCAGGCTGAGGTGGGAAAATTGTTTAAATCTGGGAGGCAGAGATTGCAGTAAGCCATGATCACACCAAAAAAACAAAAAAAAACAAAAAAAAAAGAAGAAAAAAAGGAGTTAAAAAAAGTCAAATACCTAGAAACAAAGTATAAAGCAGTGGTTATCAGAGGTGGAGAGAGGGAACAGGGAGGAAATGGGGAGATGTAGGTCACAGGGTACAAAGTTGCAGATACATATGGTAAATAAGTCTTGGAATCTAATATACAACATGAAGGCTATACTTATACGATTGTATTGTATACTGAACACTTGCTAAGAGTAGATTTTAGATACTCTTACCATACTTGCAAGAAAATGGTAACTGTGCAAGATAATGACTATGTTAATTTGCATGACTATTAACATGCAAATTAGACTATAAGAGTAACCATTCCACTGCATATATCAAAATGTCATGTTGTACAGCTTACATATATACAATTTAAAAAACGATTGGGGAACTTTACAGAACGTTTGATCGCCCTTTCCCTGATCTCTTTTCTCCATCTTGGTAGCAGTCTTGAAGATGGCCATCTACATTTTCAGTAGGAGACCATGGTCACTGGTTCCAGCAGGCATAGAGCAGACCTGGTTCTGAAAGAATTGTATTTGTCTTTTTTTGAACTGTCTGGATGCTCCCTAAAGAACTGAGGAAAAGCACTTGTCTTTGTTTCAACTACCTCTTTCAGGTAGAAAATTAGCCATGCAGAGGACATTTCTCATAAACACTGAAAGGCCATCAATACCTGGGGCAAAACATTATAGTGGAGGCAAAAAATAGATACGTTGAATGCCTGGGAGGAAAAGCTGGGGAGAAAGATTCTTAGAAGAATTCAGGCATTAAAAAATGTCTGCTTGTACTAAGGAATTTGGAAAGCCACATACATGCCTAGGGCAGGCTACATACTTAGAAAAGTTCTGAGAAGACCCTAAGATTTTAACTATGGCTGATATTTATGCTGGGTACAAGAAAAAAGTCAAAGCTCAAGCAGAGTGGTAAATAGCCTGTCTAGGCATTAAAGGAGTGCCCCAAAACAGAGCCAATCTGCAAAGACAAGCACAGACATTTATTTATTTGTTTGTTTATTTATTCCTTCTGGTGTTCAAAGAAATATCTGTCAAAACACTAGTTGACCATAAGCTAAAGAAAAAGACATTTTAGAGACTACATGTGACAAATAATACAATGTTTACAAAAATAGTTTAGAATAGTCATTAAACAAACAAGAATTATAACCCAGAGCAAGCAACAAAACCAAATACTGAGGAAGGGGAAGAATCTGATTTCCAGAGTTAACATATTACAGTATTCAAAACATCTAGTTTCAACAAAAAATTATAAAGCATGTGAAGAACAAGAAAGTGTGACCCATTCACAAGAGAAATGAACAGAAATTGTCCCCAAGGAAGGACAGATACTGAATTTACTAGACAAAGACTTTAAGTCAACTGTCTTTTTTTTGAGACAGGGTCTCACTCTGTTGCCCAGATTGGAGTGCAGTGGTATGATCTCAGCTTGCTGCAACCTCTGCCTCCTGGGCTGAAGTCATCCTCCCACCTCAGCCTCCTGAATAATGGGTTCTACAAGCATGTGCCACCATCCCTGGCTAATTTTAAAAGTATTTTGTAGAGACACAGTTTCACTATGTTGCCCAGGCTGGTCTTGAACTCCCAGGTTAAAGCGGTTTACCTGCCTTGGCCCCTGCAAAGTGCTGACATTATGAGCATAAGCCACCATGCCTGGCCTCAACTATCTTAAATATACTCAAAAAGCTAAAGGAAACAATGGACAAAGAACTAAAGAAAATCAAAAGGATATATAAAGAAAAGTAAATATGTTTAAAAGATAGAAATAATAACAAGGTGTTAAGTAGAAATTCTGGAGCTGAAAAAAATACAATAATTGAAATAAAAAATTCACTAGAGGCTTTCAACAGAAGCTTTGTGTAGGCAGAAGTAAGAAATAGCTAATTTGAAGCTAGGTCAATTGAAATTATCCAGTTTGAGGATCAGAAAAGAGTGAAGAAAAATGTACGGTGCCTAAGAGACTTGTGGGGCACCATCAAACATACCAAAAAGTAGGTATAATAGGAGTCCAAGGAAGAGAGGAGAGAGAGAAAAGGGCATAAATAATATTTGGAAAAAATAATCCCCCAAACTTCCCAAACTTTATAGAAGACATGAATTTATACATCCAAGAAAGTCAATGAACTCCAAGAAGAATAATCACAAAGAGATCCATAGCAAGACATATTATAATCAAACCAGAAAAAGAAAACCAAGGAGAGAATCTCAAATGCATCAGAAGAAAGCAACTAGTCATGTACAAGTGATCCTTAATAAAATCAGTAGCCAATTTCTCAGAAGAATCCATTGTTGCCAGGAGGCAGTGGGATGACATATTTAAGGTGCTGAAAGAAAAAAACCACCCATCAACCAAGAGTTCAACATCTGAAAAAATTATCCTTCAAAAATGAAGGAGAAATTAAGACATCTGCAGATAAACAAAAGCATATAGAGTTTATTGCTAGTAGACTTGTACTATAAGAAATACTAAAGGGAATCTTTCAGGCTGAAATAAAATCACACTAGAAAGTAATTGAAATCCCTACCAAGAAACAATGAACAAAGGTAAATGTGACTGCATAGATTAATACAAAAGTCAGTATTCTTGCATTTTTGCTTTGCAACTTCTCTTTTTTCCCACATGATTTAAAAGACAAATGAGTAAAACAATAATTATAAATCTGTTAATAAGCACACATGTACAAAGATGTAGTTTGTTACAACAACATAAAGGCAGCAGAATGAAACAATATAGGAGCACAGTGTTTGTATATTATTGAAGCTAAGGTGGTGTGAATTCAAAACAGCTTGTTATAAGTTGAAGAGATTAAATGTAATACTGAGGATAACAATAAAATAACTAAAAATACAGGAAAGGAAATGAGAAAGGAATCTAAACTAAAAAATATGAACTATACACAAAAGAATAGAATAGTGGAGGGATTGAGGGGAAAAGGTTTAAGACATATAGAAAAGAAATGGCAAAATGCAAGAAGTAGGTCCTTACATATCAGTCATTACTTTAAATGTAAATGAATTGAACTCTTCAATTAAAATGCAGAGATAGGCAGAATGAATTGGAAAAATAGGATTCAACTATTTTCTACATACAGAGATTCACTTTAGATTCAAAGGCACAAATACATTTAGAGTAAGAAGATGGAAAATGATATTCCATGCAAGTAGTAACCAAAAGAGACTTACAGTAGCTATACTAATATTGGCAAATAGACTTTAAGTCAAAAATTATTAGTAGAGACAATAAAGGATATTATACATTAATAAAAGGGTCAACCCAGCAAAAAGTTATAACAATTATAAACACATATGCACCAAACAACAGCCCCAAAATACATAAAGCAAACATTAACAAAATTCAAGGGAGAAATAGATAGTTCTACAGTAATAGTTGAAGACCTCAATACCTCACTTGCAATAATGGTCAAAACAACTAGAGAAAAGATCAATAAGGAAATAGAGGGCTTGGAAAACATTATAAACCAACAGTACCTGACATATATATGAAGAACACTATATCCAAACACAGCAAAATATACATTTCCTCAAATGCACATAAGTCGCTCTCATAGGACAGACCATATATTAGGCCACAAAAACAAGTCTCAATAAACTATAAAAGACATAAATTATATGATGTCTCCTATGACCATAATGGAATAAAACTGGAAATCAAGAACAGAAGAAGAATTGGAAAATTCACAAATATGTCAAAATTAAACAACATAGTGTAAAATAATCAATGGATCAAAGAAGAAATAGCAAGAGGAATTAGGATATAACTTGACACAAGTGAAAACAAAAAAAAAGCTTATCAAAACTTATGGAATGGGGTGAAAGTAGTGCTGAGGGATATTTTTATCCCTCTGAAAGGAAGAAGGAGGACTAGGAATCCAACTTACAAAGGATGTGAAGGACCTCTTTAAGGAGAACTACAAACCACTGCTCAATGAAATAAAATAGGACACAAACAAATGGAAGACTATTCCATGCTCATGGATAGAAAGAATCAATGTGAAAATGGCCATATGGCTCAAGGTAATTTGTAGATTCAATGCCATTCCCATCAAGCTACCAATGGCTTTCTCCACAGAATTGGAAAAATCTACTTCAAAGTTCATATGGAACCAAAAAAGAGCCCAGATTGCCAAGACAATCCTAAGCAAAAAGAACAAAGCTGGAGGCATCACGCTACCTGACTTCAAACCATACTACAAGTCTGCAGTAACCAAAACAGCATAGTACTGGTACCAAAACAGATACATAGACCAATGGAACAGAACAGAAGCCTCAGAAATAATACAACACATCTACAACCATCTGATCTTTGACAAACCTGACAAAACAAGAAATAGGGAAAGGATTCCCTATTAATGGTGTTGAGAAAACTAGCTAGCCATATGTAGAAAGCTGAAACTGGATCCCTTCCTTACACCTTATACAAAAACTAATTCAAGATGGATTAGAGACTTAAATGTTAGACCTAAAACCATAAAAATCCTAGAAGAAAACCTAGGCAATACCATTCAGGGCATAGGTATGGGCAAGGACTTTATGACTAAAACACCAAAAACAATGGTAACAAAAGCCAAAATAAACAAATGGGATCCAATTAAACTAAAGAGCTTCTGCACAGCAAAATAAACTGCCATCAGAGTGAACAGGCAACCTACAGAATGGGAGAAAATTTTTGCAATCTACCCATCTGAGAAAGCACTAATATCCAGAATCTACAAATAACTTAAACAAATTTACAGGAAAAAAACAAACAACCCCATCAAAAAGTGGGCAAAGGATATGAACAGACACTTCTCCAAAGAAGACATTTATGCAGCTGACAGACATATGAAAAAATGCTCATCATCACTGGCCATCAGAGAAATGCAAATCAAAATCACAATGAGATTACCATCTCACACCAGTTAGAATGGCAATCATTAAAAAGTCAGGAAACAACAGATGCTGGAGAGGATGTGGAGAAATAGGAACACTTTTACACTGTTGGTGGGAGTGTAAATTAGTTCAACCATTGTGGAAGACAGTGTGGTGATTCCTCAAGGATCTAGAACTAAAAATACCATTTGACCCAATGATCCCATCATATATACAATGATATATACCCAAAGTATTATAAATCACACTACTGTAGAGACACATGCACACGTATGTTTATTGTGGCACTGTTCACAATAGCAAAGACTTGGAACCAACCCAGATATCCAACAATGATAGACTGGATTAAGAAAATGTGGCACATATATACCATAGAATACTATGCAGCTATAAAAAAGAATGAGTTCGAGGGGGCGGAGCAAGATGGCCGAATAGGAACAGCTGCAGTCTCCAACTCCCAGCGCGAAGGACACAGAAGACCGGTGATTTCTGCATT
>NW_012117899.1:950365-970865 GCF_000951035.1 Colobus angolensis palliatus | reverse complement strand
AAAAAAAAAAAAAAAAAGAATGAGTTCATGTCCTTTGCAGGGAAATGGATAAAGCTGGAAACCATCATTCTCAACAAACTATCCCAAGGACAGAAAACCAAACACCACATGTTCTCACTCATAAGTGGGAATTGAACAATGAGAACACTGGGGAACATCACACACTGGGGCCTCTCAGGGAGTGGGGAGCTGGGGGAGGGATAGCATTAAGAGAAATACCTCATGTGAATGATGAGTTGATGGGTGCAGCAAACCAACATGGCACATGTAGCAAATGTGCCATGGCACATGTTTGCTATGTAGCAAACCTGCAAAAAGTGCACGTGTACCCTAGAACTTAAAGTATAATAAAAACATAAAGAAGGAGGGAATTTATACCTTAAAAAACTAGATAAAGAAGAGCAAACTAAACCCAAAGCTATTAGAATGAAGAAAATAATAAAAATTAGAGCAGAGATAAATAACATGGAGTATAGAAAAACAAGAGAGATAATCAATGAAACCAAAAGTTGGTTCTTTGAAAAGATCAACAAAATTGACAAACCTTTAGCTAGATTGACAAAGAAAAAAAGAGAAAAGACTCAAATTACTAAAATTAGAAATGGAAGTGGAGACATTACTACAGATCTTACAGAAATAATAATTAAAAGGATTAAAAGAACACTTTAAATAACTATATGCCAACAAATTGAATAACCTAGATGAAACAGATTTCTGGAAACACATAAAATACCAAGACTAACTTAAGAAGAAATAAAAAATTAAAGAGGACCTATAACAAGAAAAGAGATTGAATCAGTACTCAAAAACCTCCTGATAAAGAAAAGCCAGATGGCTTCACTGGTGAATTCTACTAATTATTCAAGGAATAATTAGCATCAATTATTCTCAAGCTCTTCTCAGAAACAGAAGAGGAAAAAGACACTTCCTCACTCATTTTATTAGGTCAGTATTACCCTGATACCAAAGCCAAAGATATCAGAAAAAAGAAAACTACAGATCGATATCCTTTACGAATATTGATGCAAAAACTCTCAACAGAATACTAACAAACTGAATCCAGCTCATATTAAAGGGATTATACACCATGACCAAGTGAAATTTATCTCAGAAATGCAAAACTGGTTCAATACATGAAAATCAGTCAATGCAGTATATGATATTAACAGAATGGAGAAAATAGAAAAATGACCATCTTAGTTGATACAGAAAAAACATTTGAAAAAATCCAGCACTCTTTTAATAAAAACACTTGAGAATCTAGAAATAGAAGGGAACTTCCTCAGTCTGATAAAAGGCATTTATGAAAACCCACAGCTAACATTTTACTCAAGCATAAAAGACTAAAAGCCTTTCAACTAACATCATGAAAAGGCAACAGTGCCCAGTCTCACCACTTCTATTTAATATTGAACTGGAAGTTCTAGCCAGAGCAATTAGGCAAGAATAAAATGCATCTCCATTGAAAAATAATGAGTAAAACTATTCCTACTCACAGATAACATGACCTTGAAAATAGAAAATCCTAAAGAATCCACAAAAATGATCAGAGCTAATAAATAAATTCAGCAAAGTTGTAAGATACAAGATCGATATATAAAAATCAGTTCTGTTCCCACACACTAGCAATGAACAATCTGAAAAAGAAGTTAAGAAAAGCAGATCCACGCACAGTAGCATTCAAAAGAACAAAATACCTGGCAATAACTTAACCAGAGAGGTTCAAGATAATACACTGAAAACTAAATGACATTTCTGAAAGAAAGAAAATGTAAATAAATGGAAATACATCCTATGTTCATGAATTGGAAGATAATATTAATATGCCAATACCACCCAAAGCAATTTATAGAGTCAGTGCAATCCTTATCAAAATTTTGATTTTTTTCATAAATGGAAAAGCTAATTCTCAAATTTATATGTGATTTCAAGATGTCCCAATAGCCAAAACAATATTGTAAAAGAAAAGCAAAATTTGTGGACTCACTTTCCAATTTCAAAACTGATACAGATATGGTAATCAAAACAGTGTGGCACTGGCATAAAGATAGACATATAGATGTCTATATGAAATTAAATTGAGAGTCCATAAATAAACCAAAACATTTATGGCCAGGTGATTTTTGACAAGAGTGCTAAGATCATTCAATAGAGAGGGATTGCTCTCTTTAACAGATGGTGCTGGGACAACTGGATATCCACATACAACAGCATGAAGTTGGACTTCTTCCTCTCATTATATGCAAAAATTAACTCAAAATATATCGATCACCTAAATATAAGAGCTAAAACTCTTAGAAGAAAACATAATGATAGATATTCATGATTTTGGATTTGGAAAGGGATTCTGATATATGATACCGAAAGCATGAGTAAGAAAAGATAAAATGCGGGGAGGGGCCAAGATGACTGACTAGAAGCAGCTGTGGTTGGAGGATCCCACTGAGAAGAACAAAAACAGTGAGTGAATCCTGCACCAGCAGCTAAGGTATCCAGGTTCACTCATTGGGACTAACTAGGTGGTTGGCATGACCCACAGGGAGTGAAGAAAAGCAGGGTGGAACGACAGCCCACCAGGAAGCTGCATGGGACAAGGGGTGCTCCCACTTCCAGCCAAGGGAGGTGGTGAGTGATTGTGCTACCCCACCCAGGAAACCGTGCTTTTTCCATGGATTTGTGCAATCCATGGACCAGGAGATCCCCTCATGAGCCAATACCACAAGGACCTTGGATCCCAAGCACAGAGCTGTGTACATTCTCAGGCACCACTTGGCTGCAGACTGCCTGAGACTACTGAGTTCCTGGGGGAGGGGCAGCAGCCATCACTGCAGCTTCCGTCTGCTGTTTTCCCCTGCCAGTGCCAGAGGGACTGGGCAATTTGGACCCAGAAGGAATTCCCCAGGGTGCAGCACAGCAGCTGTGGCAGACTGTGGCCAGGTTGCCTCTTTAGGCTGGATGTAGACTCATCCCTTCTCACTGAGTGGGGCCTCCCTGTGGGAATTTCAGCAACTCCAGCCAAGCGTTTATGGATAGAACTCGTTTATGGATTGAACCCCTGTTGGTAGTGGGGCTGTGGACTCTGTGGATCAGCAGACTTAGTCTTTTCCCCTGCTGGCTCTGAGGAATCTGGGCAGTCTGGATAAGGAGGATCCCCCCATCCCAGCACACCCTTTCTGCCAAGGGACACACGGAATGCTTCATTAAGTGGGTCCCTTATCCAATGTGACTCCTGACTGGGTGAGACTCCCCAAGAGGGGTTACCAGACACTTTATACAGGAGCACTCCCACTATCATCAGTTTGGTGCCCCTTTTGGACGAAGCTCCCAGAGGAAGAAGCAGGCAGCCATCTTTGCTGTTCAGCAGCCTCCACTGATGACACCTCCAGGATGGGGAGGGACCGAGATGAATAGGGTCTGGAGTGGACCCCCAGCAAACTGCAGCAGCCTTGCAGAAGAGGGTCCTGACTGCTAAAAGAAAAACAAACAGAAAGCAACAACAACAGCATCAACAAAAATGTCCCCACAAAAACCCCATCCAAAGATCAGCAGACTCAAAGATCAAAGCTAGATAAACTCAGGAAGATGAGAAAGAATCAATTAAAAAATGCTGAAAACTCAAAAAGCCAGAGTGCCTCTTCTCCTCCAAATGACTGTAACACCTCTCCAGCAGGGCATAGAACTGGGCTCAGGTTGAGATGGATGAACTGACAGAAGTAGGCTTCAGAGAGTGGATAATAATGAACTTTGCTGAGCTAAAGGTATGTGTTCTAACTCAATGCAAAGAACCTAAGAATCATGATAAAACATTACAGGACCTATTAACCAGAAAAAAACAGTTTAGAGAGGAACATAAATGACTTGAAGGAACTGAAAAACACAACATGAAAACATCACAATGCAATCATAAGTATCAGTAGCCAAATAGACCAAGTGGAGGAAAGAATTTCGGAGATTGAAGACTATCTTGCTGAAATAAAATAGGCAGACAAGATTAGAGAAAAAAAGAATGAAAAGGAACAAACAAAACAAAACCTCTGAGAATTATGGGATTATGTAAAGAAACCAAACCTACAACTGATTATTGTACCTGAAAGAGACAGGGTGAATGAAACAAAGTTGGAAAACATACTTCAGGATATCATGCAAGAGACTTCGGCCAACCTAGCAAGACAGGCAAACATTCAAACTCAAGAAATACAAAGAACTCCAGTAAGATACTCCGTGAGAGGATCAACCACAATCTCCAAGGTCAAAATGAAGGAAAAAATGTTAAGGGCAGCCAGAGAGAAAGGCCAAGTCACCTACAAAGGGAAGCCCATCAGAATAACATCAGGCCTTCCAGCAGAAATTCTACAAGCCAGAAGAGATTGGGGACCAATATTCAACATTCTTAAAGAAAAGAATTTTCAACCTAGAATCTCGTATTTGGCCAAATGAAGCTTCATAAGCAAAGGAGAAATAAAATATTTTTCAGACAGTTAAATGCTGAGGGAATTCATCTACCACCAGGCTTGACTTGCAAGAGCTCCTGAAGGAAGCACTAAATATGGAAAGGAAAAGCCATTATCAGCCACTACAAAACATACTGAAGCACACACTGAAGACCAATGAAACTGTGAAGCAACTACATCAACCAGTCTTCAAAATCATGATGACAGGATCAAATTCACACATAACAATACTAACTTTAAACGTAAATGTGTTAAGTGCCCCAATTAAAAGATACAGAATGGTAAGCTGGGTAAATTGTGAAGACCCATTGGTGTGCTGTATTTAAGAGACTCATATGCAAAGACATGCATAAGTTCAAAATAAAGGGATAGAGGAAAATCTACCAGGCAAATGGAGAGCAGAAAAAAGCAGGGATTGCAATCCTAGTTTCTGACAAAGTATACTTTAAAGCAATAAAGACCAAAAAAGACAAAGAAAGGCATAGCAAAGGGTTCAATTCAACACGAAGAACTATCCTAAATATGTATGCACCCAATACAAGAGCAGATTCATGAAATAAGCTCTTAGGGACGTACAAAGAGACATAGACTCCCACATAGTAATAGTGGGAGACTTTAACACCCCGTTGTCAATATTAGACAGATCATTGAGACAGAAAATTAACAAAGATATTCAGTACTTGAACTCAGCTCTAGATCACTCAGCTCAAGTGGACCTGATAGACCTTTACAGAGCTCTCCATCCTACAACAGAATACACATTCCATGCATTGCCATATGGAACTTACTCTAAAATCGATCACATAATTGGAAGTAAAACACTCCTCACCAAATGCAAAAGAACTGAAATCATAACAAACAGTCTCTCAGATCACAGCATAATTAAATTAGAACTCAAGACAAAGAAACTCACTCAAAACCACACAGCTACATAGAAATTGAACAACCTGTTCCTGCATGACTCCTGGTTAAATAATGAAATTAAGGCAGAAAGCAAGAAGTTCTTTGAAACCAATGAGAACAAAGAGACAATGTATCAGAATCTCTGGACACAGTTAAAGCAGCTGTTAAGAGGGAAATTTAGAGCACTAAATGCCCATATCAAAAACCTAGAAAGCTCTCAAATTGAAATGCTAACATTAAAACTAAAAGAACTGGAGAACCAAAAGCAAACAAACTCCAAAGCTGGCAAAAGACAAGAAACAATCAAGATCAGAGCAGAACTGAAGGAGATAGAGACAAGAAGAATGCTTCAAAAAATCAAGGAGTCCAGAATCTGTATTTTTTTTTTTTTGCAAAAACTAATAATATAGATAGACTGCAGGTTAGCTAGACTAATAAAGAAGAAAAGAGAAAAGAATCGAATAGACAATAAAAACTGTTAAAGAGGATATCACCACTGACCCCACAGAAATAAAAACAATAAAATAAAAACAATCATCAGAGAATACTATAAATACTTCTATGCACATAACCTAGAAAATCTAGAAGAAGTGGCTAAATTCCTGGACACATACACTCTCCCAAGACTGAACCAGGAGGAAGCTGAATCTCTGAATAGACCAATAACAAATTCTGAAATTGAGGCAGTAAAAAATAGTCTAAAAAAAAAAAAAGTTCAGCACCAGAAGGATTTACAGCTGAATTCTACCAGAGGTACAAGAGGACCTGGCACCATTTCTTTTGAAACTATTCCAAACAATTGAAAAGGAGGGACTCCTCTCTAATTCATTTTATGAGGCCAGTATCATTCTGATACCAAAACCTGGCAGAGATACAACAAAAAAGAAAGCTTCAGGCCAATATCCCTGATGGACATGGATGCAAAAATTCTCAGTAAAATACTGGCAAACCAAATGCAGCAGCACATCATAAAGATTATCCACCCTGATCGAGTTGGCTGTATTGCTGGGATGCAAGGCTGGTTCAACATAGGCAAATCAATGAATGTAATTCATCACATAAACAGATCTAAAGATAAAAACCACAGATTATCTTAATAGACACAGAAAAGGCCTTTTATAAAATTTAACATCCCCTCATGTTAAGCACTCTCAACAAACTAGGTATTGATGGAACATATCTTAAAAAACAATAAGAGGCATTTATGACAAACTGACAACCAATATTATACTGAATGGGCAAAAGCTGGAAGCAGTTCTTGTGAAAACCAGCACAAGACAAGGATGCCTTCTCTCACCACTCCTATTCAGCATAGTATTAGAAGTTCTGACCAGGGCAATCAGGCAAGAGAAAGAAATAAAGCGTATTCAAATAGGAAGAGAGGAAGTCAAGTTATCTTTGTTTGCAGATGACATGATCCTATATCTAGAAAACCCCATCATCTCAACCCAAAAGCTTCTTAAGCTCACAAGCAACTTCAGCAAGGTCTCAGGAAACAAAATCAATGCAGAAGTTATAAGCATTCTTATACACCACACACAGGCAAGCAGAGAACCAAATCATGAATGAACTCCCATTCACAATTGTTACAAATAGAATAAAATCCTTAGGAATACAGCTAACAAAGGAAGTGAAGGACCTCTTGAAAAAGAACTACAAACCACTGCTCAAGGAAACCAGAGAGGACACAAACAAATGGAAAAATATTCTGTGCTAATGGATAGGAAAAATCAACATCATGAAAATGACCATATTGCTCAAAGTAATCAATAGATTCACTACTATTCCCATTAAACTACCAACGACATTTTTCACAAAACTAGAAAAAACTATTTTAAAATTTATATGGAACCAAAAAAGGGCTCATATAGCCAAGACAATCCTAAGCAAAAAGAACAAAGCTGGAGGCATCATGCTACTGGACTTCAAACTATACTGTAAGGCTGCAATAACCAAAACAGCATGGTACTGGTACAAAAACAGACACATAGACCAATGGAACAGAATAGAGAACCCATAAATAAGACTGCACATCTACCACTATCTGATCTTCAAAAAACCTGACAAAAACAACCAATGGGGAAAGGATTCCCTATTTAATAACTGGTGCTGAGAGAACTGGCTATCCATATGCAGAAAATTGAAACTGGACTCCTTCTTCACACTTTATACAAAAATTAACTCAAGATAGATTAAGGACAGGCCAGGTGCAGTGGCTCACACCTGTAATCCCAGCACTTTGGGAGGCCGAGGCAGGTGGATCATGAGGTCAGGAGATTGAGACCATGCTGGCTAACATGGTGAAACCCGGTCTCTACTAAAAATACAAAAAATTAGCTGGGCATGGTAGCGGGCGCTTATAGTCCCAGCTACTTGGAAGGCTGAGGCAGGAGAAAGGTGTGAACCTGGGAGGCAGAGCTTGAAGTGAGCCGAGATTACGCCACTGCACTACAGCCTGGGTGACAGAGTGAAACTCCATCTCAAAAAAAAAAAAAAAGTACATTAAAGACTTAAATGTAAAACTCAAAACTATAAAAACCCTAGAATAAAATCTAGGCAATACCATTCAGGACATAGGCATGGGCAAAGATTTCATTATGAAATCACTGAAAGCAATTGCAACAAAAGGAAAAATTGACAAATGGGATCTAACTAAACTGAAGAGCTTCTGCATAGCAAAAGAAACTATTATCAGAGCCAATAGGCAACCTACAGAGTGGGAGAAATTTTTTGCAATCTATTCATCTGATAAAGGTCTAATATCCAGAATCTACAAGGAACTCAAACAAATTTACAAGAAAAAAGTCAAACAACCCCATTAAAAAGTGAGCAAAGGACATTAACAGACATTAACAGAAGACATTCATGCAGCCAACAAACATGTGAAAAAAGCTCAATATCACTGATCATTAGATAAATGCAAATGAAAACCACAATGAGATACCATCTCATGGCAGTCAGAATAGCGATTATGAAAAAGTCAAGAAACAACAGATGCTGGTGAGGTTGTGGAGAAACAGGAACACTTCGACACTGTTGGTGAGAATGTAAATTAGTTCAATCTTTGTGGAAGACAGTGTGGGAATCCTCAAAGATCTAGAACCAGAAATACCATTTGACCTAGCAATCCCATTTCTGGGTATATACCCAAAGGAATATAAATCACTCTGTTACAAAGATACATGCATGTATATGTTCATTGCAGCACTATTCACAATAGCAAAGACCTGGAATCAACCCAAATGCCCATCAATGACAGATCAGATAAAGAAAATGTGGAACATATACACCATGGAATACTGTGCAGCCATCAAAAGGAAAGAGATCATGTCCTTTGCAGAGATGTGGATAAAGCTGGAAGCCATTATCCTCAGCAAACTCATGCAAGAACAGAAAACCAAACACTGGCTGTTCTCACTTGTAAGTGGGAGCTGGACAACGAGAACACATGGACACAGGAAGGGAAACAACACGCACTGGGGCCTCTTGGGAAGTGGGGTTGCAGGAGGGAGAGCATTAAGGAAAATAGATAATGCATGCTGGGCTTAATACCTAGGTGATGGGTTGATAGGTGCAGCAAACCACCAGGGCACAGGTTTACCTATGTAACAAACCTGCACATCCTGCACATGTACCCCAGAACTAAAAATAAAAATTAAAAGAAAAAAATGTATTCATTAGTTCCTCCAACAAATATTTTCTGAATATCTATAACTATGAATTTCATTAAACTTACTCTTCATGTGTTAAAAAAAAGAAGACATTTATGTGGCCAAGAAACATATGAAAAAAAGCTCAACGTCACTGGTCATTAGAGAAATGCACATCAAAACTACAATGAGATACCATCTCACACAGGTCAGAATGGCAATTATTAAAAAGTCAAGAAAAAACAGATGCTGGTGAGGCTGTGGAGAAATAGAAACTCTTTTACACTGTTGGTGGGAATGTAAATTAGTTCAACTATTGTGGAAGACAATGTGGGGACTCCTCAAAGACCTAGAGGCAGAAAGACAGTTTGATCCAGCAATCCCATTACTGGATATATACCGAAAAGAATATAAATCATTCTGTTACAAAGATATGTGTATGTACATGTTCATTGCACATGTATCTTCATTGCAGCACTATTTGCAATAGCAAAGACACGAAATCAACCCAAATGCCCATCAGTGATAGAGTGGGTAAAGAAAATGTGGTACGTATACACCATGGAATACTGTGCAGCCATACAAAGGAATGAAATCATGTCCTTTGTAGGGACATGGATGAAGCCAGAACCCATTATTCTCAGCAAGCTAATGCAGGAAAAGAAAGCCAAACACCACATGTTCTATAAGTGGGAGTTGAACAATGAGAACACATGGTCCCAAGGAGGGGAATGACACACACTGGGGCCTGTCGGGGATGAGGCAGTGGGGAGAGAGAGCATCAGGAAAAACAGCTAATGTATGCAGGGCTTAATACCTAGGTGAGGTTGATAGGTGCAGCAAACCACCAGGACACATGATTACCTATGTAACAAACTTGCACATCCTGCACATGTATCCTGGAACTTAAAATAAAATGATAAAAAAGAAAAAAAGATAAAAATAGGTAAATTGTACTTCATCAAAATTAAAGACTTTTGTGCATCAAAGAACATTATTAAGAAAGTGAAAAGATAACCTACAGAATGGGAGAAAATATTTTCAGATCATATATAAAGGTCTGGTTTCAAGAATATATGAACAACTCTTATAATTCAATAGCAAAAAGACAAATAATTCAATTAAAATGGGCAAAGGACTTGAATAGACATTTCTCCAAAGAGGATATACAAATGGCCAATAAACACTTGAAAAGATGCTCAAAATCATTTGTTATTGGGAAAATGCAAATCAAAACCACAATAAGATACCACTTGACACCTATTAGAATGGTGATAATAATTTTTTTAAAAAGGAAAAAACAAGTGTTGATGAGGATGTGGATAAATTATAACTCTTGTACACAGCTAGTGAAAATGTAAAATAGTACAGCCATTGTGGAAAACAGTTTGTCAATTTCCCAAAATGTTAAGCATAGAATTATATGACCCAACAATTCCATTCCTAGGTATATACCCAGATAAGTTAAAAAGAGGGAGTCAAATACTTGTATACATAATAGCACTATTCGCAAAAGCCTAAAGGCAAAAACAACCCAGATGTCCTCTGATAGATGAATGGATAAATAAAATGTAGTATATACAGAATATAAAATACTATTCAGCCAAAAAGGAATGAAGTACTGATACATGGTACAACATGGATGAACCTGGAAAACATGATGCTAAGTGAAAGAAGTCAGACACGAAAGGTCATATATTTTATGATTTCATTTATATGAAATTATCCAGAATAGGTAAACCCACAGAGACAGAAAGCAGATCAGTATTTGCCAGGGGCTAGGGGGAGGGGAGAATGGGAAATGACTGCTTAGTGGGTACAGGGTTTCCTTTTGGGGTGATGAAAATGTTTTAGAATAATAGAAGTTGTGGTTTCACAACATTGTGAATGTACAAAATGTCACTTTAAAATTATTACATTGTGTTATAAGAATTTCACCTTAATAAAAAATGTCTGAGTGTGAACAGAGAAACAACCAAAGCTGAATCTGGGTTTAAGGGACCAAAAACAGAGGCCTGAATGCCTGGAAGCCATATTGGAGATTGTAGATTTCTGAGAGGTGGAAAAACATGTGTCTTTGAGGATAATGAAAAAATATAAAAACAGCTCTCTACCTGTTGAGCACAACAAACATTTGAAGATGTGGACGGTTGGTAAAAAGTAGATAACACTGCTGAGGGGGCCATCAGGTCACAATCTCTTCACAGAAGAGCATTGCACATTTTGACTCAACCTCAGAATCAGCCCTTATGTGTTTGTTTTACTTACATTGCCAACCACTGCTCTCTCCTGGACATCAGAATACCTATGTCTGCTTCCTGCAAACACACTCAAAGTTAGTTCCTATTTCTTCCTCCCTACAATCCCAGTGTGACTGAAGTTCAGTGGAATTTAGAACCTTGTTGCTCAGTGTGGTCCATGGTTAGGCAGCATTGGTGTCACCTGGGAGCCTGTTAGAAATGCAGAATCTGGCCGGGCGCGGTGGCTCAAGCCTGTAATCCCAGCACTTTGGGAGGCCGAAACGGGCGGATCACGAGGTCCGGAGATCGAGACCATCCTGGCTAACACGGTGAAACCCCGTCTCTACTAAAAAATACAAAAAACTAGCCGGGCGACGTGGCGGGCGCCTGTAGTTCCAGCTACTCGGGAGGCTGAGGCAGGAGAACGGCGTAAACCCAGGAGTCGGAGCTTATAGTGAGCTGAGATCCGGCCACTGCACTCCAGCCTGGGCGACAGAGCAAGACTCCGTCTCAAAAAAAAAAAAAGAAATGCAGAATCTTATTCCCTATTCCAGAATCAGCATTTTAGTAAGATTCTCCCAAGTAATTTATATGCATATTTAAGTTTGACAATTTTCCATCTATAAAAATTGAAATGAAGAAACAAATGAGATTTATTTTCTCTAGGATGTCATGATGCTTGATTTTAGTTATAATTATTGTTTTGTTCTGTTAGTTTTGCCACCCAGGGCTTGAGTTAAAGGAAATGGGATTATTTCTCAATATGGTTTGTCTTTTCAGCTAAATTTTCTAAAAGGAGTCAGGATAGTGCCCAACCCACTTGAAAAAATGTAGGCTGGTGTGAGTCATTGTTTTTCATGGTTGTTTCCAAGATTGATTTCATTTGCCCCACACTTTTGCAACAGTGGTCTTCTTTCCCTTCCTAAACCACTCCAGGCTCTTTCCTGTATCAGAGCTTTTGTACACTTGATTCTCTCTGCCTTAAAAGCTTCTTCATTTGACTTTTCCTGTTTAACTTTTCACACCCTTTAAATATCAGATGAGACGTTACTTTTCCAGAAAGTCCTTTTTTCATCACTCCGTCCAAAGCAGGTCCCCGTGTTTTTCTCTATCAAGGTCCCCTGCTTATTTATTTATTTATTTTTTTGCTAGCCTCACATTTTCTAATTATGTATGCATTTGTATGAATATATGACTGTGTGTAAGCTAAGTAGTGCAATGAAGGGGTTATAAACACAGACTCCAGAGCCAGGCTTCCTGATTTCCAATTCTAGCAGCCACTTCTCTCCTCCTGGGTCTCAGAACACCTGCATCTGCCTCCTGAAAACTCATTCAAATGTGTTTCTCTTTCTATACCCATTTCCCCTAAAAGTGTGGGGCAGTGAGCAAGTTACTTAAGTGTTCTGTGCCTTCTTTCCCCATCTGTGAAGTGGAGATTGGAGCACTGTGTATTTCATAGGGTCATTATAAGAAGTATTCATGGAAATAGGGAGAAGAAGAGGAGTTTTAACATGAGGACGTTCAGAATATTTTATTCTAGAGGTGGAATTAATTTTGCAGGGAGGTAAAAATGAAGCAAAAACTCAAGATTCTGCTCCCAGGTCAGGAGGTGGCTCTTGAATGAAAGAAAGAATTCTCTCTCTTTCTGCATTTTATGTGTATTTCCCAAAGTTCTGTACTCATTCCAGTTTTCTCCTCAATGTAACATATCTCTATGCCATTGATTTTTTAAGTCTCTAGCCTCAGCCCTACCCCTAGTCCTAAGTTCCCAGGAACTTTCACGTAACTTCCTCATGGATAGAACACTGACATCCTAAAATCAGTAGGTCCAAAATTGAACTCACCTTCCTCCTGTGGCTGCTGTCCACCTTCCAATTTTGTCACTTTCTTTGCCTATCCTGTTTGAAATTTCACTGCCCTCTTTACCATATTTCATCTCTTCCTTTCCTACTTGATTTATTTATGCCTTATCACTACCGAATACACTATTTTACTTGTTTATCTTTTTTTACGGGTTGTCTCCTGCTAAAATGTTAACTCTATGAGAGCAGGAATTTTTGCTTGCTTCACTCATGATGTATTCACTCAAATTAGAACAGTGCCAAGCATTCAGTAGGCGCTTGATGAATATTTATTTATTCCTTTCCCCTCATTCCAATTGCCAATTAATCTACTTAACTCCATATTGATGGGATCTCTTGCTTCGGTCCCTTCTTTCTTTTATGCTGCCGCCATACTCATTCAACTGTCATTGTTCCTCAGAACTATTACAAGAGCTTGCCGCATGCTGGCTAATGAAATTTGGGCAAATTATTTAAGTGAACTTCACCTCAGTTCTTTATTTTAAAATGGAGATAATAATAGTATAAATTCATAGAATTCTCATGAGACTCATAACGTGTGTACAGCACCTGGCACAATACTTGAAATACAATAAGCACTCAGTGAATGCTTCCTACTTTCATCCGCTACCCTGGGCTAGCTCTGGGCTAGGTTTCCGTTGTCTCCTGGCCTATCTCTGCCTGAATGCTACACTTTGTCTCCCTTGGACCATTTGTAGTTCCCTAAATATGACACGAATCTTCATCTTCTCCATATAATGGACAGGAGGGAACAAGAAGCCAGTTGGATCAGTTCATTCTTTTCTCACTGCCATATTGCTGTGAGAAAAGCAATGCCATATTGCTGTGCTTTTCTCAATGCCATGCATTGCTGGACTAGCTAGTCCTTATTTGCACTAAAGGAGGGGAGAGATGGAAACCTTTTTTTTTTTTTTTCGCAACGAGCAAAAGGTGAGAGGATTATTTTTAGTGTGTTCGGTTGGGCCCAGAAAATTTGGCTCAGCTGAAAAATAGGATTTTAATATTTTAGATGAGGATAGTGAGGTTCAGGAAGGATAAGTAACCTCCCTGAGGTTCACAGTATGATAGTAGCTAAATCGGTATGAGGGCTTATTTTCTTGATCTTGGTACTCTTTATAACACAAGATGCTGGTCATAAACCACAAACAGTCTTATCTTGCAAAAACTTATTTCCTCTGCCCTAGCAAATAACTTTCTTAGATGCAGACACAGTTGAAATTGTTCACTGACAACCATCTCAGGCTTATCACATCCAAAGTTGAGAGGAGGTAGTAGTATATCAGGTAACACTGTGAGTGTCCCCTTTCCCACCCCAATCCCTTGGCAGAGAACCAGACAGACAATTGTATACAGACAATTTAGGTTGAGCAAGCGCCACAAAACCAGGAAGTCACTCAGTGACTACACCGGTCTGTATTGACATTTACCTGGGCCAAAGCAGAAGACAAACAGGAGCGACTGGAACAGCCACAACATGCTTTCCGTGGTGAAGACTGGTGCTTCAGACCTTGAGGCAGTCAACGTTTTGCTTTTCTGTCATAAACTGAAAATACTTTTTACTGAGACTTCCCCTTCCTCTCAGAGGCGTGGTGAGAACTTTTTCTCCTAACTGAAAATCCTAATTTCTAACTGTGTTAATCTTTTGTTTACTTTTTTCTGAACTAACTGCACAAATCTTTTTTTTGCGGGGAGGGGGGGGGAAGAAGATAAAGTCCTTTATTGCATCTTTCATAAACTTATATGTAAAAGTCTGTAAGGAATTACCTAAAATCTACTAGAACAAATAAGTCAGTTCAGCAAGGTGAAAAGATACAAAACCAACATATAAAATTCAATTGTAATTGTGTATACTCGCTGAGTAATCTGAAAATAAAATTAGAAAAACAATTCCACTCTAATTATATCAGAAAAAATACTTAAATATAAAGCTAACAACAAGCCAGAAGAAAACTAAATTTTTAAACATCTAATTTTTCTTTTCTTCTTCTTCTGTTTTTTGTTTTTTCTTTCTTTCTTTCTTTCTTTTTTTTTTGCTGTTTGGGGATGCTTTTACTTATTTATTTATTTTTTATTACTATACTTTAAGTTCTGAGATACATGTGCAGAATGTGCAGGTTTATTACATAGGTATACACGTGCTGTGATGGCTTGCCATACCCATTAACCCATCATCTACATTAGATATTTCTTCTGATGCTATCTCTCCTCTTGCCCCCCACCCCCTGACATACGCCAGTGTGTGATGTTCCCCTTCCTGTGTCCATGGGTTCTCACTGTTCAACTCCCACTTATCAGTGAGAATATGTGGTGTTTGGTTTTCTCTTCTTGTGTTAGTTTGCTGAGAATGATGGTTTCCAGCTTCATCCGTGTCCCTACAAAGGACATGAACTCATCCTTTTTTATGGCTGCATAGTATTCCATGGTGTATATGTGCCACATTTTCTTTATCCAGTCTATCATTGATGAGCATTTTGTTTGGTTCCAAGTCTTTGCTATTGTGAACAGTGCTGCAATAAACATACGTGTGCATGTCTCTTTATAGCAGCATGATTTATAATCCCTTGGGTATATTCCCAGTGATGGGATTGCTGGGTCAAATGGTATTTCTGGTTCTACATCCTTGAGGAATCACCATACTATCTTCCACAATGGTTGAACTAATTTATACTCCCACCAACAGTGTAAAAATGTTCCTATTTCTCTACATTCTCTCCAGCATCTGTTTTTTCCTGATTTTTAAATGATTGCCATTCTAACTGGTGTGGGATGGTATCTCATAGTAGTTTTGATTTGCATTTCTCTAATGACCAGTGATGATGAGCTTTTTTCATATGTTTCTCGGCCCCATAAATGTCTTCTTTTGAGAAGTGTCTTAATATCCTTTGCCCACTTTTTGATGGGGTTGTTTTTCTCTTGTACATTTGTTTAAGTTCTTTTTGGATCCTGGATATTAGCCCTTTGTCAAATGGATAGATTGCAAAAATTTTCTCCTTTTCTGTAGGTTCCCTGTTCACTCTGATGGTAGTTTCTTTTGCTGTGCAGAAACTCTTTAGTTTAATGAGATCCCTTTTGTCAATTTTGGCTTTTGTTGCCATTGCTTTTGGTGTTTTGGTGTTGAAGTCTTTGCCCATAACTATGTCCTGAATGGTATTGCCTAGGTTTCCTTCTAGGGTTTTTGTGGTTTTAGGTCTTCCGTTAAAGTCTTTAATCCATCTTGAGTTAATTTTAGTATAAGGTATAAGAAAGGGATCCAGTTCTGCATATTGCTAGCCAGTTTCCCCAACACCATTTATTAAATAGGGAATCCTTTCCCCATTGCTTGTTTTTGCTAGGTTTGTCAAAGATCAGATGGTTGTAAATGTGTGGTGTTATTTCTGAGGCCTCTGTCCTGTTCCATTGGTCTATATATCTGTTTTGGTACCAGTACCATTCTGTTTTGGTTACTGTAGCCTTGTAGTATAGTTTGAAGTCAAGTAATGTGCTGCCTCCAGCTTTGTTCTTTTTGCTTACAATTGTCTTGGCTACATGGGCTTGTTTTGGTTCTATATGAAATTTAAAGTAATTTTTTTCTAATTCTGTGAAGAAAGTCCAAGTGGTTTAATGGGAATAGCATTGAATCTATAAATTACTTTGGGCAGTATGACCATTTTCATGATGTTGATTCTTCCTATCTACGAGCATGGAATGTTTTTTCCATTTGTTTGTGTCCTCTCTTGTTTCCTTGAGTGGTGGTTTGTACTTCTTGAAGAGGTCCTTCACATTCCTTGTAAGTTGTATTTCTAGGTATTATGTTCTCTTTGTAGCAATTGTGAATGGGAGTTCACTCATGATTTGGCTCTCTGTCTGTCTATTTTTGGTGTATAGGAATGCTTGTGATTTTTGCACATTGATTTTGTATCCTGAGACTTTGCTGAAGTTGCTTATCAGCTTAAGGAGATTTTGGGCTGAGACGATGGGGTTTTCTCAATACACAATCATGTCATCTGCAAACAGAGACAATTTGACTTCCTCTCTTCTTATTTGAATGTGCTTTATTTCTTTTTCTTGCCTGATTGCCCTGGTCAGAACTTCCAATACTATGTTGAATAGGAGTGGTGAGAGAGGGCATCCTTGTCTTGTGCCGGTTTTCAAAGGGAGTGCTTCCAGCTTTTGCCCATTCAGTATGATAATGGCTGTGGGTTTGTCATAAATAGCTCTTATTATTTTGAGATACGTTCCATCAGTACCTAGTTTATTGAGAGTTTTTAACATAAAGAGATGTTGAATTTTGTCAAAGGCCTTTTCTGCATCTATTGAGATAATGATGTATTTTTTGTCATGGGTTCTGTTTATGTGATGGATTACATTTATTGATTTGTGTATATTGAACCAGCCTTGCATACCAGGGATGAAGCCAGCTTGATTGTGGTGGATAAGATTTTTGATATGCTGCTGGATTCAGTTTATCAGTATTTTATTGAGGATTTTTGCATTGATGTTCATCAGGGAAATTGTCCTAAAGTTTTCTTTTTTTGTTGTGTCTCTGCCATGTTTTGGTATCAGGATGATGCTGGCCTCATAAAATGAGTAGAGAGGAATCCCTCTTTTTCTATTGTTTGAAGTAGTTCCAGAAGGAATGCCACCAGCTCCTCTTTGTACCTCTGGTAGAATTTGGCTGTGAATCCCCCTGGTTCTGGGCTTTTTTTTTTTTTTTTGGTTGGTAGGCTATTAATTACTGCCTCAAATTCAGAGCTTGTTATTAGTCTGTTCAGGGACTTAACTTCTTCCTGATTTAATCTTGGGAGGGTGTATGTGTCCAGGAATTTATCCATTTCTTCTAGATTTTCTAGTATTTGTGTAGAGGTGTTTGTAGTATTCGCTGATGATAGTTTGTATTTCTGTGGGATCAGTGGTGATGTCCCCTTTATCATATTTTATTATGTCTATTTGATTCTTCTCTTTTCTTCATTAGTCTGGCTAGTTATCTATTTTGATCTTTGCAAAAAAAAAAAGTCTCCTGGATTCATTGATTTTTGAAGAGTACTTCATGTCTCTATCTCCTTCAGTTCTGCTCTGATTTTAGTTATTTCTTGTCTTCTGCTGGCTTTTGAATTTGTTTGCTCTTGCTTCTCTAGTTCTTTTAATTGTGATGTTAAGTTTCGATTTTAGATTTTTCTTGCTTTCTCTTGTGAGCATTTAGTGCTATAAGTTTCCCTGTATATACTGCTTTGGCTATGTACCAGAGATACTAGTACATTGTGTCTTTGTTCTCATTGGTCTCAAATAACTTATTTATTTCTGCCTTAATTTTTTTATTTACCCAGTAGTCATTCAGGAGCAGGTTGTTCAGTTTCCATATAATTGTGTGGTTTTGAGTGAGTTTCTTAATCTGAGTTCTAATTTGATTGCACTGTGGTCTGAGAGACAGTTTGTTATGATTTCCATTCTTTTACATTTGCTGAGGAGTGTTTTACTTCTAATTATGTGGTCAATTTTAGACTAAGTACAATGTGGTGCTGAGAAGAATGCATGTTCTGTTGATTTGGGGTGGAGAGTTCTGTAGATGTCTATTAGTTCCGCTTGGTCCAGAGCTGAGTTGAAGTCCTGGATATCCTTGTTAATTTTCTGTCTTGTTGATCCATCTAATATTGACAGTGGGGTGTTAAAGTCTCCCATTATTATTGTGTGGTAGTCTAAGTCTGTTTGTTGGTCTCTAAGAACTTGCTTTATAAATCTGGGTGCATCTGTATTGGGTGCATATCTATTTAGGATAGTTAGCTCTTCTTGTTGCATTGATCCCTTTGCCATTATGTAATGCTCTTCTTTGTCTTTTCTTTGTTGTTTTAAAGTCTGTTTTATCAGAGAGTAGGATTGCAATCCCTGCTTTTCTTTTTTGCTTTCCATTTGCTTGGTAAATATTCCTCCATCCCTTTATTTTGAGCCTATGTGTCTCATTGCCTGTGAGATGGGTCTCCTGGATACAGCACATCGATGGGTCTTGACTCTATCCAATTTGCTAGCCTGTGTCTTCTGATTGGGGCATTTAGCCCGTTTATGTTTAAGGTTAATATTGTTATGTGTGAATTTTATCCTGTCATTATGATGCTAGCTGGTTATTTTACCTGTTAGTTGATGCGGTTTCTTCATAGTGTTGATGGTCTTTATAATTTGGTATGTTTTCGCAGTGGATAGTACTGGTTGTTTCTTTCCATGTTTAGTGGTTTCTACAGGAACTCTTGTAAGACAGGCCTGATGGTGACAAAATCTCTCAGCATTTGCTTGTCTGTAAAGGATTTTATTTCTCCTTCGCTTATGAAGCTTAGCTTGGCTGGATATGACATTCTGGGTTGTACATTCTTTTCTTTAAGAATGTTGAATATTGGCCCCCACTATTCTCCTTTGTAAGGTTTCTGCCAAGAGATCTGCCCTTAGTCTGATGGGCTTCCCTTTGTGGGTAACCCGACCTTTCTCTTTGGCTACCTTTAACATTTTTTCCTTCATTTCAACCATGGTGAATCTGAAGATTATGTGTCTTGGGGTTGCTTTTCTCCAGGAGTATTGATAGGTGACAAAGTGCTAGCAGCCCTCACTCTCAGCACCTCCTCAGCCTCAGCGTCCACTCTGGCGGCGCTTGAGGTGCCCTTCAGCCTGTTATGGGACCAGCACCGTGGGAGCCCCTCTCTGGGCTGGCTAAGGCCAGAGCTCCCTCCCTCTGCTTGCCCGGAGGTGTGGACGGAGAGGCGGGGGCAGGAACCGGGGCTCCCCACTGCGCTCGGGGGCCAGTGTGAGTTCCCAGAGGGGGGGTGCGGGCGCAGGCTCCACACAGGGAGCGGCCGGCTGGCACTGCCAGCCCAGGGCAGTGAGGGGCTTAGCACCCGGGCCAGCAGCTGTGGCAGTCGTGCTGGGTTTCCCAGCAGTGCTGGCCTGCCGGCACTGCACTCAAATTCTCCCCAGGTTTAGCTGCCTCCAGGTGTGGCAGGGCTTGGGACCTGCAGCTCCGGACCTGCAGCCTGCCTGTCTGAGCTACTTCCCCTGCAGTGGGCTCTGGCATGGCCTGAGCCTCCCAGACAGGTGCTGCCCCCTGCTCTGTGGTGCCCAGTCCCATCGACAGCCCAAGGGCTGAAGAGTGCAGGCGCCGCTGGGGACTGGCGGGCAGCTCTGCCTGCAGCCCTGGTGCAGGATCCACTGGGTGAAGCCAGCTGGGCTCCTCAACTGGATGGGGACTTGGAGAACTTTTATATCTAGCCAGAGGATCATATGTGCACTGATCAGCACTCTGTGTCTAGCTCAGGGTTTGTGAATACACCAATTGGTACTCTGTATCTGGCTAACCTAGTGGAGACTTGGAAGACTAGCACTCTGTGACTCTGTGTCTAGCTCAAGGATTGTAAATGCACCAATCAGCACTCTGTGTC
>NW_012117899.1:935291-950296 GCF_000951035.1 Colobus angolensis palliatus | reverse complement strand
TTGGAGGACTAGCACTCTGATTGTGTCTAGCTCAAGGATTGTAAATGCACCAATCAGCACTCTGTGTCTAGCTCAAGGTTTGTAAATACACCAATCAGTACACTGTGTCTAGCTCAAGGTTTGTAAACACACCAGTTGGTACTCTGTATCTAGCTAACTCTGTATCTAGCTAACTCGCACTTTGTGACTCTGTGTCTAGCTCAAGGATTGTAAATGTACCAATCAGCACTCTGTCAAAAACGGACCAATCAGTTCTCTGTAAAGTGGACCAATCAGATCTCTGTAAAATGGCCCAATCAGCAGGATTTGGGTGGGGCCAGATAAGGGAATAAAAGCAGGCTGCCCCAGCCAGCCAGCCACAACCCGCTGGGGTCCCCTTTAACACTGTGGAAGTTTGTTCTTTTGCTCTTTGCAATAAAGCTTGCTGCTGCTCACTCTTTGGGTCCATGCTGCCTTTACGAGCCGTAACGCTCACCACAAAGGTCTGCAGCTTCACTCCTGAAGCCAATGAGACCATGAACCCACTGGGAAGAACAAGTAACTCCAGATGCGCTGCCGTTAAGAGCTGTAACACCCACCATGAAGGTCTGCGGCTTCACTCCTGACAGTGAGACCACGAACCCACCAGAAGGAAGAAGCTCCAGACACATCTGAACATCTGAAGGAACAAACTCCAGACACCCTATCTTTAAGAACTGTAACAGTCACCACAAGGGTCCACGGCTTCATTCTTGAAGTCAGTGAGAACAAGAACCCACCAAATCCGGAAACAGTATCTTTGTGGAGTTCTCTGTATTTCCTGAATTTGAATGTTGGCCTATCTTGCTAGGTTGGGAAGTTGTCTTGGATAATATCCTAAAGTGTGTTTCCAACTTGGTTTCATTCTCCCTGTCACTTTCAGGTACACCAATAAACATAAGTTTGGTCTTTTCTGATAGTCTCATATTTCTTGGAGGCTTTGTTCATTTCTTTTCATTCTTTTTTCTCTAATCTTGTCTCCATGCTTTATTTCATTAAGTTGATCTTCAATCACTGATATCCTTTCTTCTGCTTGATGAATTCAGCTATTGATACTTGTGTATGTTTCACGAAGTTCTTGTTCTGTGTTTTTCAGCTCCATCAAGTCATTTATGTTCTTCTCTAAACTAGTTATTCTAGTTAGCAATTCCTCTAACCTTTTTTCAAGCTTCTTAGCTTCCTTGCATTGGGTTAGAATATGCTGCTTTTGTTAGGCAGGGATCTAGACCTGACATGGCGGTGCCACCCAGCATAGCAGGCCCTTTGTTCGAGATTTCCCTCCTCTTTGAACACACCTGCAGACTTGCATACGTCAGAGGTTCCGTCTGGGCAACCACACTCCCCCATGACCTGCAGCTCACCTACATTCCACAAGTTCGTAAACAGCAGTTTCGGTTGACAGTTTCCAAAGACCCCTTCCTCATGACCCTTACTCGACTCCTGCCCTAGTAGTTTCAAGACCCCCCAGGTCCTGCTTGTACAACTAGCTTCCCTACCTCTTGGGCTATAAAAAAGCCCCACCCTCCTCCCTCAGCACGACTACCTCGGCCCGCACCTTTGGACCGAGGAACCTCGCCCGTGAGTCCTAATAAAGGCTATTCTCACTGCCATTTGCCTTGTGTCTTCATTCCCGGTTCGGCTCCAGTCTCAGTTTACCTTTACATTTGGTGCCAAAACCCGGGAGGAGATCCCTCCCCTGGACCCCTGCCGGGTCGGGCAGGCTCTCCTCTCCCTGAGCCAGGACCTCCTTTCCAAGCCAGGAGCTGTTTCACCAAATCCAAGAGTCAATTCGATCACTGCTGGGTAAGTTTTCCCCTGTCCTGTAGACCCCCCGGGAAGTCCCTGTCCGAAACGCGTGGCCACGTCAGGGACTCCCTCCAGTCAACTGTGACCTTGGCACTGGGGACTAGGAGACGTCCAACCTCCCTGGAAGCTGCCATACCCCGCACTCTGCGTGGCAGTAGGAGGACACTCCCATTGCCTCCGGAATGCCCATCTTAGGACTATGGGAACTACCCAGTCCAAAGCAGACCGAAAATCCCCTCTTGGCGAATCTCCAGACTTTAAGTCTCAGCCAAGACATAAAACAAAAGCAGTTCATTTTCTTCTGCACAGTAGCATGGCCGCAGTATAAATTGGATAATCAGTCTCAGTGGCCTGCAGAAGGCACTCTAGACTTTAACATCCTCATGGATCTGACCAACTTCTGCAAGAGACTAGGCAAATGGCTCGAGATACCCTATGTTCAAGCCTTTTGGGACTTGAGTTCTTGCCCAGATCTCTGCGCCCAATGCTTGTTAGCTCAGGTCCTACTCGCAAAGTCTCTTCCCTTGAGCAAGGAGAGGGATGATTCCTCTTTTTCTGAGCCTCCTGGCACCCTATATCAGCCACCCTCCAGTCTCCCACCCAACCTCCTCCTTATCCTGACCCACCATTATCCCTGTCCTCATCAATGCCTCCCCTCCCTCCCACCCCTCATGTGCCCTTACCAAACCCTACAGATTTTGTCTCCCCTACCTCCACCTCCTCCCCTTCCTCACCTGTCTCAGCCCATACTCGGTCCAGGACTGACCTCTTGTGTCCCTTGCGAGAGGTGGCAGGTGCCGAAGGAGTAGTCCAGGTCCATGTGCTGTTTTCATTGGCAGATTTGTCTAAGTTTGAGGAGCGTGCAGGCTCCTTTTTGGCTAATCCTACTCGTTGTATCAAAGAGTTCAGGTATCTATGCCAGGCATATGATCTCACCTGGCATGACCTCCATGTCATTATGAACTCATCCCTGTCTCCTGAGGAGCAGGAGCGTATCCTAGTGGCAGCCAGGCAGCACGCTAACCATGTTCATTTAACTTACCCCGCCATGCCAGTCAGCACCGAGGCAGTGCCCTCGCCTGAGCCCGACTGGGACTACCAGGTAGGGCAGGCAGGTCGCCGCCACCGAGGCATGATGGTTCATTGCCTTCTTGCCGGCATGCAGTCAACCTCTAACAAATCAGTCAGCTTTAACGAACTAAAAGAGGTAGTCCAAGGCGCAGATGAAAATCCGGCCATTTTTCTTAACCAGCTGACTGAGGCACTTATTCAGTACACCCGCCTTGACCCTGCCTCCCCCGCAGGAGGAAGCATCTTGGCCTCATATTTCATTTCTCAGTCAGCCCCTGATATCCAAAAAAAAAATTTAAAAAGGTGGAGGAAGGCCCTCAAACTCCCATCCAGGATTTAGTCAAACCGGCCTTCAAGGTCTACAACTCCTGCGAGGAAGCAGCTGAGGCCCAACGACAGGCCAGGCTAAAACAGAAGGTACAACTCCAAACCCAGGCCTTGGTAGCAGCCCTGAGGCTGGTCAGCTCCAGGAGCTCCCAGAAAAGAGGTACTACCCTAGCACCACCTGGTGCCTGCTTCAAGTGTGGCAACGATGGCCACTGGGCCAGGCAGTGCCCTAACCCAAAGGAGCCAACTTGCCCCTGTCAGAACTGTCAGCAGAGAGGCCACTGGAAGTCAGACTGCCCCAACCTAAGGATGGTTGCTGTGCCTCCACGTGACAACCCTCCTCCAGGTATTGGAGGCGCCTTCCAGCTCCTCAACACCGATGAAGATTGAAGAGGCCCAGACTCGGGGACCCCTCTCACTCTCACTGAGCCCAGGGTTATGCTCCAGGTAGTGGGTAAGTCCATATCCTTCCTTATGGACACGGGGGCTGCCTACTCTGTTTTGCCTTCCTTCAGTGGCCCCAGCCACCCCTCCACTGTCACAGTCATGGGAATTGACGGCACTTCCTCCACCTACCGTCAGACTCCTCCTCTGTCTTGCTGCCTGGATGGCTCCCTCTTCTCGCACTTGTTTCTTATCATTCCTTCATGCCCAGTCTCCCTGTTAGGACGAGATCTCCTCTCCAAGCTAGGGGCCTCAGTTCACTTCCGACCCAACCCCTCCCCACACCTCGCGTTCCTCTTCCCCCTCCTCTCACCTGGCAAACCCCACCTGGCTGACCCCCCACTCCCATTTGCAGCCCCCATTAACCCTAAGGTGTGGGACACCTCCACCCTGATCGTTGCCCAGCACCACACTCCAGTCCACATCTGGCTAAAAGACCCTTCCAAGTTCCCCTCTAGACCCAAGTTCCCTATCTCCCTTGAACACCGACAAGGACTAAAACCCATCATTACACGCCTGCTCTGGCAGCGCATTCTAGTTCCCGCCAACTCACCATGTAATACTCCTATCCTGCCTGTATGGAAAAGCTCTGGGGCCTATCGTCTTGTACAGGACCTACGCCTCATCAATGAGGCAGTAGTCCCTACCTTTCCAGTTGTTCCTAATCCATATGCACTCCTCTCACGCGTTCCCCCTGATACCACTCATTTCACTGTCCTTGACCTGAAGGATGCCTTCTTTACCATCCCTCTACACCCAGACTGCCACTTTCTGTTTGCCTTCACATGGGAGGACCCAGACACTGGGACCCAGACACAGCTGCTTCTTCCCAGCTGACCAGGACTGTCTTGCCTCAAGGGTTCGGAGATAGCCCCCATTTTTTCAGACAGGCACTGGCACGGGACATCCTCCTCTGCCCCCTAACCCATAGCACCCTTCTACAATACGTAGATGATCTATTACTATGTAGTCCTTCCTGGGAGTGCTCCCTTGCAGACACTGCTACACTTTTAAATTTTTTAGGCAACCAAGGTTATCGGGTTACCCTGGCTAAGGCTCAACTTTGCACCCCTACTGTCACCTACCTAGGTATACTCTTCACACCCGCTACGAAAAGCCTCACAGCAGATAGAATGAGCCTCATCAAAACTCTCCAGCCTCCTCAGGATGCGGAAGAGATCTTGTCCTTCCTAGGACTGGTAGGGTATTTCAGGCATTGGATTTCCAACTTCGGGGTCTTAGCCAAGCCCCTCTACCAGGCTGCCAAGGAGACACCCACTGGACCACTGTCCGACCCCTCCTTGGTTGCCAACTCTTTCAAGAAGCTTCAGGACTGTCTCCTTTCTGCCCCTGCTCTCTCTCTCCCCAACCCCCTTTGGCCCTTTCATCTATTCACCAAGGAGCACCAGAAGGTAGCCACTGGCCTCCTAGCCCAGCCGATTGGATCCACACACCAGGCTGTGGCCTATCTCTCCAAGCAGTTAGATCCCATAGTCCAGGGCTGGCAACCTTGTCTGTGAGCCCTGGTGGCTGCCACAGAACTTACCCAAGAGGCCCTCAAGCTTACCCTAAGGCATCCTCTCACAGTCTACTCTTCTCACTGACTGTCAGATCTCATCACACACAAGTGTCTCAGCCATCTCACCTCGTCCTGGCTTCAACAGTTCCACCTGCTATTCATTGAAAACCCTCACATCACTCACACCACCTCACCCCGTCTAAATCCTGCTACCCTCTTGCCCACTCTAGGGTACGATTCCGCCCCCTCACATTCCTGCCCAGAAGTTCTCACCACCCTGCCACCTGCCTGCCTCGGTATTTCCAAATGGCTGTTAGAATACCCAGACCGTACCCTGTTCATAGACGGGAGTTCTGTCTTAACCCCCAGTGGATGCCGACAGGCAGCATACGCTGTCGTAACAGCAACCCAAATGGTTGAAAACAGGCCCTTGCCTCTAGGCACCACCTCCCAGAAGGCTGAACTCACTGTCCTTACTCGTGCCTTACTTCTCTCCGAAGGGCAGAGGGTTAATATCTATACAGACTCTAAATATGCTTACCTTATTGCACATACTCACTCTATTCTCTTGCAAGAGAGCAGGTTTCTTACCACCAAAGGGATGCCAGTAGTCAATGAACCACATATAAAGAGGTTGCCTGATGCTGTCCAGGCCCCCAAAGAGGTAGCCATCATCCACTGCAAAAGACACCAGCATTCTAAGGACCCTGTGTCGCAAGGTAACAGCCTAGCTGACTCCACCACATGGGCCACTGCCTTCACTTCCTCCCTTCCCCGAACACCTTTGCTCTTTCTTTCCCCCACATATTCCCCCGACTACTCTTCCCAGGAACTTCAAACCCTGATGGCCCACCCCAGTGTTACCCGAAACAAGGATGGGTAGATGTTCATTGACAGCCGAATAGCGTTCCCTCAGACTCAGGCAGTACATATACTGACCGACATACACCGCTCTCTCCACATAGGACCCAAGGCTATGTATAACTTCCTAGAACCCATCTTTCACCTTCCTTCACTGCAGGCCCAAATTAAAAAAGTACATCAGCAATGTGCCACCTGTTTGGCCACTAACCCCCAAGGTAGGCTTAGACATCCAGGGCCTACTCATCAGCTAAGAAGCCACCAGCCAGGAGAAGATTGGCAACTTGATTTTACCCACATGCCCTGACATAAAAAATTTCACTACTTGCTGACCTTAGTTGACACCTTCTCAGGATGGATTGAGGCTTTCCCCACCACTCGAGAGACTGCAGAAGTTGCGGCAACTATTCTCCTAGAGCACATCGTTCCCAGGTTCGGTCTCCCCGGAACCATCCAATCAGACAATGGTCCAGCTTTCATTTCCAAACTCACCCAGCAGGTGGCATCCGCACTCCAGATTACCTTGAAGCTCCACATTCCCTAACATCCGCAGTCGTCTGGTAAGGTAGAATGCACAAACGGCCTCCTTAAACTGCGTCTAACCAACCTCCTCACTCTAGAAAAAGTCCAAGAAAGACTCCACAAAAAAAATCAGGATTAGAGTCCCCACTCGGGTGGTGACAGTTGTCCATGGCCGGCTGGGTCCTACCCTTCCTAAGCCCCTTATTAATCATTGGCTTCTTACTACTCATAGCTCCCTGTATCCTCCACTTCATCCAGGACTGCATGAAAGAAGTCTCCTGGGTCACTTTCAATCAGATGCTGCTTCACCCCATACTTGAGTTCTGACCTCCGAAGAACCCCACAATGACCCATACCAGCAGGAAGCAGCCAGATAAATACGTTGCCCCTTTTTTCTCATTAGAAAGAGGTCAGAATGTTAGGCAGGGATCTATACCCGACATGGCGGTGGCACCTGGAGTAGCAGGCCCTTTGTTCGAGATTTCCCTTCCTCTTTGAACATACCCGCACACTTGCATATGTCAGAGGTTCCGCCTGGGCAACCACACTCCCTCATGACCTGCAGCTCACCTGCATTCCACAAGTTCGTAAACAGCAGTTTCAGTTAACAGTTTCCAAAGACCCCTTCCTCATGACCCTTACTCGACTCCTGCCCTAGTAGTTTCAAGACCCCCCAGGCCGTTTGTACAACCAGCTTCCCTACCTCTTGGGCTATAAAAACCTACCCTCCTCCCTCAGCACGACTACCTCAGCCTGCACCTTTGGACCAAGGGACCTCGCCCTTGAGTCCTAATAAAGGCTATTCTCACTGCCATTTGCCTTGTGTCTTCATTCCTGGTTCGGCTCCAGTCTCAGTTTACCTTTACACCTTTAGCTCAGAGGAGTTTGTTATTTGTCAATTCATCATACTCATTCTCCTTCCAGTTTTGTTCCCTTGCTGATGAGGAGTTGTGTTCCTCTGGAGGAGAGGAGGCATTCTGGTTTTTGGAATTTTCAGCCTTTTTGCACTGTTTTTTCCGCATCTTCATGGATTTATCTACCTTGGTCCTTGATGTTGACGAGCTTCAGATGGAGTTTCTGTGTTGACATCCTTTTGGTTAATGTTGATGCTCTTCCTTTCTGTTTGTTAGTTTTCCTTCTAAGAGTCAGGCCCCTCTGCTGCAGGTCTGCTGGATTTTGCTGGAGGTCCATTCCAGACCCTGTTTGCCTGTATCATTAGTGGAGGCTGCAGAACAGCAAAGATTTCTGCCTGTTCCTTCCTCTGGAAGCTTCATCCCAGAGGGGCACCTGCCAAATACCAGCTGGAGCTGTCCTGTATGAGGTGTCTGTCAACCCCTGCTGGGAGGTGTCTCCCAGTCAGGAGGCATAGGAGTCAGGAACCCACTCGAGGAGGCAGCTTGTCCCTTAGCAGTGCTTGAGTGCTGTGCTGGGAGAACCACTGCTCCCTTCAGAGTCAGCAGGCAGGAATGTTTAAGTCTGATGAATCTAAGCCCACAGCCACCCCTTACCCCAGGTGCTCTGTCCCAGGGGGATGGGAGTTTGCTCTATAAACCTCTGACTGAGGCTGCTGCCTTTCCTTTAGAGATGCCCTTCCCAAAGAGGAGGAATTTAGAGAGGCAATCTGACCCACAGCGGCTTTGCCGAGCTACCCTGAGGTCTGCCCAGTTCAAACTTCCTGGCAGCTTTGTTTACACTGTGAAGGGAAAACCACCTATTCAAGCCTCACTAATGGTGGATGCCCCTGCCCCCACCAAGCTCGAGCTTTCCAGGTCAGTTTCAGACTGCTGTGCTGGCAGTGAGAATTTCAAGACAGTGGATCTTAGCTTGCTGAGCTCTGTGGGGGTGAGATCTGCTGAGCTAGACCGCTTGGCTTCCTGGCTTCAGCCCACTTTTCAGGGGAATGAATGGTTCTGTCTCACTGGTGTTCCAGGTGCCACTGGGCTATGGGAAAAAAACAAAACAAAACAAAAACCTCCTGCAGACAGCTTGGTGTCTGCCCAAATGGCTGCCCGGTTTTGTGCTTGGAACCCAGGGCCCTGGTGGTGTAGGCACCTGAGGGAGTCTCCCAGTCTGCAGATTGTGAAGACCATGGGAAAAGTATAGTGTCTGGGCTGGAGTACACCATTCTTCACGGGACAGTCCCTTCCAGCTTCCCTTGGCTAGGGGAGAGATCCTCAAGCCCTTGCTTCCCAGGTGAGCTGGGTGCCTCAGTTGGAAATGCAGAAATCACCCAACTTCTGAGTTGATCTCATTGGGAGCTGCAGACTGGAGCTGTTCCTATTTGGTCATCTTGCCCAGAAGTCAACTGCACAAATCTTAATTGTGCAATATGAATTGGAAATTTCACTTTCCATCTATATACTTTTTCCATTTGGAGGGAATTATTTTATTGTGGTAAAATAACCTAAATTATATTTGTGATTATGTAACCTAAAATTTATCATTTTAACCATTTTAAGTGTACAATTTAGTGGCATTAATGCACAATGTTGTGCAATCATCAACACGATTTCCAAAGCCTTTTCATTACCCCAAACAGAAACAGTGACCATTAAGCAACGGCTCCCCATTCCCTTTCCCTTCAGTCCCGAGTAACCTATAATCTACTTATTGTTTCTATTAATTTGTAGGCATCTTATATAAGTGGAATCATATGATATTTGTCCTTTTGTGTCTGGCTCATTTCACTTAGCATAATGTATTCAAGGTTTATCCATGTTGTAGCATGTATCAGAATTGTACCCTTTTTTATGACTAAATAATATTCCATTGTATGTATGTACCACATTTATTTATCTATTCATCTATTGATGGATACTTGGGTTGTTTCTATCTTTTGTCTATTGTGAATAATGCTGCTATGAACATTGGTGTACAGGTATCTGTTTGAATTCCTGCTCTCTGTTTCTTTGGATTCACCTAGGAGTGAAATTGTTGGATCATGTGGTAATTCTATGTTTACCTTTTGAGGAACTGCCAAACTGTTTCTCATAATGGCTTCATCATTTTACATTCTCACCTGGAATTGGAAAAAGGGTTCTAATTTTTCCATATCCTTGCCAATATTTTTTATTTTTCATTTTTTTGATAATGATTATCCTAATGAATGTGAAGTGGTATCTCATTATGGTTTTGACTTGTATTTCCTTAATTACTAATAATGTTGAATATCTTTTCATGTGCTTATTGGCCTTGTTGGCCATTTGTATATCTTCTTTGGAATAATGTCTATGTATGTCCCTTGCCCAATTTTAAATTGGATTTTTTTTTTTGAGTTGTAGTGTTCTTTATGTATTCTAGATATTAATTCCTCATCAGATATTTGATTTGTTAATATTCTCTCCAATTCTGTGTGTTGTCTTTTCACTCTCTTCACAGAGTCTTTTGATATAGTATAATTTTTTATTTTGGTGAAGACTAATTTTTTTTTTGAGATGGAGTTTTGCTTTTGTTGCCCAGGCTGGAGTGCAATGGTGTGATCTTGGCTTATGGCAACCTCCGCCTCCTGGATTCAAGCAATTCTCCTGCCTCAGCCTCCCAAGTAGCTGAGATTACAGGCATGCGCCATCATGCCCGGCTAATTTTGTATTTTTAGTAGAGACGAGGTTTCTCATGTTGGTCAGGCTGGTCTTGAACTCTCAACTTCAGGTGATCCGTCTGCCTTGGCCTCCCAAAGTGCTTGCATTACAGGTGTGAGCTATATATATTACAGATATAGAAAGAAATATCTATATTTCTTTTGGTACCTGTGCCTTTCGTGTCATATTTAGGAAATCATTGCCAAATGCAATGTCATTAAGATTTTCTACATGTTTTCTTCTAAGGTTTTTATAGTTTTAGTTCTTACAGCTAAGTCTTTGTTACATTTTCGGTTAATTTTTATGTATAGCATGTGGTAGGGGTCCAACGTCATTCTTTTGCATGTAGATGTCCAGTTGTCCCAGAACCAATTGTTGCAATGACTGGCCTTTCCCTCATTGAGTGCTCTTAGAATCTTTGCCAAAGATCATTTGACTACATATTAAAGGGTTTACTTCTGGGCTCTTGAGTCTATTTCATTGGTCTGTATTTGATTACTGTACCTTTGTAGTAAATTTTGAAATCAGGAAGTATGAATCCTCTAACTTTCCTCTTTTTTGAGACTATTTTGGCTATTTGGTGTCCCTTCAGATTCAATATGAATTTTAGTGTGAGTTTTTCTATTTCTGCAAAAAAATCTTCAGGATGTGACAGGAATTGCATTGAATCTGTAGATTGTATTGCCATCTTAATAATATTAAATCCATGAACACAGGATGTCTTTCCATTTATGTTTGTCTTCTATAATTTCTTTCAGCAATGCCTTACAGCTTTCAGTGTACAAGTATTCCCCTCCTTGGTTAAGTTTCTTCCTAAGTATTTTATTCTTTTTGATGTTATTGTAAATTAAATTGTTTTTCTTATTTTTGGATAGTTTATTATGAGTTTATAGAAATGGAACTGATTTTTACATGTTGATTTTGTATCCTGCAATTTTGCTGAACTTTTAATTAGCCCTAAGAGTTTGTGTGTGTGTGCTTGTGGTGTGGATTTTACACATATGAGATTATATTATCTTTAGGATTTTATACATATGAGATTACATTATCGGTGAACAGAGATCATTTTGCTTCTTCCTTTCTAATTAAGATGTCTTTTATTTCTTGTTCTTGTCTAATTTTTCTAGCTAGAGCTTCTAATGCTACACTGAACGCAGTGGTAAAAGTGAGCATCTTGTCTTGTTCCTAATCTTAGGACAAAAACTTACAGCCTTTCACCATTGTATATGATGTTAACTGTGGATTTTTAATATATGGCCTTTATTATTTTAAGAAAGTTCTCTTGTATTTCTAGTTTGTTGGATAGTTTTTATCATGAAAAGATGTTGAACTTTGTCAAATGGCTTTTCTGTGTCAATTAAAATGACCAGTTTTTTTCTTTCATTCTGTTAATGCAGTATATTACATTGATTGATTTTTGTATGTTGAACTATCCTTGCATTCCAGGAATACATTTCAGTAAGTCATGTTGTATAATCCTTTTAATATACTGCTGAATTTTGTTTGCTACTTATTTTGTAAGAATTTTTATATAAATATTTATAAGGAATATTGGTTTGTAGTTTTGTTTTCTTTTAGTGTCTTTGTCTGGCTTTGGTATTAAGTTAGTGCTGGCTTCACAGAGTGAATTAGGAAGTGGTCTTTTCTTGTTAAGGACTGAGTGTTGATGCCTCTACAAAATGTATATATTGAAGCTCTAACCCCCAATGTGATGATATTTGGAGATGGGGACTTTGAGAGATAATTAGGCTTGGATGAGGTCATGTGAGTGGGACCCTCATGATGAGATTAGTATACTTATAAGAAAGGAGAGACTAAAGTTCTTGCTTTCTCTCTGCCACATGAGCGCATATAGAGAAGTTGGCCACCTACAAGCCAGGGAGAGTTTTAGCAGCAATTGAATCAGCTGGCACTTTGATCTTGGACATCTAAGCCTTCAGAACTGTGAGAAATAAATTTCATTTATTTAAGCTACCAAGTCTGTGGTATTTTGTCATGGAAGAAAGAGTGAATTAATATATTTATCTCCAATGTTTGGAAGAGTTTGAGAAGGATTAGTGTAAAATCTTTTAAAACTCTGGTGACCAGCGAAGTCTTCTGATCCAGGACTTCTCCTTGTTGGGAAGTTGTTTTAAAATTATTTAATTAATATTCTTAGTAGTTATAGTTCTAACCAGATTTTCTATTTCTTCATGATTCAGTCTTTGTAAAAATTGTGTCTACTTTATCTATGTTATCCAATTTGTTTGTGTACAATTGTTTGTAGTAGTCTCTTCTATTCTTTTCACTTCTGTAAAATTGGTTGTAGTGTCCTCATTTTCATTTCCAATTTTAGTAATTTGAGCACTCTGTTTTTTTTTTCCATAGCCACTCTAGCTAAATTTGTCAATTTTGTTGATCTTTTAAAGTAACCAACTTTTGGGTTCGTTAATTTTCTCTATTTTATCTCTGGTATAATATTTATTATTTTCTTTATTCTGATAGTTTTGGGTTCATAGTAGTGGCGCTTTTCCACTTGAGATCTGAATTAGGTGAAATAGAGACCAGTCCTTCATGAACTCCCAAGACAGGTTAGAATATTGCAAATAAGATCTGTTATGTTCCCTCTCATTCAAGGGAGGGAACTGAGAAGTGAACTCCTGCCTCCTCTAAACAAGCTTTCTGCTGGGATGAGGAGGGGTGAGACAAGGGCAGGAAAAATGTCATGGAACTTTTCCTACCATTTTGAAAGTGACTTTTTCTTCATTGGGCATTTGATTGGTTGTTATAAAACTCTGACTGTTTTCCAGAGTTCCTATAAGGTTAATTCAACCATATGGGATTTTTTTTGTTTGGCTGCTTTTTTTTTTTTTTTAATTACTCTAAGTTGGGGGAAAGAGAGAGTTTGGAATTTCCTAGTCCACCACTTTGCTGACATCATTCTCTCCATCTCTATACTTTTACATTGATTTTTAAAAAAGTGATAGAAATGTGTTAACATATTTCTTAAGTAACTGAAAATTAGTGACATTACCCAAGATCTTAGTGGATAAATAATATTCTCTTTAAGGAACCAATGCCCCTTAGAAAAATGACTGATTCTAGATGTGGGATAGCCTCTTATATGTTTTTCTTGACTCACTTTACTAACAAGGATCTTCAACACAATACAGTTGAAGAGTAGCAGTGATCTTGTATTCACTGAATACGAGAATGGTTACTTGTATTTATAACTTTATTAAGAATCCCTCTAATGTTTCCAATAAATGTTTAGTACATATGCTGTATCAAGTTGTAAAAGTTTGACCTGATCAAGTCATTTGCTTATTTGCTCTCAGCTCTATTCCTACCCTTCTGTGCTCTTTATTTTTCAGAAGGTTAGAAGTCTGCAAGCTACATTTATCTTTTCCTTTGTCAGATGGCTTCTGATTTGATTTCGTCACTGGGCGGTATTGGTTAAAGTTGGATGGAAGGAATAAATTATATTTTTTCCATAATCTTAGTTTCTGGTAATGTCTTCAGTAATGGCAGTGATAGCAGAAGATGAGTACCACTTCAGTGTTCCTGGTACAGCAGTGCAGTTCCAGCAAGCATGTCAGAAGTCTTGCTAGTGTGGTACTTGCAGGATCAGGCTTTGATGATAGCATCTGCGGTGGTGAGTGATTTTTGTCTCCCAGAGTCTCATGATTTTGATGGGACTGTGAACTCTTAGAATCTTGAAAACTGGCAGCACTGATTCCCAAGACAAATTTCCATAGGGACAAAGTTCCATAGCAACTTCCTGGAATTACTAATTGCTGATAACCTCAGCTTCCCTGTTTTACTCTTCCATCACTTTTGGAATCAATTTCCTGTATTCAACTTGCTGAGTTTTCAGTATTTAACATGGTCTCAGTTTTTTAAAAATTGGACATTGACTAAAACACATTCTATTTTTAGCTTTCTTGAAAACTTTTTAAATCAGTCATGGGTATTCAGTTTTATCAAATATATATTGTAGACTATGTCAAGATTATTATTTTTTTCCTCTCCTTTAATCTGTTTGAACAGCAGATTACAATAGATGGTTTCTTAAAGATAAATCATCCTGGCACTCTAAGGATAAAATCCTACTTGGTTACATTTTTTTTCTTTTAATGCATTGCTTTAAAATTGACTGAAGTTTAAGTTAAGATTTTTTAACATTTATATTTGTAATTGAGATCGCACTATATCAGGATGTGGCAGACTTTTTCTGTAAAGGTCCCGATAGTGAATATTGGACTTTGTGGACCATACAGTCTCCTTTGCAACTACTCAACTCTGCTGCTGTAGTGTGGAAGCAGCTATAATAAACACATAAAATAATGCATGTTGGCAGTGTTTCAATAAAACTTTATTTATAGATGCTGAAATTTGAATTTCACATAATTTTAACATGTCCCAAAATATTATCATTCTTTGAATTCTTTTCAACCATTTAAAAAATGTAAACTATTCTTAGTTTGTGGGTCAAATAAAAACAGATGGCAGACTGGATGTGGCCACAGGCCATAGTTTTCTAACTCCTGGCCTATGTATCTCTTTTGGGGGGATCATCCTTATCTGGCTTTGGAATCAGTGTTATATTATAGTATTTAATGAATTTGGAAGCTTCCCACTGTTTTCTATGCCTTGGGACAGTCAAGATGACTGGGAATTATCCTTTCACTATAGGTGATAGGACTAGTCCATAAGACTGTCTAGTCTGGTACACTTTTGGCAATTAGACCACTGAATAGCTTTCCATTTTTCTCAGGTTAAAGTAGTTCTTCTAATTATAAACTTTCTTTCTTTCTTTCTTTCTTTCCTTCCTTCCTTCCTTCCTTCCTTCCTTCCTTCCTTCCTTCCTTCCTTCCTTC
>NW_012117899.1:918903-934930 GCF_000951035.1 Colobus angolensis palliatus | reverse complement strand
TTTTTGTATTTTTAGTAGAGAGGGGGTTTCATCATGTTGACCAGGCTGGTCTTGAACTCCTGGCCTCAAGTAATCCACCCGCCTCAGCCTCCCAAAGTATTGGGATTACAGGTGTGAGCCACTGTGCCAGGGCTTAATTATAAATTTTCAACTTATAAATTATCACATATACAAAGCCTTATACCACAGCAATCCATTGGTTCTTTCTGCCACCAGATGACATTAGCATGGACAATATAACCATTATTTGTGTTTTGGAAAGATCACTCTGGTTGTGGTGTAGAGAAGCAGGCATGACTGCAAGAGGTCAAGTGCTATTGTCTGGGTAAGAGATGATGGCAACCTGGACTACTGTAGTTAGTGGTGAAAGAGAGGTAGATAGATTATAGTGACATTCAGGAGTTGTGTTGGGGTTTTCAAGACCACCCCCAGATTCAGTCATTCACTAGGGGGACTCACAAGACTCAGCATATAGCCATAGTTATGGCCGATTTATTACAGCGAATCAACACAAAGAAAATCAGCAAAGGCAAAAGGGTAAAGTCCAGAGGAAACCAGGTGCAAGCTTCTAGAGTCCTCCCACAGTGGAGTCAAACAGGAGGTATGTAATTCCTTCAACAACATGCTGTGACATATTTGAAATGTAATCTACCAAGGAAGCTTGATGGAACCTAGGCATTTAGGGTTTTTCTCTGCAGTCAGTAACGTAGGCACCCTCTACCTAGCATGCACCAAAATTCCAGAATCCAAGAAGGAAAGCAGATATTCAGCAAAAACCAAATCATTGTGCCAACAGTTCAGGCACAGTGTAAGTCATCCTTATCAGGGAATGGTAGGAACCATCCCAAAGTCTAAGTTCCCAGACACCAGCCAAGGGCCAACCTTATAAGCATGCCCTTCAAAGGACAGCAGTTTTAGGCCTGCTGTGTTAACTCTTCTGTGTTTCCTGCATAGCAGGTAAAATCAATATTTTCTAGTGCATTTCCAACCAATGGTTTTATAGAATCTATGAAGGTAATATACTTTAGAAATAAACAGAATATCTGGCTTTGTCATTGCTACATATGCCAAAGGATTGTAACATCCCAGCTAAGGCAATTAAAGGCTGATAAACTATTGCATCTTCAATAATTAAAGTATTACAAATTGAGGACTACTTGCACTGGGTCAGGCACTGTGGATACAAATGGTGACAAAACCACACATGATCTGTGTCCTGATGGAACTCACAGTCCAGTGACGGAAGAGAGGAATTAATCAAATAATCACAGGGAGAAATATTTAAAGACAAAATTAAAAATTGCTGTAAAGGCAAGAGGTGTTATACTATGAACACAAAATGTGGGCATCAGATGTGGCCTGGAGGAACAGGGAAAACTTTCCTCAGGAAGGGACACTTGAGTTTATCCCAGAGGAATGAATGAATGGGCATTGTGTAAATCAGTGATGTTGTGTATTGGAGGTAGTGAGGGTAACAAGGTGGAGGTAATCTCAAGCTGAAAGTCCTATGGCTAACGCATAGATGAAATGAAATGAAATGAAATGAAATGAAATGAAATGTGCCAAACCTCAGAGAGCACTGGAGAAACACTAGCAAAATTTGTTTATCTTCTCAAATTGTTGCTGTACCTGCCTACACAGTTTCTACACAGGGACTCTGAAATTCTTCATGGGTAGCAGTCAGTTTCAACCCCACAAGAGGATGTAGCTGGGGAGCTGGAAGACAAGTCTCATCTGCAAAGTCTGGCTCAGAACAGAGCAGCTGTGGCCTCTTTGATAGGCAGGGAATACAGGAAGTGGTTTTGTCTCAGGCCTAAAAGCCATTTGCTATCTCACACAGCCCCTCTTAGTAAGTCACCTCCCTTTCAGTGTTTACCAAACACTCTGAGGCCCTGCACCTACAGTTCTGTGGGAACCACAACCTTATTCTCCTCAGTTAAAAGCCCAGTCTTTTTATCCCTTTCCTCCAAGTGGCACTATGGATGACACAGAGAATTTCTACTCTCCAATTTTGGACTCAGACTCTGAATGTGATTTCCAGGACACCCTTTCCTCTCCTGATATGTGGGCGCCAATCCAAATTCAGTTCAGCAAATACTTACTAAGCTCTACTAGGCATCGGCTCCTGTGACAGGGCACTGTGAGTGAAAAATTGTAAGACAAAGCTCCTGCCCTGGAGGGAGATGACTCCCAAAACGTGATTTAAGTCCTCAATTTCCTCTCTCTAGGTTGATCAAGGCAGAGCTCTCTTCTCCACCTGTGACGAAGCACCTCTGCTGCCCTCTGGGTTCTTTCTGTTTCTGGTATTTGTCCTTCCTGTCTCTAGCTTCTCAGTCTCCTCCCAAGGTCCCAGTCATCTCTCCACATCAGCCTTTCTTTTTTTCATTGTCTGTCTTATACCCTCAATCCCTTGGTCTCTTGTGTCCACTCAGGGCCTAGATTTTCAGATGGCACAGGGCTTTTATCAGGTGGACTATCTCCTTTGCTGTTTCATCTGCTTCATTTTTGTTGCTCTCAAAAACCAAAACAAAGTAAAACACAAAAGAGAATAGATGCATTATGAAATAATATTTATTGTGTCCTGCTGCAATGGAGCCTGTAGTCTCATTTCTCAGGCACTTACGAGGTAAAATTTATGAACCATACTTTATTAATGGACACTTAAAAATGCCTGAAATAAAAGGTGACTTGTAGAGGGGATAAGATATCTTGTTGCAAACATGACACCTAGCTTCTGGAATAGGGTTAGTGGCACTTGCCACTAGTAAGCATAATTTTCACATTCAAATGAATAATGAACTAATCAATAAACCTTTTTTTGAGGAATTGAGGCACTCAGACACAAAACACAAAATTAGGTACTCAGACACAAAACAACTTATTAGCTAGTTGGAGAAAGAGCTAAGAAATACTATATCTATATAATTATCAGAGAATGTGATAAAAAGCTACTACTCTGTAATCGTGTGCCAAATGCTATAAAAGTATAAATAGAGAGCTATATATTTAGCTTTGGATGGGAGGTTTTGAAAGGCCACACAAAGGGGATATTCAGTCTAATCCTTGATGTATGAAAAAGTCAGAGACAGAAAGGAGAGAAGGGCATCCCAGACAGAGGACACAACATGGGCAAAGGCATGGGAGGATTTGGTGGGTGTGTGGGCCCATGATAATTCTGTGTGGCTGGAGCCTAGGGAGCAGGCAGGGGACAGCCTGGAAGGTCTGACGGGTCAGATTGCTAAGGAGTGTGGTTCCCCAGGAAAAACATTTTAGTATGGAAGTGAAGTGATAAGATCCTTGTTTTAGAAAGATCGCTCTTTATGTAATAGCAACCCAGGTAACATGTCATAAAGAAATGATCTGAGGGAGTGAGCATGTGGAGGGAAGGTGTGTTAGAGAATTAGACCGATTGAGGGCACATGACTGAGAAGAACCATATCGAGAAGCTGGAAGTGACAGGACCTATTCTCTGACTAGATGTAGAGGGATCTGGGATGACAGGGAGAATGAAGGAGCCAAGGATGAAAAAGTTGTCTGCCTTGGGTAGCTGCTGATTGGTGGAGCAGTGAAGAATCGCAGTTCTGCCCCCAGCCCCTGGAGTTGAATCCTGGCTTTTCTATTTACTAGGACAAGCTACTGTGACTCAGCCTTAAAGACTTCACCTTTCTGTGACTTGGTTTCCTACTTTGTAAAAAGGAGGATGGTTGTATCTTCTTCAGAAGGCAGATGAGTTTTAATGTTTCTTATGGGCTTTAAATGAGTAAATGTAAAACAAGACAGGGAACAGTACATAGTAGGCACTGGATAAATGTTAATTATTTTGATTATGGTGGATCACTAGCATAGGAAAAACAGAAGGAAAGCAAAGTGGGAGGTCAGAGACAGACCTGTGAGTTCAATTTTGGACACACTAAACTTGAGGTGACTTCTGACATCTATGTAGAGATGATCCATAAACTATTGGAAATACAAGTTGTAAATGAAAGAGTTGAGATTATGAGCATTTAAAGATTCTCTGACAAATAATTTATGAATTATTTGCCCACAATAAGATCTTATAAGAAAAATATTTCTCTTTCGCAAAGATTTGGCCATTTTCCGGTCACAGAATTGATCCATCCCAAACCCAGAGACTTGTATAGGGCTGTTGAGAACTGTCTGGCCAATCATACAGTAACAGTTAATAATTATCATCCATTCTTTTATGAATTTCCAAAGTCTGCAAGTCTCTAGAGAATGTATTAGTCATGACTTTGCTTCCTCAAGTCAGAATTCAAGACTTTTTTAATGGTCCTTTGTCAAAATGCATTAACACTTTCATATGTTTTGAAAAATTACAGGGCTCCTCACACTTGGATGGGGGCTTATTTAAGTCTAAACATGCACAGCTGTTTTTTTAACCACAAAATTGTTCAGCACAATTCTCCAAATTCTTATCTCTTCTTTTGTTTCTGTTATTTTTGTGATTTTTAGTAGTGGAAATTTACGGTTTCTCTCATTTTATATTAACTCATCAGAGTGTTTATGACCTGAAACCCCTGTCCGTCCAAAATGCATATGAAGAGCTCTATCCAACCTTCTTTAATTAAATGGGCATTTTCAACAGAAAAGTTGAGTGGTTATCTGGATAACAATGGAATTAATATATTAATATATTTGAGCTGCTTTTAGTACCTTAAAATATTAGCATATGCAAGTATTCATTCAATAGATATTTGTGGTCCACCTATTATGTGTCAGGCAAAGTGCCAGCTGCATGTACACCTAAGGCCAAGTGCCAGGTATGCGGAATCCACAGGAGGTAAAAAGGGGCCACATGGTACAAGTACAAGTACGTGGCCCTTGGTGGCAAGAAATCTTGAGTTCAAATCCTGTCTTCCCAGCTTTCCAACTTTGCCAAGATATTCATTATGTTACCCTTAGTGTTAACTGGAAGAATTAATTTCTACTTTACAAAGCTGTCATGAGTATTGACAACAATGTATGAAGCATCTAGTTTAGTAGTTGGTATACAAAATAAGCCCTCAATGATTCTTACAGGCTCCCTACCTTCAAGGAGCTCTCTGTTATTATTATTTATTATTATTATTATTTAGGTATATCCCTTGTTCTCTCAGTCTAACTGGGGAGGCAGATATAGCATCAGGTAAATAGACTGTTGTATAATAACGGGGAAAAACATTGCATATAACAAAATGTATCTGAATAAGGAGGGATGAGAGTTAAAAGTTTGATATACAACATTAATTTTGCATAATACTAGCTGCATTTCTGTTGTAAGAAGCTTATTTCATGTATTTGGATTAGCATCTTCTGACGATTTCAGGCCTAGAAGAACGGCTTATAAAAAAATTCCAGAACTTTGTCATGCACAGGCACATTTATGTATGAACATCTCATTTAATCCCCACATCAACCCTACAAGGTAGGCACTATTATTATCCCCATTTTAAAGATGGACAGCCTGAGGTACAGAGAGGTTAAAGTAACTTGCCTAAGGTCACATGACTAAGAAACCAGGATTCAGAACCAGGCACTCTACTGTCAGAGCCCACATTTATGACCAGTCATTATACTTCCTCTTATTGTCTTTGTTCTTCAAACCTCATTTTTTTTTGTTTTGAGATGGAGTCTCACTCTCTCACCCAGGCTGGAGTGCAGTGGTGTGATCTCAGCTCACTGCAACCTCTACCTCCTAGGTTCAAGTGATTCTCTTGCCTCAGCTTCCTGAGTGGCTGGGACTACAGGCACGCGCCACCATGCCTGGCTAATTTCTTTTTTTTTTTGTATTTTTAGTACAGACGCGGTTTCACAATGTTGGCCAGGCTGGTCTCGAACTCCTTGTGATCCGCCCACCTTGGCCTCACAAAATTCTAGGATTACAGACATGAGCCACTGTGCCTGGCCTTCAAACTTCATTTTACAACCAGTAGAGACTGTCACTAATTATTCTTGAGAAAATGTATACAAATCAAGGGAAATTCAGAGAAAAGTTAAACAGAAGAAAAATAATGAGTCTGGAAGAAAATATAGCCCAGCCATTCCTTCTCTCCAGGCAGGACCTAAGAAGTGCTCTCTGGGGACACAGTCCAAACCTGACAGGCTCCTTCCTGCCTGTGCCCGGTTTCCAAGCTGGCCCAACTAGGCTATTCCCTCATAGCCTGTGTAGTTTAGAGTGTTCTATAGATTTTTTAAAATCATATTTTAAACGAGCTTCACTTTCTTCTTCTAAGAATCATGAGCTGCAACATTCCTCATTTTCTCAGTTGAGTCCCTCAGTAAAGCCCAAGGTGTCTGCAGGCAGAGGGACTGTCCTGACCTACTGGAACTTTCCACCAGAGGGCTCTGTCTCTGAGATTTCCATTTTGATGCACATTTTAAAAAACCGGCACACTTTGGTCTGATACAAGATCCTGTTCCATGATGGTTTGATTTTATAGACCTCTTGGTCACAGTCTAGTTCATCTGGAAAGTTGTAGAGGGAAAAATAAAATCACATGTATTTTACAGAAGGAAAATCTAAGAACTGAGCCCTAGAGAGAAGGGTGAACAGATAACATATTCATGAATCAGGAGATTCACAGGAGAGAAACAGTGAGAGGAGAGACAAGAGCAGGGTATTCTAAGCCCAAAGGCCACCTTCAGAATTCCTGGGCTCTGGCTTCATCCCAGGTTTGCTCTTCTGGAAGATCTAACAGATCTAACCTGCTTCTGATTTTTATTTTTGACAATACACACAGGGTCATTAGGACACTAGGAATTTTACTTGAGTGAGTATATTAGGAAGAGGAAGAGGGTAAGTTAGAGAATAAAGATGTTCAGGAATGAGTCTTCAACGCATCCACAGAGTGAGGAGTGGTTTTATTTTAGGAGAAACGCAGCCTGTTCAGTGTCACTTTGGAGCTCCTCCATCCTTTACGACCAAGCCTCTTTATTCCTTCCTATACGTCTTTTCTTGGGGTGCTGCCTTTCACCTCCTTACAACTGGTTTGGTGCTTCAGCTGACCTCTTAGTTGGTCTGCCTAACTCTGAAAGTCTTCTCCCTCCAAAATGCCTTTACACTCAGAACAGCCTCTGATGTATGCATCTTGATTTTTATTTTATTTTATTTTATTTTATTTTATTTTATTTTATTTATTTCTTTTGAGACAGAGTCTCACTCTGTTGCCCAGGCTGGAGTGCAGTAGCAGGATCTCAGCTCACTGCAGCCTCCATCTCCCAGGTTCAAGCGATTCTCCCACCTCAGCCTCCCAAGTAGCTGGGATTACAGGTGTGCACCACCACATCCAGCTAATTTTTTGTATTTTAAGTGCAAAAGGGGTTTCACCATGTTGGCCAGGCTCCTCTCGTATTCCTGACTTCAAGTGATCCACCGGCCTTGGTCTCCCAAAGAGCTGGGATTACAGGCGTGAGCCACCGTGCCCAGCTGCATCTTGATATTTAATGCTTGCCAGAATTTAACTGCATCATGTTTATTGGCTTCTATCTTTTTTTTTTTTTCCGAGATGGAATCTCACTCTGTCTCTCCCAGGCTGGAGTGCGGTGGTGTGATCTCAGCTCACTGCAGCCTCCACTTCCTGGGTTCAAGCAATTCTCCTGTCTCAGCCTCCAGAGTAGCTGGGACTACAGATGTGTGCCACCATACCTGGCTAATTTTGTATTTTTAGTAGAGATGGAGTTTCACCATGTTGGGCAGACTAATCTTGAACTTCTGACCTCAGGTGATCAGCCTGCCTTGGCCTCCCAAAGTGTTAAGATTACAGGCGTGAGCCACCACCCCCATCCTGTCTATCTGTAATTCCCACATGTACAATGTAGTGAGGAAAACAAATAATTAGTTATGCAGTAAGGCAGAATGAGATGAGTTTTAGTGATAGAAGGACCAAAGGGGAAGAAACAGCAGTGTGAAAAGGTCCCTGACTAATTTTGACTCCTGATACCAGGGAAAGCTTTACAGAAGAGGTACCATTTGAGGTGGGCGTTGAAGGACATGGAAATGGACATGGGGTGAGGGCACACATCTGGCTGGGGCACTCTGCCACACATAGGCAAGGGACTGTGAGCATGCATCTGGAGAGGTGCTCTGAATACACCCCACTGATCCAGGCCCCTGCTCATTTTTCATGCTTCTCTCACTTGGAGGCCCTCTGTCTTCCTCATTCTCTATCCAAATTTCATCCATCCTTCAAGGTCCAGCTTCAGCCCTGCCCCCTCATAAGGTCTTTTTTGACTGTTCATGCCATTACTTGCAGCTGCAGTTCAGCGTTAACTGTAGTGTCTGTGCTGGAATTGTCTCCTGAGCTACATAAGGGCAGACATTATGCACATCTTCTATTTTGGGGCCTTGCAGCTCCTAACATAGTGCTAATGGTAGTTGGTGCTAGATGAGTCTATGGATTCATTTACTGGGACTGATGTCTTTATCTGCTTAAATGCAGCCCATTTCTGCTGTCCAGCCTAGGACTGTTCATGGGGACTTAAGAGTTAGCTGATTATATTTACTAACACATAAGGGAAACACTTCCTCAAATGATCATATGAATGTCCTGCTCAGCTGTGAATGATTCCTCCTCATTGTGGAGAGTTAATGCCTGTGTAAGCTGGCTGGTGGTCTGTTTGTGGGGGATGCGGGATGGGGGCACTCTGCCTCAGCTTAAACCCTGTAGTTCTCTGAGCCTTTGGAACTGGGATAAACCCAGTTTCATCATCTGCACCATCATCTCCTCAGTTTCTTCTGGAGAATGACTCTGTTTCTTGCAAGGTCTATTTTGATGGTTGGATTACACCCAGTTCCCCAGAAGTGTGAGAAATATAAGCTGGTCGACTCCTTTTGGAGAGCGGGAATACTGGGCATGGCTGCTGCTTCTGCTGAGGCTGCTTGGAGTGATACAGAAGGAAATCTTGGCCAGAAAGAAAATCCTATGAGGTTTCTGAAGTAGTAGTCCAAGGAAAGTGTCCCAGCAGTCTCTAGACTGTACAGAAAGAACATTTTCCAACACTCCATTTGGAGAGTGTGTCTGCATGGCTGAGAGCCACAACTCTGACAGAGACCCACACAGCACTGTCATCTGTGTTTGGACTTATTAAGCCTGTCGTGCCCTGCACAAATATTCCCAGACAAAGGGATGACTGTGCTTATATGCAGCCCACATTCTGCTCTCCAAGCCATGCACTCGGGGGAAGGGCTGCATCTGCCTCAAGTGAAGGGTACCTTTTCCTAATTTGCTCAAGATGCATGGTGGAGGCCACGCACCGGGGATCTTCACACGCACTGACTATGAGCAGAGCATCTTGGCTGGTGTGCCATGGCCTACTACAAGTGTACAAAATATTGATCCCCTTCTCCCAGTTACTGGGCAGGGTTGTTACCTCCATTCACAAAAGGCCTCTAGTCATATGCAGCTTCTGGAAGTGAGCAATCTTGATTGTTTATCCCAGCGTGCCATAAAAATATTATTTTCTACATGTGCTATGATGGGAGGAAGTTTGGGAAAACTATACTAGGTAACATGCTTTGTCATTCATTCAGAAGGGAGCCATTTCAGGAAGGGTGTGCGTCCATTTTCCATTTAGGCACAAGCTATGCCCAGCAGAAGGTTTCCTGCTTTGCTTACAAGTTGAGATGTGGCAATTTGCAATCTTCCAGTAAGAGCTAGGCAGAGAAGATCTGGATCCAGGGAACCTGCTAGCATTGGTGGTTGTAACTCAGTTTCCAGAGGGAGAGTTCAGCCTGGCAGCCTAGATCACAATTTCATAGCTTGAAGTCCCAGGAGGTTTACTGTCCCATGTGCTGGCTTTCCCCATCTGTGCAGGAGAGGAACATGTGAGAAAATGTTAACTGAGAGGTGCTGCTGGGGAACTCCAGTCCTGCAAGTTCCCAGGGGAGTTAAATGGCACAGGGGGATGCCTTAGATTTGCCTCGTGCTGGGAAAATCTGGGGTAGCAGGGTCTTGTTCTTTGCTGAGTCCCTCGTGTCTGCTCCAGCCACCCCCGATTTGGGAGGCCCTGAGCAATTAACTTCTTAGCCCAGAAAAGAGCAATGAGAGGGAATGGGGGCAGGGCCATATTTGGAATAGATTTTGATTATAGGCTTGAGGCAACATTCAGGTTGAAGCTACTGCATTCCTTGTTCCTAGTTGAGCCCTAGTTTTTTTGTATCCCAATGACTCCACTTTCACCTATACATAGTGGGGACTCACTGCTAGCATCTCTTGTGCTCTAGGCATTTAGAAGGCTGCAAACAATCTTCCCACTGCCTTGAGGAGTCTTAGGTTTTAAATTAAATACTGACCCAATAATTATCATCTAACTTGTCTATAAGGATTTATCTTGAGATGTCACAATCCAGGACTCCATGATTAATCCCTCAAATTTTATCTCCTTCTAAGTTAGGTTACTCTTTTTCCTCCAGCTCTCCTTGAGATCCCGGCACAAATATGCTGGACACCCTGACACTCACTTCTTGCCTGTCCTTCTCCTTTTCTTCCCCTCTTCTTTCCTCACTCTTCCCCTTCTTTTTCTTTCCCTCCTTCCCTCTCCTGATCACTGAGAAAGTAAAGGTCCCTCTATCTGATTGTCCAGTCCATTTGGCTTATCTTTTCAAGTAAACTGCCCTGTGCTTCAAGTCCTCTTTAAAAGGAAATAGCACCACCCTGCTCGTTGAGCTCATAGATGTCCTCCCTATTGCCTTATAGGATCACTCTTAATTCTTACTCAGTTTAGCTTCCTGCTTGGTAGCTCAGCTATTAAACAGGAATACTTAGAAACTATGATTCTTTAAGCAACTCTAAAGCTGTCCTGACTGTAGCAGCAGTGAGGACCTTCAGATAGTGACAATCCCTCCTTAGATCACCAAAAGTTAAAGTCCTGTCAGAGGGCTTTGCATATGGTGGAGAAGGACATAAGGCACAGGCATAAGGCACAAGGCACTTGACACTACAAATGGTTGTGCAGGCTGCGTGTGGTAAAAGAGCAGCTGAGGGAGCAAATGAACTGAAATTCAGCTTCTGCTCCATTTCACCCCTCTGGGCATCTGGCATGGGCCTGTGTCTGCTCAGAGGGAAGCACCTGTTTTCTCATTTTCACACCGTGAGCTAGCAGTGGCCCCAGGTATTATACAGGATGGAATTCCTATACCATAGTCCAGAGGCATAGGGACTTCTGCATTTGAAGGGTGGGATCAGCATCCCAAGTAGGACAACTTGTGGGTGGTCATTGACCTGGGGAGTGGGGCTCTGTGCATGGGCGGAATTATGTATAGACCAAAACCCTAGGCAGTGGGTCCTGAGAACTACAAGGAGTACCAGGGGAACCAGCTAGTCCCTGGTTGGATGGACTGGGTACACCAGAATGGCTGGAAGAGATAGGAAAACAAGGATAAAAAGCCAGAAAGGGGTTACCTTATCAGCGAACTGCACTTCGGAATAAACTGTGTTCACTGGCTCTTCCTTGGAGGGAAGCACCTGTAAAACACGCATCTTCCCCTCAGTGACGGAGCCCAGGCCCAATCTTACAAGTCCCCTTTCCTAATTCTACCCACCATCCTTCCCTGGTCCCACATTTACTAGGTGGCTTCCCCCTTGGCCTCAGTTCTGGCTCTGTCCAACTCTGGAGAGGCTTAGGATCAGGAAGGGATAAGGTGGGGGTGAATGGGTAGCAGTTGAACAGGGTCTCAGGGGTGAAAAACCTCAGAGGCCAAGAGGTGGGATCCTATGGTTCAGGCAGAGTCCTGCTCAGTCAGGATTTTAGCTTTCCATGACCTCTATGGATCCAACTGCCCTACCAGTCCAAGCATGGTGCTAGACTGACCAGGCAGACCTCAGTCTCCCCCTAGATTCCATGCAGACTTCAAGGAGGCAGGCTGGTAGGGACACAGGAGAAGGTGATCCAGGGTGGAGGGGAGGGAGGGGCAGGCAGGTAAAGGGGGGGTGGGAGGAGGGGTGTGGAACAATGACTCTGAGTCTGAGGAAAGCAAGCTGCTGCTGCTAGACCAGGAGGGCATTCAAGAGAACTTGTCTGTCAGTTCTGTTGCCTTGGAGCCCCCTTAGCAACCTGTTCACCACCTTGGTAGTCACATAGCAGCCCTCACCTCACACCAGCAGCTCCTCTGTTGCGTGGCCCCTCTAGTGGGTGCCTTGCTCCTAGTCATGGTTCAGCTAACCTGGAGCCAGGCCCACTGTGGGACACTCAGGGCCTCAGCCCATGGAGGCTGCCACGGGGTGACAATGGGTCACATTCCTGTCCTCATAGAAAGATCCGTGGCATCATTTCCCTGACATGGTGTTTCCTGGTTGGCACCTCTGAACTCTTGGCTGTGGCTGCTTTCTAGACAAAAACAGGCAGAGGGCAATGGCGCCCATGACTCCCTGTCATGGAGATGGTGGCACAGGGGTGTCCATGAATTGCATCAGCTCACCTTGGACTGCAGGATTTCATCATAGATTCTGGACTCTGCTGGCTGGGTGTTCCTTGAAGCCATGATATATGTGTATATGGTTTTCTTTGAGGCAGCATCTGTCTCACAAATAAATATAGACCCACAGTCTGTGAAAGGTGGTTTTTCTAAGAGATGATCTATTCCAGTGTTCTCTTTTTAAGATGAAGAAAGGAAGCCACCAGGGGTTAAATGGCTCCTATCCTTTGAAATGGATGCTTGGATCCTCAGAATGTCTCAGGAGTCACTTGGCTGAGGCCTCACCCACAGATCAGTGGGAATTCTCTTCTACTCTAGAGTCCGGATTAGGCCAAAGACAATTTCCCCAACCCCTCCCTGTGTGGGCAGTCAAATGTAGCTCTTCCACCCAGGATCTTCCTTTGTGTCTCTGACACTTACCACTGACTGTCTTGCACGGCTAGTTGACTTTGCATGTCACGGTCTTAGTTTTTTAACTTGATTGATTCTCTCTAGTTATACACTGTTTAACCTTTGGCGCAGACCTTGCTGTAACCATCTCAATGTTAAGCACATAGTAGATGTTCCATGAACATTTATTGCTTGTTTGATTGATTCACAGTCTTTTTGTTTGTTTTTGAGACAGGGTCTCACTCTGTCACCCATGTTGGAGTGCAGTGGTGCACCTCACAGCTCACTGCAACCTCCATCTTCTGGACTCAAGTGATCCTCCCACCTCAACCTCCTGAGTAGCTGGGACCACAGTTATGTGCCACCACACCCAGCAATTTTTTTGTATTTTTGGTAGAGACAGGGTTTCACTATGTTGCCCAGGCTGGTCTTGAACTCCTGAGCTCAGTCGATCCACATGCCTTGATCTCCCAAAGTGCTGGGATTGCAGGCATGAGTCACAACACCCTGCCAATTCACACAGCATTTATTAAGCTCCTTCTATGTGCCAGGCTCTGTGTGAGGCCCCAGAGAAGAAAAGACAGTAGATAAGTCTTTCCTTTTAAGAATGTATAGGCTAGAAGAGACATTCACGTCAGTGTACTCCTTTGCTTTGGTACTAACACAGAACATTTTAGGGTCAAGGTGAAAAAAGATGGCCAGAATTTTGGGCCTTCATAATCCAGGGCACCAACATACCAACAAATAACAGGTCTGAGCTGAGCAGTATTACAGGGCTCCAACATTCAGAGTTTAGTCCCATCCCATATTTGGTGAGTATGAGACAAATGGAGTGCTCTCTCTTGTCTCATTTATAGATGCAAAGAATATCCCTTTCCTCTTCCCAAGAGGCAGTGAGGAATTGAAGACAATATCTCTTTGAGGGACCTTGCAGACCACCCGTGGCTCAAGCAGGCTGTCCCTTCTCCCCATTGTGAGGCCATTTGAATATGATACATGTCACAAATCCCCTTCCCTCTAGAATGCCTCCTCTGTACCATGCCCCAGGCCCATCAGTTATCAGTATACTAGTTAACATTTATCAAGTACTTATTATGTCCTGGGAATTGGGCCAAGTATTTTGTATTTCTAATTCCATTTACTCTAATTCCACAAGTATATGCAGCACACCTTATTACTATGAATATTTTACAACTGAGAAAATGGAAGCTTACAATGACAAAATAACTGGTAGCTGATAAATGGTCAAGCTGGGACTTTCACCCCCAGACTGACTGCAAAGCACATGCTTAGTCTTAACCACTCTGTTGTGAACTCCCCATCCCTTCCAATTATTATTCAAGGAACTTTGTGGCTGAGAACTTACAAGGGTTCTTAGTGAAGGTGTTCAAGTAGGAACCTGAGGAGTCAGATCCAAAGGAGAGTCAGGAACATGGAAGCAGAAGTTCCATGATTTTATTGTGATTGGTGGGAAAAGGAAGTTCTTGGGCAGACATGGGTGAATAGGAGGGTATAATGATTCCTTGAGGATCTAAGATCAGGTTTTCTGAATTGAGAACGGCACAACTACAGAATGATACAGAGCAATTCAGAGGGATCTAGTGACAACCATGGAGTACAGGATTAGTACATGTTTCTCAATGACTCTCCAATAGTCATTATCAAAATACAATGAAATTGGAAGTGACCCTGGAGATCCTCTAGTCCAAACATTTCACACATGAGGGCACTGAGTTGGAGAGGTGAACACACTTATACAGTGAAGCACAGCTTGTTCATGTAGGTACTAAGCTCGAACCCATGTTCTGGGCCCACCAGATACTGGTGATCTCAGGAATGGATTCTGAAGACCACTCAGGGTAATGTCATACCATCCTCAGAGCCATCATTCTGGGAGGTGGTGGGGTGGGGATTGGAAGAAGGCAGATTCCCTGGAACAATGGACCTTTCGGCCAAACCTTGGATAAATGGCTTCAGTCCCAGGAGGAGAGAAAGGTGAGTTTCCACATTTTACTTTCTGGGAAAATCCTACCTTGTCTTCTCTTGAACAAATGGAACAAAAACACTGAAGACAGAATGAGAACAAGCAGAAAGAACACAGCCAGCACACTCAGCAATCCGGTGTGGCGAGTACGGAAGCCCATTGCGATGTCTGAAAATAGAAGGTGCAGTGAGTCTTGATTCTCAGGAAATAGGCCCAAGAGGCTGGGCAGGTTTGTCCACAGTCAGGGGCATTATGAAAATTGGGTGCCCTCCAAAGGAGTGCCAAAGCTCCTAGGGAAACTAAATTTTCGCTATGAAAAGCCAGGATGAGAAATTGAATCAGAGTTGATCAGGGCCTGCCATAGAACACCCAGAAATGTCTAGCATCTCTCAGAAGGCTTTGGCCTCTTTCCCAGTGGGCTTCTTGGGAGGTGAGGGCCTCAGTGACCAGGCCAAAGATAAAGGAAGCACATTTCCCTAGAGAATGTGGCCCACATTCAGACCTTGCAGCTCCTCAGAGCGATCTCCGAGACTCACCAGGAGAGATGGGCAGAGCTGGTTACCTGCACAGAGCTGCCGGGCAGAGATGGAGTCAGAATTGTTGCTGACAGGGTTCTGGGCTGTACACGTGTAAGTCAGCTCTTGGTCCTCAGGAGTCTGGAAGATTTGAAGGACATTACCCTCTTCTCCCAGGGGACTCCAATTGTACGTCACATTCTTTTCTTCTTTCTCTACAGAGCATGTCAGTGTGACATTACAGGTGCTGTTCACAGATGCCATTAAACTCTGTGTAATTTTTGGTTTCCCAAGCCGACCTATGAGGGGCAAACATATGAGCCAATGGTGAGCTGGAGCTGGCTTGTACTAGTCTGTGGGAGCCAATTGTTAAATTCTCAGAAATTTGCAAGCCATCATTAAAACTTAAATTATAAAAACTTATAATTAAATAAATTATGTTAAAAATAAAGGTAATAAATACTCAAAACTCATCACTTCCTAATCCTTTTTTGACATTTTCCTACTGTCTATGCTCTTGAGGTTATCTACATCTATTGTATCTGTCCTTTGTTAACGGAGTATCTGTCTTTCCAACTCTGCATGTCTTTTTTTTTTTTTCATTGTTCATAAAAACACTTTAATAGTGGATCTTTTAAGATATATCAAATATTTATTTATTTATTTATTTTTTATTATTATACTTTAAGTTCTAGGGTACATGTGCATAACGTGCAGGTTTGTTAC
>NW_012117899.1:909979-910234 GCF_000951035.1 Colobus angolensis palliatus | reverse complement strand
ACCCTCAGCTGTAGGTCTGTTGGAGATTGCTTGAGGTCCACGCCAGACTCTGTTTGCCTGGGTTTCAGCAGCAGAGGTTGCAGAAGATAGAATATTGCTGAACAGCGAGTGTACCTGTCTGATTCTTACTTTGGAAGCTCCCTCTCAGGGTATTCCACCCTGCGAGGTATGGGGTGTCAGACTGCCCCTAGTGTGGGATGTCTCCCAGTTAGGCTACTCAGGGGTCAGGGACCCACTTGAGCAGGCAGTCTGTCC
>NW_012117899.1:860663-908900 GCF_000951035.1 Colobus angolensis palliatus | reverse complement strand
TACAATCCCACCAACAGTGTAAAAGTGTTCCTATTTCTCCACATCCTCTCCAACACCTGTTGTTTCCTGATTTTTTAATGATTGCCATTCTATACACACCCAATTAAAAGCTAATTGAACATTTCTCAGCACACAACTGCATGAAATAATTTTTCTATTTTTTAATTTTTTTATTTTTTGAGATGGAGTCTCGCTCTGTCGCCCAGGCTGGAGTGCAGTGTCATGATCTCGGCTCACTGCAATCTCCGCCTCCTGGGTTCATGCCATTCTCTTGCCTCAGCATCCTAAGTAGCTGGGACTTCAGGCGTCTGCCACCACACCTGGCTAATTATGTTTTTGTATTTTTAGTAGAGGCAGGGTTTCACCACGTTAGCTAGGATGGTCTCAATCTCCTGACCTCGTGATTCACCCTCCTTGGCCCCCCCAAAGTACTGGGACGACAGGCATGAGCCACTTCACCTGGCCGAAATAATCTTTACTTTTTTTTTTTGTTCTGTTTTCTGGTGTATGTATATTTTCTTTTTTTTGTTTTTGTTTTAACTTTATCTGTGGTGGAAAGCTATAATTGCTTTAAAAGTTCATTAAAAATGTTTTTACTTAAGCAATCAAAAAGTAAACTATAAAAGTTGAAGGGTAGCAAAGGGTTACTAAGGAACAATAATATTTCAGTTTAAGTGGTAGCTAGGAATGGAGCTGGCATGGAGAAGGGTAAGGTTTTTTCTTTTACCAGGAATAAGAAAATGACCACATTTGGAGTTAATAAGTTCAGCGCCCTCTCAGCAAATTTGCTGTGGTGGGGTTTGTTTCTTCCACTGTAGCTATGTGAGGAAGGGAATAGAGGAGTCAGAAGGAACTAGTGCAAAACTTTCTAATTAGGGTGGGTCTAGAAAGGCAATAAATTCAGAAGTGTAGACACAAGATATAAGAACCATTATCTTGTGTTTGTGAAGGAACACAACATAAGCAGTAAGAAGCTGTAAAAATGTTTGATTCCAAGCTAGCCAGACATTCTGGTCCTAACAATCTTTTAGAGGGATCTATTCCATATTAGAATTAGTGATGACTTGGAGCAAACCCAAAACAAGTTTGGGGAAAAGACCTGGATTAACTATAATAGTGATTGATATGATATCAATTAGTGGAAAGTGAATCAAATTTTGTGTGTGCATGTGTGTTTCTTTAGAAATTTGATTGACAAAAATGCCTAGGCAGTGCTTGGTATTTACCAATTTTTAGAAAGATTTTTGGGGGTGGGTGTTGAGATAGGGGATAGTGGTGAAGAAGAGGATCCCATCTCACTTTTCTCAGCAGGAACAGTGGTGTTACCTGCACAAAGATGCTGGGAAGAGAAAGTCAGAGTCATGGCTGACAGATATTCATCCTCCCAAGCCAAGAGTGTGGAAGCCACTGGAGACCTGGTTCAGAATCCAGGCTCCACTGCTCTCTAGCTATGGATAATGGAGAATGTATACAGCTTCATGGAACTTCAGCTCCCCTATTTATAAAATGAGAACAAATTTTTTTCCCTAAATAGGATTGTTGTGGGGATTAAATGAGCTTTTGAAGGTAAAGATTATTCTAATTACCTATTTACTTATCTATCATCTATCTGTCTGTCTATGCTGGTATGCACATTAATTATCTATGGAAGACACAGAATAAGCTGGCTACAGCCACTGCCTCTGAGAAGAGAGAGTTATATCTCATTGTATTATCTTTTGCTCTTTTTGTGTATGTTACAGTGCTAGAATATGTATAATGTATATATTTTAAAAATAGATAGTAGAATGCCAAACACATATACGGTGTTCAATAAATGTTAGTTTTCTTCTCTTTATTTTCCCAACTAACTACCTGTAAGGTACAGATTTTATTGTATATACAGTACATCTTTCTCTAAAATATTACTGCACTATGTCCTAACTGTAGGTGGTAGACTTTCTGTAGGTGTAGACTTTCTGAAGATTGGGTAGGCAAAATTAAACATATAAAGGCATTAAAAATAAATATCTTAAAATTGAATGCCATCTTTATTTTCTCAACCAAAATTCTTGAATGAGTTAAATATTTTCTAAAGGGTTGACATTTGGGTGTGGCTTTTTGACTACATTATTCAAGCTTAATTCAGAGCCTTCTTCATCTAGGAAGTCCTTCATAATGAGATTTTTTTAAAAGGGATAAGGATTAAAAAATTAATGATTACTAGTTATTGAGCATTTACTTTAAGGCGTGCACTACACTAGGAGCTCAACTACCATTATCTCATTTAATACAATCAATTACAATCTACATCCTATAAGTGAGGAAACTTTGGGCCAGAGAGGTTAAACAACTTGCCCAAGATCATACAGCTGACAAAGTATGCCTAATCCCAACATTAATGTTCTTTCCACTATGCTGTCCATCTGGATAGAATCTGATTCAATCATCTTACATTAATCAAACATTCACAATTGCTAAGCACTGTGAAACCTAGGAATAATACTATTCATTCATTCTTTTTCAACAAATACTTCTGGAGCAGCCACTATGTATCTGATGATGTAGGTGCTGGGAATACAGTGATAAACAATATACAAAGTCCCTGCCTTTATGGAACTTGCATTTTAGTGGGTGACCTATATACCTGAATTGCATCTGTCACAACATGGATTAGCCACATTTCTGTGTTTTTCTGCAATGAAGCAGATAAACAGAGAAATCTTTGAGAAATGGCCAAGGTGTTCTCTATGCTAGAAACTAGTATTGCCCAAAAGAAATGTTAATGTGAGTCACTTACGTAATTTTAAATTTTCTAATAATCACATTTCAAAAGTGAAAATAAGCATGTAATATTAATTTAAATTATGCATTATATTTAATCCAATATAACAAAAATTTCATTTCCCTATATGAAAATTATTGGGGAGGGTGCGTCTGCCATCTCTGCGGTTCAGTAGCTTCGACCATTCCAGCCTACCAGCTTTGGAGAGTTCAAATGATCCGGAGGAGGTAGGGTCCCCCACAACGGAGCACAGTTGCTTTGCCAGGTCAGACTGCTCCTTTACTCTCACTGGGTGGGACCACCCTGCAGGGGCTTCAGCTACTCTAGCCAGGGTTATACAGATGGAGTTTTGAATTCTCCCTGGGACAGAGCTCCTGTGGGGAGGGGCAGCCACCATCTCTGACATTCAGTCAACTCAGCTGTTCCAGCCTGCTGGCTTTGGAGAGTTCATAGAGTCTGGACAAGGAAGGGACCCTCCAGTGGAGCACACCTGCTCTACCAAAAAGCAGCCAGACTGATTATTTATGTGGGTCCCTGATCCTGTTCCTCCTGACTGATTGAGGCCTCCCAACAGGAGTCCCCCTAGCCGCCTCCTACAGGTGTATTCAGGCTGGCAACAGGTCAGTACACCCCTGGGATGGAGCTTCCAGAAAAAAGAGCAGGCTACCATCTTTGCTATTTTTCAGACTTCACTGGTGATACCTCCAGGTACAGGAAAAACTGAGGCGATTAGGGTCTGGAGTGGACCCTCAGCAAACTGCAACAGCCCCACAGAAGAGTGGCCTGACTGTTGAAAGAAAAACCAGCAAACAGAAAACAACAGCATCAACAAAAAAGACCTCAGCAAAACCCCATTCGAAGGTCAGTGACCTCAAAGATCAAAGGTAGATAAGCCCACAAAGAAAATAAAGAATTAATGCAAAAATGCTGAAAACTCAAAAAGCCAGGATGCCTTTTCTTCTCCAAATGACCACAATACCTCTCCAGCAAAAGCACAGAGCTGGGCTGAGGCTGAGATGGCTGAATTGACAGAAGTAGGTTTCAGAAGGTGGGTAATAACAAACTTTGCTGAGCTAAAGGAGCATGTTCTAACTCAATCCTAAGAAGATAAGAATTATAAGACAATACAGGAGCTGATAGTCAGAATAGCCAGTTTAGAAAGGAACGTAACTGACCTGATGGAGCTGAAAACCACAACACGAAATATTGATTACAAGTATCAATTGCAGAATAGACCAAGTGGAGGAAAGAATCATAGAACTTGAAGACTATCTTTCTGAAATAAGACAGGCAGACAAGAAAAAAGAAAAAAGAATGAAAAGGAAAGAACAAAACCTCCAAGACATACAGAGTTATGTAAAGAGACCAAGCCTATGACCAGTTGGGGCACCTGAAAGAGATAGGGAGGATGGAACCAAGTTGGAAAATATACTCAAGATATCTTCCAGGAGAACTTCCCCAACCTGGCAAGACAAGCCAACGTTCAGATTCAGGAAATGCAGAGAACACAAGTGAGATACTCCATGAGAAAATCAACCCCAGGACACATAATCATCAGATTCTCCAAGGTTGAAATGAAAGAAAAAATGTTAAGGAGAGAGAAAGTCCAGTCACCTACAAAGGGAAGCACATCATACTAAAAGCAGACCTCTCAGTGGAAACTCTACAAGCCAGAAGAGATTGGAGGCCAATAGTCAATATTGTTTAAGAAAAGCATTTCCAACCCAGAATTTCATATCTGGCCAAACTAAGCTTCTTAAGTGAAGAAGAAATAAAATCCCTTTCAGACAAGCAAATGCTGAAGGAATTTGCTACCACCAGGCCTGCCTTGCAAGAGCTCCTGAAGGAGGCACTAAATAAGGAAAGGGAAAATAGGTACCAGCCACTACAAAAACATGGTGAAGTATGCAGACCAGTGACACTATGAAGCAACTATATAAACAAGTCTGCAAAATAACCAGCTAGCATCATGATGACAGGATCAAATTCACACATAACAATACTTAAGTGTAAATGGGCTAAATGCCCCCAGTTAAAAATCACAGAATGGCAAGCTGGTATGCTGAGACCCATTTGTATGCTGTCTTCAAGAGACCCATCTCACATGCAAAGACACACACAGGCTCAAAATAAAGGGATAGGGAAAAATTTACCAGGCAAATGGAAAACAGAAAAAGCAGGGGTTACAATCCTAGTTTCTGACAAAATAGACTTTCAAGCAACAAAGATAAAAAAAGACAAAGAAGGACGTTACATAATGGTAAAGGGTTTAATTAAACAAGAAGAGCTAACTATCCTAAATATATATGCACACAATACAGGAGCACTCAAATCCATAAAGCAAGTTCTTTGAGATCTACAAAAAGACTTGGACTCCCACACAATAATAGTGGGAGAGTTAAACACCCTACTGACCATATTAGACCATTGAGACAGAAAATTGACAAAGATATTCAGAACCTAAACTCAGCTCTGGATCAAGTGGACCTGGAGACCTCTACAGAACTCTCTAGCCAAATTCCATAGAATATATATTTTTCTCACCACCACATGCACTTACTCTAAAATTGATCACATAATAGGAAGTAAAACACTCCTCAGCAAATGCAAAAGACCTGAAATCATTCAGGGAAACAGTCTCTCAGATGATAGCACAATCAAATTAGAGCTCAAAATTAAGAAATTCACTCATAGCCACACAACTACATGGAAATTGAACAATCTGCTCCCGAATGACTCTTGGGTAAACAATGAAATTAAGGCAGAAATCAAGTTCTTTGAAACTAATGAGAACAAAGAGACAGTGTACCAGAATCTCTGCAAGGCAGGCTAAGGAGTGTTAAGAGGGAAACTTACATCTCTAAATGCCCACATCAAAAAGCTAGAAAGATCTCAAGTTAACAACCTAACATCACAACTAAAAGAACTATAGAACCAAGAGCAAACAAACCCCAAAGTTAGCAGATGATGAGAAACATCAAAGATCAGGGCTGAACTGAGGGAGAGAGAGAAACAAAAAACCCTTCAAAAAATCAAAAAATCTGGAAGTTGGCTTTTTGAAAAAATGAAAAATAGACTGCTAGCTAGACTAATAAAGAAGAAAAGAGAGAAGAATCAAATAAATGCATACAAAATGATAAAGGGGTTATCACCACTGACCCCAAAGCAATACAAATAACCATCAGAGAATACTATAAATATCTCTATGCACATAAACTAGAAAATATAGAAGAAATGGATAAATTCCTGGACACATACACCCTCCCAAGACTGAGCCAGGAAGAAGTTGAATTTTTGAGCACATCAATAACAAGTTCTGAAATTGAGGCAGTAATAAATAGCCTACCAAACAAAAACAAAACAAAACAAAACAAAAACCCAGGACCAGACAGACTCATAGCTGAGTTCTACCAGAGGTACAAAGAAGAGCCGGCATCATTTCTACTAAAATTATTCCAAAAAACTGAAAAGGAGGGACTCCTCCCTAACTCATCCTGATACCAAACCTAGTAGAGATAAGACCAAAAAAGGAAACCTCAGGCCAATATCCTTAATGAACACTGATGCAAAAATCCTCAGTAAAATGCTGGCAAACCAAAACCAGCAGCACATCATAAAGCTTATCCACCATGATCAAGTTGACTTCATCTCCAGGATGCAAGGTTAGTTCAACTTACCCAGATCAGTAAGTGTGATTTATCACATAAATAGTACTGAAGACAAAACCCACAGATTATCTCAACAGAGGCAGAAAGAGCCTTCAATAAAATTCAACATCCCATCATGTTAAACACTCTCCATAACTTAGATATTGAAGGAACATACCTCAAAATAATAAGAGCCACGTATGACAAACCCACACCAATATCATACTGAAAGGGCAAAAGCAGGAAGCATTCCCTGTGAAAACCGGCACAAGACAAGAATGCCCTCTTTCATCACTCCTATTCAACATAGTATTGAAAGTTCTGGCAAGAGCAATCAGGCAAGAAAAAGAAATAAAGGATATTCAAATAGGGAGAGAAGAAGTCAAACTGTCTCCTTTTGCAGATGACATGATCCTATATCTAGAAAACCCCATCATCTCAGGCCAATAGCTTCTTAAGCTGATAAACAACTTTAGCAATCCTCAAGGATACAAAAATCAATGGACAAAAATCACTAGCATTCTTATACACCAACAACAGGCAAGCAGAGATCATGAATGAACTCCCATTCACAACTGCTACAAAAAGATTAATATGCCTAGGAATACAGCTAACAAGGAAAGTGAAGGACCTCTTCAATGGGAACTACAAACCACTGTTCAAAGAAATCAGAGAGGACAAAAATAAGTGGAAACACATTTCATGCTCATGGATAGGAAGAATCAATATCGTGAAAATGGCCATACTGCCCAAAGTAATTTATAGATTCAATGCTATTCTCATTAGACTACTATTGACATTCTTCATAGAATTAGAAGAAACTACTTTAAAATTCAAATGAAATGAAAGAAGATCCTGAATAGCCAAGACAGTTCTAAGCAAAAAGAACAAAACTGGAGGCATCACACTACCAAACTTCAAACTATACTACAAGGCCAAGGTAACCAAAACAGCATGGTACTGGTACAAAAACAGACACATAGACCAATGGAACAGAATAAAGAACTCAAAAATGAGACCACACACCTGCAATTATCTGATTTTCAACAAACCTGACAAAAACAATGGGAAAAGGATTCCCTATTTAAAAATGGTGTGGGGATAACTGGCTAGCCACATGCAGAAAATTGAAACTGGACCACTTCCTTGTACCTTAAACAAAAATTAATTCAAGGTGAACTAAAGACTTAAATGTAAAGCCTCAAAGTATAAAAACCCTAGAAGAAAATCTAGGTAATACCATTCAGTACATAGGCATGGGCAAAGATTTCATGATGAAAATGTCAAAAGCAATTGCAACAAAAGCAAAAATTGACAAATGGGTTCTGATTGAACTAAAGAGCTTCTGCCAAGCAAAAGAAACTATCATCAGAGTAACAGACAACCTACAGAATGGGAGAAAATTTTTCTAATCTATCCATCTGACAAAGGTCTAATATCCAGAGCCCACAAGGAACTTAAATGTTTAAGGAAAAAACAAGAAAAAAAAAAAACAAAACGCATGACCCCATTAAAAACTGGGCAAAAACCATGAACAGACACTTCTCAAAAGAAGACATTCATGCAGCCAACAAACATGTGAAAAAAAGCTCAACATCACTGATCATTAGAAAAATGCAAATCAAATCCACAATGAGATACCATCTCCTGCCAGTCAGAATGGCAATTATTAATAAAGTCAAGAAACAACAGAAACTGGCAAGGTTGCAGGGAAAAAGAAATGCTTTTACAGTGTTGGTGGGAGTGTAAATTAGTTCACCCATCGTGGAAGACAGTGTGGCCATTCCTCAGAAACCTAGAGGCAGAAACACCATTTGTTGCAGCAAACCCATTATTGGGTATATACCCCAAAGAATATAAATCATTCTATTATAAAGATACTTGCACACATATGTCCATTGCAGCACTATTCACAATAGCTAAGACATGGAATCAACCCAAATGCCCATCAATGATAGATTGGATAAAGAAAATGTGGTACGTATACACCATGGAATACTATGCAGACATAAAAAGGAACAAGATCTTGTCCTTTTTAGGGACATGGGTGGATTTGGAAGCCATTACCCTTAGCAAACTAATGCAGGAACAGAAAACCAAACACCACATGTTCTCACTTATAAGTGGGAGATGAATGATGAGAACACATGGACACGTGGAAGGAAACATCACACAATGGGGCTTGTTGGAGAGGGGTTGGGGGAGAGAGAGGATCAGGAAGGTTAGCTAATGGATGTTGCTCTTAATACCTAGAGGATGGAATGATCTGTGCAGCAAACCACCATGGCACACATTTGCTTATGTAAAAAACCTTGACATCCTGCACATGTACCCTGAACTTAAAATAAAAATTGAAGAAAAAAAGAAAATTATTGAGATATTTCATATATTTTTTTGGTGCTAAGATTTCAAGATCTGGTAAGAATTTCACACTTACAGCACATCTCAATTTGGACTCGCCACATTTCAGATGCCCAAGAACTGCATGGGTCTAGAGGCTACCATATTGAACGGGACAGCACTAGGTCTGTGCTTACACAAACTTTGGCACAGGTTGGAATAATCCAGAGGTAATATTAGATACAGATTCCTGGACTTCATTCATTCACAAAGGTCAGGGGCAGGGCCTGAACATTTGCATTTCCAAAAAGCTCCCAGTTGATGCTGATACTGCCAGTTTACAGACCACACTTGGGGTAGCTTGCAAACAAAGCACGCACATCTCCCAGAGAATTATGGCAATTATAATGATGATAACAAATAGTTATAATATTTTACCATTCAAAAGCACTTTGCATCAACTACTAGAAATTCAAATTACAACTAAATTGAGTTATCACTGCACACCCATCAGAATGGCCAAAATGAAAAATAATAACACCAAATGCTAGTAAGGATGTAGAGAAACTGGATCATTCATACATTCCTGGTGAGAATGGAAAGTTGAAAATAGTTTGTCAGTTTATTTTAAAGCTGTAAATGGACTTATCATACAATTACATTTTTGAGCATTTATCCCAGATAAATAAAAACTTATTTCATGAAGAAATGTGTACACAGATATTCACAGAAGCTTTATTTGGAATATCCCCAAACTGGAAAGAACTAAAATGTTCCTCAAGAGGTGAATGGTTAAACAACCTAGTGCACCCATACCATGGAATACTATCTGGCAATAAAAAGGTACAAACTGTTAATACACACAAGAGTTTGGATGAATCTCAGTGACATTACTATGTGAAAAATACCCAACCTCAAAAAGATACATCCTTCAGGATTCCATCTACATAACGTGTGTGAAATAACATGGTTGTAGATATGAACAAATTAGTGTTTTTCAGGGATTGGGGAAGAGAAAGGTGGAGGTGTGGTTGTATAGGGAGAGCATGAAGGAATCTTGTGATGGTTAATCTTGATTATGGTAGTGGTTACACAAAACTACCCATGTGATTAAATTGTACTGAGCTACACACATACTCACACATAAATGAATGCATGCATAAGTGGTGAAACCTAAATAAGTTCTATAGATTGTGCTAATGTCAATTTCCTGTTTTTGATATTGTGGTATAGTTATGCAGGGTGTTAACACAGGGTGAAGGGTACACAGAACCTCCCTGTACATTTATTTGTACCTTCTTTGCATCTATCATTAACTCAAAATAAAAAGTTTTTTTTTAAGCACTTCGCATACACTATTTCACTTGATTCTCATGATAACTCTAGGAAGTGAGTAGTATGATCACTGGCATTATATAAAAAAGAAAACCAAGGCCCCGGGACCAACTACAGATGGAAGATTACATAGCTAGAAGCTGGCAAAGCCAGGTCTGAAATAAGACTGCATCCTCTTGTAAGTATTGATGTATTAATATATAAGTATTTATAGATATAAAAAGATTTAGGGGACCCAATTATCAGAAATGTAGATGTGTTTCAGATAGCAAATTTGCAGAGTAAAAATAAAACACAAGCCCTCCGTCTTCCCATGACTTACGATAGACTTGCAGGTTGTAGCGCTTGGTGGTGGTGTAGGGATCAGCCTCTATATTTATGTCTGCTTTGTAGTCTCCTGCGTCTTCCATCCTCAGATCACTAATGACCAGATTGTACTTCGGACCTAAGGCATGTATCCGTTCATAATAATTTCTGTGGGTCACAGTAACTATGGGTGCCATTTCTGAGTCTCCTGGTGTTACATAAGCAACAGATGTTTTAGAAGTCCAAGCAATGATTTTAACTAGCTGTGGTTCTTGGATATTTACAGGGAAAGTGACTGACTCTCCCAGAATCCCATTCACTGTGAAGATTTCTGAGTCTTTTCCAGCTGCTTCCGGCCCTGAGAACATAAAAAGAAAACTGTAGCCATCTGACTGTTGCACCTTTTTCAATTCCTAATCTTTCTGGCCTTGGAGCTCCCTGAGGAGCTGCCACAAATGCAGTTCACCCAGTTTCTTGAGGATGTCTTTTTTTGTGTGTGTGTGCATTCTACTCTAGGTATATTTAATATGTCATGACAATTAAATTTTCTAAAGCATTCTCATTCAAAAGCTAAGTTTCTCATTAGAGATACATTTTGTTAAAAATATTTTCACCTAGACTTACAGACTCTGAAAGCTAGAAGGCATTTGAGAGGTGAAGGCCATAAGCCTCCATGTAGTCTAAGACATTAGGTGCATTTCTTTCCCAAGATCATATTACCAAGCGGTGGAAGAGCTGGAACAAGAACCTGGAATATCTTGGCTGACGGAGTCTTGGGTCATTGCTTTTTATTTTCCTGCGATCTCTGCAAAAAGCAAGTAACCGTTTTGTCTCTCTTCTTGGAAGATACAAGAAGAGAGTGTTTTGGAGTTTCTGGAGAAAATATTCCCCAAGTTGGTGATTTTGAGGGATGTTTTTCTGTTTACTTCCATATTCCTAGTCTCTAGAAGAGTGCCGGACACATAGAAGGGGCTTAATAAATATTTGTGGAATTAATTGATAGAATTTATTCATGTGTTTCCTAGACTCTCTTGGAACAACTTCTGAAGTAAGCAAGTTTTGTTTATTCATTCATACATTTGTGAATGAATGCATGCATTTATTCAGGATCAGTTTTGTTCCAGATACTATGGTGGATATTTATTAATTTAATTCATAATATACGTGTTTTTTGGACATCTACCCTTTTAAACAAGATACAAGGAACTGGGGATACAATGGCGAGAAGAACAGACATAATTCTTGCTCTTTGGGACTTACAGTCAGAGGAAGATACCAATGTTGATCAGATAATCATACAAACAAATGGATAGGCACAAAGTATGTAAGTATTATGGTGATTTGAGAGAGACCAGCACGGGGACTTGATCTGCTCTGGGAATTCAGGGAACATTTCCTAGTGAAAGCTGAAGGATGAATGCTTTTAAAATGTAACATAGGAAGACGAAAAGCTTATTTTCTCCTCCTTTTTCTCTCTTCTATCACTTTTGAAGATAAACTGTTTTTAATATATAGTTTGTAAAATGAGAGACAATGTAATTTTAAGACATCATTTTTCTGCTCTTCCTCCTCCTCTTCTTCATTATTCTGTAATTCTCAATGAGGGCTCTTTAGTGAAAAATACTGTTTGGGGCAAGCATGGATGATATCCAAAGTATTTAATAACCAATATGACATGGACCCTGACCAATCAGAAAGGCTGTTAGCCACAAACAAAACTAGTTGGGCGGTTCTGGTGTATACTGGCTGCATGTAAGTTCTGATGACCACAACATCAGTTTTCCACATAAGTGTGTTCAGGCTGACCCTAAAGTTTATCCAAGGCTTGGTATATGGAAGAATAAGGATCATAAAGTATACACGTCACTTTAAAGTGGTACAAAACAAAGGGATTTCTTAACTTGATGGTGCTGTCTCACTTTGGCTACCCTTGCTCTTCAGCTCAGCAACCACTGAAAGAGTCTTAGGGACAGCTGATGTAAACCTCTTTCCTTTCTGACCAACAGAGATTTTCCTGTAGGAGCAGTATCCAGGACAAGGCCTGAGGATTTAGTTGGGGGGTGGCTAAGTACAGAAGATATAACAGGGTGGGGAGTATGTGGGGTGGAAGTAGGAAGGGGGAAATTGGGAACCCTTATCTGCAAACATTTATTAAGTGCTAATTATGTGTCAGATGCTGTGTTAGGGACATAGGGACAAACAGGACATTGTTGCAGCCCTGAGGAGCTCACAGCCCAGAAAATAAGACAGATATGGACACAAGTGAAAGATAACACAACACGATGAGTGCTAAATGGTAAAAGCAATAGAAATAAGCCATTGGGGTGGCAGGTCAGAAAGAGGCTAATGCTGCCTTTGGCAGTAAGAGTCATAGTTTGCCAAAATTCAAGAACATTAGTTCTCCCCAGATAAACTGTTTTTCTGTACTGACAAGTTCTAGGAGTGAGGTGTTTGGAGTGTCCCAGCCTGAATCCCTGGATGGTCCTGGAATGGGCATGTGATCTATGCAGTTGCACAAAACCCTGAGCTCAAAAGGACCCTGAACTGGATTTAATGCTGCGTTGCCACCTTTAAATTCTACATAATATTTAAATAAGGGGCCCTTCACTTTCATTTTGCACTGGGCCTCGCAAATTATCTAGCCAGTCCTGGTCTCAGATCTCCCATGTCTCAAGTCTTTTTTTGAAGTCAGACCCTAGTGCTTAATTGCCACACCACTCTGTGGATTGAGATTAGGTGTGAGGAAATAGAACAGATTCCACAGACTCGTAATTTTGCTGGGTTCTCTCACCAAACCCCAGGAAGTATGTAGGTAGATTGTTAAGGCTGAGACCTTCTTAATATTAGGGCCATTGAGCAGCCACAGCGGTTGGTGTGTGGTGCAGTTTTAAAAGTATGTCTCATCTCGTGTAGCAAGTCATTCAGGAAGTGATGGTGGGGTATCAAAGAGTAGTCAGGCAGTGGGGGTGGTGGGTAGGCAAAGCTGGGGGAAGCTGTTATTTGTGCTACTGGTGTTGTTGGCATGAATACTTTGCTTGCTGGAAAAGGCAAAGGGGTTGCACATGTTTAAGATGAAGATTCTGCCGCCTTCAAACACTCCAACTGTGCCTTGAGAGAGGCAGCTGCAAAACCATTGCATGCAGTGGAAAGATAGGGAGGCAGAAGGCATAGCTGTAAGTACTTCTACTTATGAGCTGGACAACCTTAACAAGGTCACAAAACCTTTCTTTTTTATTTATTTATTTTTTTTGAGACAAAGTCTTACTCTTTCATTGTCACCCAGGCTGGAGTGTAGTGGAATGATCTTGGCTCACTGCGACCTCCACTTCCTGGGTTCAGGCAGTTCTCCTGCCTCAGCCACCTGAGTAGCTGGGATTACAGGTGCATGCCATCATGGCCAGCTACTTTTTGTAATTTTAGTAAAGACGGGGTTTCACCATGTTGGCCAGGCTTGTCTTGAACTCCTGACCTCAAATGATCTGCCCGCCTCAGCCTCCCAAAATGCTAGGATTACAGGTCACAAAACCTTTCTGAGCCTCCGTTTCTTCATCCATAGAATGAAAATAATAACTATGCTATTTGTCCTATTTGGTGAACAGCAAATGATGTAATACGAGTAGAAATGCTTTGCTGATCATCAAGGCAAAATAAATGTTAGTTATTTCTGGAGTTGATAATGATATCTTAACATTCATCATATGTTCTTTATCATCCCTTTAACAATTGGTACCTGCCCTTTGGGCCTGCCCTAGGCCATCGTTATGATGGTCTTGGTGATGCCAGGGCCATACTGGAGCATATATCAATAGCCATTTTTAAGGGCTAATTCAAGTAAAGCCTGGAGGGACAGTTTTAGGTACCCTGGATAGACTTTATTCTGCTCTTAGAAGACTTTAAGATTTAAAAGAAAGAATGTCCATATCAATCAATCCCGATATTTGTTTTTCTAGGTGCTAAGGGGACTCTAACATTATGTTATCACTGGAAATGACCTTATTAAAATCTAATTTCAGAGATAACTTATGCCACAAAAACATCTTGAGGACTTACCACGAAATGCACTATGCTAGTCTATGGCAAAGACAGATTCTCTGCCTTTTTGGGGGAATTTGATACCTGGTTAAGGAAATAAGATACACACACACACACACACACAAATTCTGCTTTGCAATATGAGATAGTAAATAATAAATTCAAGTGAATGGTAGAAACAGTGATTACGATAGGAATTCTAAGAAGGGAGGGATCACTGAGCTGTAGTGGTTAGAAAAAACATCTCAAAGAAACTAGAATTTGAGGAGGATTTTGAAGGGTGAATAGAATTCTACTTGATGGAAACGGAAAGGAAGAGTGTCTCAAGTCCTTGGATCCTGAATAAAAGTTTAGAAGCAGAAACTGTGATGTTAGTTGGATGAATATAAATTTGCATATCAGAGTGGACAGAGGTACAGCTGGAGATACAAATTAGGTTTAGATTTGAGACAGCCTTCAGTTTGAGGTCTCCACCAGAGGCAGAGGGGAACTATTAAGGTTTTTGAGGGTGAAGATTAAAATAATGTTTTAGTCATTGTAATCTAGTAATGATGTGTGGGGAGGAAAACAGGAAAGAGAGGCTGCATCAGAGAGGCCATTTAGGGAATACTGTAGTCTTCTGGGCATGAACCAGGGGACGATAATGGGAATGGAAAGGAAGGGCTGGATTTGACGATAACACAGAGAAAGGCAAGAAATAAAGAGGCATCTGCTAGAATTCAATTGTTCATCAATATATTTTGAGTTTCTATTTTATGTCATTGAAAAACTCATAAAGATTATGATGGAAATAAGTCAAAGGGGAAAGGAGAAGTTTAATCTTAGAAACATTAAATTTCAGATGACGGTGGACCCTGTAAGTAAGCTGTTGGAAGGATGGAAGATAAGGAGAGAGAATGGACTTGAAGTATTATTTGGGGCACTGTGGCAGAATCTGCTAGCTGTTTTCCAATATATGTTCCCTCCTTCATTCTTAGTAATAGAATCGTTAAATTTTAGCCGGGCATAGAGCCACCCAGAGTAAAGACTATATTTTCTTGCTTTCTTCTAGCTAACATTGGTCATATGATTAAGTTCGGCCCAACAGAATAAAAATGGAAGTGTTGTATATGACTTCTATGTCTTTAAGAAGAGTGGGAAACCTGGTGTGGTGGCTCACATCTGCAATCCCAACACTTTGGGAGGCTGAGGCAGGTGGATCACTTGAGCCCAGGAGTGCAAGACCAGCCTGGGTAACATGGCAAAACCATGTCTCTACAAAAAAGTACAAAAATTACCTGGGCATGATGGTGCACACCTGTAGTCCCAGCTGCCCAGGAGGGTGAGGTGAGAGGATCACCTGAGTCCGAGGGGGTCAAGGTGTCAGTGAGCCAAGACCACACCACTGCATTCCAGCCTGGGTGACAGAGTGGGACCCTGTCTCAGAAAAAAACCACTAAATAAATACATACATGAGGGAAATTTGCTGTTTTCATCTCTTCCTTGCTTTTGCAGGCCAGACGGCCATGACAGCTGGATCTTAGACAAACATTCTGTGTCATGAGGAGGAAGCCAAATTCTGAGGATGGTGGAGCAGGAAGATAGAAGTCAGAACCCCAGTGACCTTGTGAACTATTCTACCGACTGTGAACAGCCAACTCCGGACTTTTTTACATGGGCAAGAAATAAACTTCTTTCTTGTTTAAGGCATTCTTATTTTAGTGTATCTGGTACTTACTGTAACACTGAAATTCAACGGGTTTAGAAATCATCCACAGAAATGGAGTGGGTGAAGGAGAGGAGGGTCATTCAGGAAGAGTAAGCTTGAAGTCCACGACTGAGCCTTGTAAGAGTGCTCACATTTGTAGAAGAGGCACCATCAAAAGAAACACAATAGACCAAGCGGTAAGAGTGCAAGAGAGGCACCAATAATGGACGATATCACAGAGAGGAGAAAGAGTCTCAAGGAGGAGATTGCTACTGATGTCTAATGATTCAGTGTTCAATGGGATAACGACTGAAAATGGCCCTGGGTTTGCCCGTTACGAGGTTATTGATGGCCTTTGAGAATATAGTGCAAGTAAGACAACTCGATGGAAGGCCAGAGTCTAGGGGACTGACAGAGTAGGTGGTAAAGCGTGGAGGAAAAACTTGACAGTGAAAGAAGGGTGATGAGATAGGACAGTAGCTAGAGGGTCAGGTAAAACTAATTTATTTTCGTTTTAAAATAGAAGAGACTAGGGGTTGCGGGGGAGGTGCTAGGGAGGGTGAGCAGAGAGAGATGTCCCCAGTGGGCCTGCTCTAGGTTAGATGCTCCTGCCCCCGGCCTCTCTGCAACTCCAGGTTTCCCTCTCATAGCACTTGCCACATCGTGTGGTGGTCATCAATCTGTGTGTGTTCTGGACACTGTGAATGACTTGAGTCCAGGGGCCTTGCCTTAAACCTCTGGTATACAGTACAGCACAAGATATACAGACCACTAATGCTTGTCATGGAACAAAAGATGCAAAGGAAAGGGCAGGCAGTGGAAGTTATAGGTTTAAGGAGGGTCACACCCTCACCTGAAGTGGAAAGGGGAGAGGAAAGGATGAGTGAAAGAGCAAAGGTATTTTGAGATGTTATTAAAGACGGTGATAGGAAGAGGCTGCTTGGTGATGTACAGTGAGCACAGATTTGAGCCACATGGGTTTGTTTTCAGGTTCAATCCCTGGCATTTGCTGAGGCCCTCATCTTACTTGACTACAAGATGGGCTATAATAATGCCTGCCTTATAGAATTGTTTTGAGGACACATAGAAGGTGCTTAATGCAGAGTGGATATTTTGGAATAGATAGGATAAAACGGAAGGCAATCATTACTGGTGGCCTTCATCTCTTCAGTAATGTAGGAGGGGAGACTATCTGCTGACAGTGAGGAGGCAAGAGTGGGACCAGCTAGGAGGTATACAGACTAAAGGTGCAGATTTTGAATCTAGGAATATTTGAACCTAGCTGTGTTATCTTGAGAAAATTATTGAAATTCACTCTTCCTCAGGTGCCTCATCTGTAAAGCGTGGATAATTATTAAATGCAATTGCGAATGCCTGGCACATATAAATGGTAGTTGCTATTATTCTGGTGAATGTAAAAATTGGGAGGAAATGTTACTATAAGGAACACCACAGGGAGTCAACAAGAGATTGATGAAGGGGATCAAGTGTTTACTAAGTACCCTTGGGAGCCCAGCGAAGAAGCAGTAACCCACATTTACAACCTTTTCCAGTGTAATTTTGTGACCTTCCTATGCCAGAACACAAATCGGAAAGGTAGGAGAAAGGCCATACCTCCAGAGGAGAAACAAAAGCAAGAAAAGGCTGAAACCCTGGGGTGGAGGCTTAGATGGAGAAACCTGTTCACTGTGACTCTTAGGTAGCTATGGCAGAGAGGAAGCCCAGGACCCAGAGGACAGGATGACCAGTGTTGAAAGAGAGCACTGAGGACTGGTTGCTCACTGGAAGTTGACTTCCCCTCCTGGATTGGGCTGGGGCACCCTTCCCAGTGCAATACACCTTTCTGTGTCTAAGATGATAACCCTGTTTCCCTGGATGATCCTAGGTATATAGATGGATTTTACAAATGTACATTTCATGGTTAGGTAGCTCAAAGCCACTGACTAGAAGAAGACAACAGGGATCATGAGAAAAAGAAGAATATTTGAAAAAACAACAACAAAAAAAAAAAAAAAGGAAAGAATCAGAAACCCATATGAAGTATAAAGATTGATGGGGTATGAGGCTTTTAACTGGTGAGAGGAAAATTCTTCAAGGCTGGGCAAGCAAAACCTACGGAAGTGTTGGATGGAATCCAAAGTCAAATACAGATGACAATGGAGAGGTCATTTAGACCTGAAACCCCATAGTTCTCCTTAGATTCTATTAAAAATGAACACAGTGTACCCTTGGAGTTTGGGGAGCTCTCTATTCTCCTTTCATAACCTTTATCATCACTACTAGGCTCTGCCTGATCTGCCCCTACTTCTCTCCTACTCCAACCACATCAGCTCCCTCTGTTCTGTAAATAGGCCAAGGGCACTTTGCCTTAGAGCTTTTGCACCGTTGTTCTCCTCTTTTCCTACCACACTCTTTTCAGCAGCTCCTTACTTTGTTCAGGTTTTTGTCCCAACATCACCTCATTAGAAAGAGCTTTCCTGGTCACTGTGCCTAAAATAGCAATCCCCACCCCATCATTTTCTCTTGCCTTGCCTTGCTATCCTCTTCATTGTAGTTATCACCACTAAAGCATTGCCTGTGCATATTTATTGTCTCCCAACCTATCCCCTCAATACACTGCTACTATAATGCAATTATCAAGAATGCAAGTCTTTGTTTCAATCACTACTGTTCCTCCAATAACTAGTGGATGATTATTAAATATTTGTTGAAAAAATGAACACCAGCCTGGGTAACACAATGAGATCCCGTCTCTATGAAAAAGAAAATAAAAAAAAATTAGTCAGGTGTGGTAATGCATGCCTGTAGTCTCAGCTACTTGGGAGGCTGAGACAGGAGGATCACTTGAGTCTAGGAAGTCAAGGCTGCCGTGAACCGTGATTGTGCTACTGCCCTCCAGCCTGGGTGACAGGGCAAGACTCTGTCTTTAAAAAAAAATTTTTTTTTTTTGCAACTGACTCAATTATCCTTTTCCAACAATAGAAAAACAGGGCAGAAAATCTCAGCAAGAGAAAGAGTGAGGGCAAGAGAGGACTCTTTACTGATCTCTGGGTCTTGATGTGAAAGGTCAAGTTTTTTTTTTTTTTTTTTTTTTTTGAGACGGAGTCTCGCTCTGTGTCCCGGGCTGGAGTGCAGTGGCCGGATCTCAGCTCACTGCAAGCTCCGCCTCCCGGGTTCACGCCATTCTCCCACCTCAGCCTCCCAGTAGCTGGGACTACAGGCGCCCGCCACCTCGCCATGCTAGTTTTTTTTTTTTTGTATTTTTTTAGTAGAGACGGGGTTTCACCATGTTAGCCAGGATGGTCTCGATCTCCTGACCTCATGATCTGCCCGCCTCGGCCTCCCAAAGTGCTGGGATTACAGGCTTGAGCCACCGCGCCTGGCCGAAAGGTCAAGTATTTAAACTGATTATTAACAAGAAGCAGATGGCTAACTGCAACTTCTTTCTATATTCTATATTGTTTGTGAAGAAAATTTTTTAGATCCACAGAATGGGGACCCACAGCATAGTTAGTAAAATTGTCCTGAACCAGGGATTAGGAAACACATTTGAGTCAAGGGTCTGTTGTTGACTAGCTAGCTAAATGACCATGAATGTCACTTACTTGCTAAGTCTGAGGGTTCTAGTTAGTAAAAGAAATAAAACAGAGCTGTCCTGCCACTTTGAGGAATTATGAGGATTAAATGACATGAGAGTGCTCTCAAGTGTGTGTACTAATGGAGAAGAGTCTAGTGGTTCCAAGGGGAGCCTTGCCTTGTGGAGTCACCTGTGTGGCACAATGAGTTAGTCACTGAGACCTAGGCTGCCTGGGCTAGAATCCTGGCTCTGTCAGGGACTGTCCATGAACCCTAGGGAAAGTCAGTAACCTCTCTGTGCCTCAGTTTCCCTAATTTTAAAATGAAGGTAATATTAGCACATTAGTGAAGGTAATAGTAGCACAATATTTGACCTCATAAAAATATTATGAGGGTTAAATGAGTTGATATTTGTAGACCTCTTAGAAGAGTGCCTGGCGTATGCTTAGCACTACAGGTGTTTGCTATGTAAAACAAATAAACATCTTCAAAGAGACTAAAATAACACCTTAGACAGCTATGAAGGGAAAAATTAGAGTTAGAGTATTGGGGAGATGTTAAAGTCAGCAAGTAGCTATTAATAAGAGTGGAAATGGGGAAGACTGTACTGTTGCTTAACAGACACTTCCACCCCCTTACTTTCTTAGGATCCTCCAGATAAACATTTCTTGTCCTTTTTTTTTTGTGGCACTAGCTAAACTTCCCCTCTCTTCTCTACCCACTGCTTCCTAGAGTCAAAAAGTGGGGGTGGAACATCGCTGAGTATTGTAGGTCTGGGTGAGTGACCAGAGGTAGCTTTAGCATGTGGTACCCAGAAGACAATCCATTATAACTGTTCACATTGAGTGAAGGGACATAGAGGGAAAGAGGAAGCACAGGGCTGGGCAGCCAGAAATTTTGTGTCATTCTCCAAAGCAACGGAAAGTCCTTGATCATGAGGTTTTAAGAAAAAGGAACCTACTACCCCCATGCAATAGTACGTTGTTTTCCCCTGGGAGTTTTACTTTATATCACCTTTATTGGGATTTAGGTTTACTTGAATTGGTTCCTTCAAAACACACACACACACACATACACAGACATGCACACACAGACACACACACACACAGACACACACACACACACACACACACACACACACACAATCTCAAAACAGACATGAGATCACGGCCCATCCACTGTTTTAACATTGCTGCCCTCTATTAGTGGGTACTTGAACATTGAGTATAACAAAGGAAACATGAGTACTTAGTCAGTTTCACCTATATCAGCCCCCAACTGATTGCTCATACCTCCTTCCAAGTTTCACATAGATGAGCCCAGTGATTTCCAAACTTACTGGTCCATCCCTCTCCTAAGGTCCAAGACAAGAAAGGTTTGATTTAGGAATACTTCAGTAGCCTGAATGGCTTGGCACTGACCATCGGGCTCCTGTTGTGAAGGTGCTCTGGCTGCCTTGTTGGACTCCATATTGATCTCCAGGACTGCTTCAGCAGTTGGAGCTGACAAGGTAGGCCTCCACTACCTTCCACTGAAGGCCTGAGTTATTACGGGGGGAACAGCTTCCCACCCTGTGTTTGGAAGCTGGGTATTTGATAACCAGTCTTACCCATATATAATATATTTCCATTTCTATAACTGGATTTCTGCTTTTGAGCCTTTTCTGAATATCTATGTAGTTGTCTGCTTACATCTCATTCTAATACAGAGGCCTTGCCCTTTTCTTGAAGATCCCATGACGCAAGGACTTCAGATCAGTGGCAGGTTGTTTTGTCAGCATACTTCCACAGATATGCTTCCTGCCTTTGAGACCCAGGATGATGGTTGGGGTGCAGTTACCCACAGTGGGTCCACTCATTTCTTGGAATTTTAAGTCTCAACTGCTGAAATGCCCATGACCATGTTCAACATCCAACAGGAAATCAACATCATGTTGATATTGGACTTTCATTTGTTTAAAGAAACTAATTCAAATCGCATTTGAATAATATTAAAGTGAATGGTATTTGAAACATGTCTGGAGATGGTTATTTGCTTGGGTATTCTGCCTCACTGCCCTGTCTAAACTTCTGTTATTGGCAAGGACCTGCCAGCAGCTCCTTCCTCCTCTGTGGGTGAGTTAAGAGAAAGGCACAGCTTCTATCCAAATAATCCTGTCTTGACAGAACTAAATAAATCATCACTCTTTACTGCCATATTCCCAAACATTAATAGTGGGGAGAGTAATTTACTCCACTTCAGCATCAAAGTGGGTGGAGGCAGCATGACTCAGAGGTTAAGTCTAATGACTCTGAAGTTTAAATTCTATTTCTTTCACTCTTTGGTTAAATGACCTTTGACTCTCTGTGTATCAATGCTTTCATCTGTATATGCACACATAAACAGTACCTATCTCATAGTGTGTTTAAGGATTAAACAAAATAATAACTGTAGACTACTTAGAGTAATGCCAAATATGCAGTGATTGCTCCATAAATGGTTATTTATTACTATTACTGATGGGAGACAAAACAGGGAGTTGAAGAAATAGAAATAGGAATGGGGCAGAGAAAAGGAAGACTTAAGAGTGTGAGACAGAATATATAGAGGGGATGGGCAAGGATTAAAACTGGTGGACTCCTCTATCTCCTACCCCTAGAGTGGGAGTGTCTCCTAGGGTATGTGGAGAGACAGAGTCATGGTGTTTCCAAAGTCATGATCAGAAAGTTGACATCAGAGCATAAGACTGTGAATTTTGACTCAGAGAAAACTTTTCCAACATAGAACAGTCATAAGTTTGCACACTCAGACTTTCCTTATGTTGGTAATTTCTGAGGGGAAATGGGGGTTTCTCCCTGCATTTCTCCACTGCTTCTCAGCCTCTTCAACTCTCTGAATTCCAGGGAAATGCATAAAGTGTAGACTCCTAAGCCCAATACTAAATGTAAGGGACTACCTCTACCAGGAACAGCAGCAGGAGGAATTCAGGGTATATTTTTATGCTCAGAAATGTTTGCAGAATAATCCTTAAGAGGCAAACAGATAATTCAGTAAAGGTAGACAGTACGTAAAAAGTACTCCTGGATTTACTTTTATAAAACAAGCTCCCATTCCCCTTTCATGGATCCTTAATGAAATGAGTATCTCACTCCTAGTTTCCTTTTCCAGAACCCTGATAAACCAACACCTAAGCTCAAACTCCCACCACCTTTTCTCCTGTTTATGGTCCTTGGACAATTCCCTGGCAGAGGAGTCCTGCCCAGGATCTCTGTGTGGTAAAGCCATGGCTCTTCCTAATAATGCATGAAAAGCGAGTGTGGAAAACAGCAGCATTAGCTAATATCTGTTAAGCATTTAATATATTTAGGTACTATGCCAAGTGTTATAGTGCATTATCATCATTTTGATTCTCAAAACAATTCTACTGTATTAATACCCTCCCCATCTTGAAGCTGAAACAAGAGTCAGAGGAGGAATATACTTCCTCTAGGTCACAAAACTCATAAGCAATTCACTACTAGCTGCTTTGACAACTTTATTTCAGTTTCGGTAGATGAAAGAAGTGTATCCTAGAGCTACCTTTTATTTTAGCAGGTGTTAAGCTTTTGAAGAGCATCAAGAATTTGAAAGCAATGAGTGAAGAGGTCAGGTGGAGCAGAAAGAAGATCCAATGGGATTGGGATTAACCTTGGGATTAGAAAAACCAATGTATATTTCCAGCTCTACCAATTTAGGTAGTGAAATTTCAGGTGAATTTTTTAACCCCTAAATCTTAGTTTATTATCTTTCTTGCATAATGAGATTAATAACATCTATCTTTCCCATCTCAATGGTTTTCATATGGATAACATAAAAATGTAGGCATAAACATCATAGAATGTTTTGCAAATTAAGTGGTATCAAATGCTACCTTGTCTAATCTCTCTCTGGAAGATTAAGGACATCCCTAGTACCAACTTTTCCTCATCTACTTGCATTTTCTGTCTGTCATTCTAGAGCGACCAGCAGAGGCTCCAAAAATTTGGTCTGACTAGTGGTTACAATCTCCATGAAGTTCAAATTAAAGGAGCCATAGCTTGAAATGGCCAAGGGAACCAGAGAGATCACGGTGCATTGATTTTACCTTTTTCAGAAAATCCTAATGTACTAGGTTCCCAGGGTTCTAACTCACGCCAGAATTTTGCTAGTGTATTTTCAGGACTGGCAAGAGATACTAGAAGTAAGATTTAGAAGTTCCAAACATAGTAAATTTCTGTTAGAGCAGTTGTTTATATTTAATGAGATAATATGTACAATGACACAGCACTCCCAGAACTGTGTAGTTATAATTTCCTTTGTACCAATAGCAATCAATCTTCATGTTGTTCTTTTAGTTTACTGTTATGCCATAAATGAGAAAAATAAGGTTTTAAATTCAAGTTCTCCAATTCTTTTTTGAGACTATTTGTAAAAAATGGGATAATAATCTCTTCCTCCTTTATTTTAGACTTTCTTGAGGATAAAAGCAGAGTAATAGCTCTAACTGTGCTTTGAAAATAAAGGGAGTTTATAGAGATGAGGCTCAACAATTATAATGAGTCATCCATCACTCTAACCTGATAGAACAATCAACTATAATTAGGAAAGACATTTTCTCCCTCAAACACCATCACAGTTGAATGCCAAGAAGAGACTGCTTGTAAGTCATTCGAGCTTTTAGATGATCTTTCTTTTGCCAGGCTTTGTGGGTGGGTTTACCAAGTGCTGATTCCTCTGAGAAGGTTTTGCCTCAGACCTTTGGAAACTGAGATCTCCAAAACTAGATAAAACTCAGAAAGCTGAAAAACACTTAGGTTTGAATTTTAAGTCTCTCCCCAGCCAGTTGCATCCTGTTGAGTATAGTAGATACTGAGACCCAGAGTGTTCTGTTAAACACAGATCAAAAAGACAGTTCAATATCTTCCTTAAGGGTAATTTTTGAAACTTTATGGAAAACCAGGAGCAGATCAGCAAGGGTCAGAACTCACAGGTTTGCAGGCAAAGGAGCAAGATCCATAGGTGGTGCTGAGCCATCTCTCTCAGGGTCTAACCTTCTGCGGAAAAGCACGGCACTGTTCTAGCAGAGTCAGTTTCACTTGAGTTTTCTTCCTCCTTTTTATAACCACGTTTAAGAAAGGAAGTGCAAGTTAACTGATTTAGTTAACATTGGTCTTTGTATTACTGTGCTAGTTTTTTCCAATTTAAAGTGCCTAGCATTAATTATTTATTCAACAAATATTTATTGTGTGCCTACTATGTACCAGGCACTCTTCTGGGTGTTGGCAATATACAGAGCAACAAAGCAATCGATCACCCTCCTTTCATGGAGTTTATGCTCTTTTTTTGGAGTAATCAACAACTAAACAAGCAATTCCAACATAATGTAATAAGTGTTGCAACAGGAAAAATACAGGGAACTATGAGAGGAATAGGGGCATCTAACTCAGGCTAAGAAAAGTTGGAGTAGGCTTCCTGAAGAAACTGACAACCAACCTGAGACAGGCTCGAAGAATGAATTACTATTATTAGGCGAATGGTGGTGGGGGATATGGAAGAGGAAAAATGTTTTGACGTGTGATAGGAGATTAAAAATTGTAGCAATTAAAATTATATAATTATAGTTCTATAAAATGATCACAAATACATGATTATGTATATAATCAACATGTCATATTATTTAATATAATCAATATTTAGTATTATATTAATAATATATAATTATATTTATATATGGTACCATAATATGTAATTATATAATACATTAATACATAATATAATATAACTATATATATAATTATGTATAATTCCATGATATCATCATGAAACATTATGATTATGATCACACCTTATTAGGGACACAAAAAGTGTTTGATAAAAATTAATGTTGAAAGAGATTTTTAGACTATTGACTCTATTTTGCAGATGGAGAAACTGGCTCAGGAGGAGAGGAAGTGACCTTTCCCTATATCACACAGTGAATTAGTGAACTGAGGTAAAAGCCAGCAAGTGTCACTTGGCAAAGACTGTGGTTCCTGGGCATGAGAGACAGCAGGTGCAGAGGCATGCTTAGGTGGAGTTGAGCTAGATGTAACAGGACTATTTCTTGTAGAGGGTCTTCATCCTGGTTAACAAGAATACGAGTGATTGTGTAATGTGTGTATGGGAGACGTTGTCTGAGAATGGTGATAGAAATGAATATTTGTGCCCAGAAGCTAAGCAGTTTGACCCAGCTGTTTTGGGGAGTAATGGGAAGGCTGGGGACACTACCCCTGAGACCTGGGGGATGTGTACAGCTTTTTTTTTTTGACTGAGATGAGTCCTCATGCCAGCTAGCTCATTTCTAGGTAACCTGGGCCTCTAGAGTCACTCATTAAATAATCTTGCTGATCATCTCCCATATATACTTACATAATACTGCATATAGTTGACCCTTAAACAATGCAAGGGTTTGGAGTGCTGTCCCTTCAAACAGTCGAAAGTCCATGCATAACTTTTGACATCCCTAAACTCAACTACTAATAGCCTACTGTTGACTGGAAGCCTTGCCAACAACACAGTTGATTAACGCATATTCTATGTGTCATATGTATTATTTACCATATTCTTGCAGAAAAGTAAGCTAGAGAAAATAAAATGGTATTAAGAAAATCATAATGAAGACAAAATATGTTTACTGTTCATTCAGTGGAATTAGATGATCATAAAGGTCTTTATCCTCATCATCTTATGTTAAGTAGGCTAAGGAGGAGAAGGATAAGGAGGAGTTGGTCTTGCTGTCTCAGGGATGACACAGGAAGAAGAGTTAGAGGTCGAGAAGGTGGAAGAGACAGGCATAGTCTGTGTAACTTTTCAGAAATACATTTAATTTTTGTCTGACTTTTTTGCTTGTTCATTTCTCTAAAAATGTTTCTATATGGTGCCCCTTCTTACTTCTACCATTTGTTTTAGTTTTAGTGCCTGTATCATACCATAGAAGGGCCTATGTCATAAAAGAAGTTAAAAAGCAGTCCCGAATAGTCAGAAGCCTTCTGCCAGACTGTCTAATGTCAGCTTGTTTTCTGGCACTGCTGCTTCTATGTCTTCTTCCTCATTGTTTGATCCTGGCTTAGAAGCATTCTTTTCCATCAAGTCATCTTCCGTTAATTCCTCTAGTGTGGTGTCTATTCGCTCTTGAATTTTGACAAGATCTATTTCTTGAAACCCTTTACCCCACCTTTTTTTTTTTTTGCCATATCCACAATATCTTTCATAATTTCCTTGATTAGCTCTGTCATAAATCCTGTGAAGTCACGCACAACATTTGGACACAGTTTTCTCAAGCAGAGTTTATTGTCGCAGGCTTAACGGCTTTCACCACTTTTTCTACAACAATGATGGCATCTTTAATGATGTAATCTTTCTAGACTTTCATGGTGGCCCTCTCCTGGGGTTCTCTTCCAAGGCATTGACAATCCTTTCCATAGAGTACGTGTATAATGAGCCTTAAAGGTCCTTATGATCCCCTGTTCTAAAGGCTGAATTAGAAACATGTTTGGGGACAAGTATATGATTTCAGTGCCTTTGCTGTTGAACTCATGGGGCTCTGGGTGGCCAGGGGCACTGTCCAATATCAAAATAACTTTAAAAGGTGGTCCCTTACTGGCAAGGTATTTCCTGACTTCAATCACAAGGTATTGATGAAACCAATCCAGGAAAAGTGTTCTTGTTGTCCAGGCCTCCTTGTGGTACAATCAAAACACTGGCTGCTGGTGTTTTTCCCTTCAAGGCTCAAGAGTTAGCGGATTTATAGATAAGGGCATTTGTGATCATAAACTCAACTGCATTTGCACAAAACAGTAGAGTTATCTAGCCCTGTCTGCCTTAAATCCTGGTGCTACCTTCTCTTCCTTACTAATACATGTCCTTTGTGGCGTTTCCCCATCCACCCACCCACCCACCCCCACAGAATAGAGCACATTCATCTGCATTAAAAACCTGCTCAGGCAGGTATCTTTTCTCCACAAGGATTTTCTTAATGGTGTTTGGGAACTCATCTGCTGCCTCTTGATCAGCAAGAAGCTGCTTCTCTTGTTATCTTGACATTTTTAAGCCAAGCCTCTTTCTAAATCATCAAACCAACCTTTGCTGGCATTAAATTCTCCAGCTTTAGATCCTTTGCCTTCCTTTTGCTTTGTCATATAACAACTTTGCTTTTTCTTGAAACAAACTTGAGTCTATAGGTATGCCTTTTTTATAGCCTCATTTTCAAATGAGATTAAAAGGACATTTCACAAAAAATACATGGTTTTTGAACCTGTTGGTGTAGTTGCAGAGATGGCTTCACAAATTCCCTTTTTCCACAATAGTCCTTACAAAGGATTATTTTATCTAGAAATGGCAGGCAACAGCAACGGCAGTTGCAGACTCCAATTTTTGGTACATACCAGCAATTTAAGTTTTTCTTGTCATGTCATGACTTTTCTCTGCTTCTTGGGAGCAATTCCAGCATCACTAGTGGTACTTTGTATGGGTCCTGTGGTTTTTATTCAAGGCTTATGATATTGCACTAAACATGACAAAAAATTAATGCAAGAACTGGCCAGGCATAGTGGCTCATGCCTGTAATCCTAGTACTTTGGGAGGCCAAGGCGGGCAGATCACGAGATCAGGAGATCGAGACCATCCTGGCTAACATGGTGAAAGCCCATCTCTACTAGAAATACAAAAAATTAGCTGGGCATGGTGGAATGCGCCTGTAGTCCCAGCTACTCGGGAGGCAGGAGAATTGCTTGAATCCAGGAGGTGGAGGTTACAGTGAGTCAAGATCACACCATTGCATTCCAGGCTAGGCGACAGAGCTAGACTCTGTTTCAAAAATTAAAAAAAAGCAAGAACTGAGAGAAGTCAATTCTCATTTCTCTCAGTTCCTGTATATTTTTGTTTATGGTGATATGTAATTTACTGGAGAGACCAATTTCTTATGTGGAAATGGTATTACAAGATTTTTTAATACTGTGTATTTTATTTTACGTTTATGTAACTTAATTTTTTATTATTCTACTTTAAGTTCTGGGTTACATGTGCAGAACGTGCAGTTTTGTTACATAGGTATACATGTGCCATGGTGGTTTGCTCCATCCATCCACCCGTCACCTATATTAGGTATTTCTCCTAATGCTATCCTTCCCCTAGCCCCCCTCAACCCCCACAGGCCCCAGTGTGTGATGTTCTCCTCCCTGTGTCCTCCCTGTGTCCACGTGTTCTCATTGTTCAACCCCCACTTATGAGTGAGAACATGAGGTGTTTAGTTTTCTGATGTTGTGATAGTTTGATAAGAATGATGGTTTCCAGCTTCATCCATGTCCCTACAAAGGACATGAACTCATTCTTTTTTATGTCTGCATAGTATTCCATAGTGTATATGTGCCACATTTTTTTAATCCAGTATGTCACTGATGGACATTTGGGTTGGTTCCAAGTCTTTGCTATTGTGAATAGTGCCACAACAAACATACATGTGCATGTGTCTTTATCATAGATTGATTTCTAATCCTTTGGATATATGCCCAGTAATGGGATTGCTGTGCCAAATGGTATTTTAGTTCTAGATCCTTTAGGAATTGCCACACTGTCTTTCACAATGGTTGAACTAATTTACACTTCCACCAACAGTGTAAAAGTGTTCCTATTTTTCCATAACCTCTCCAGCATCCGTTGTTTCCTGACTTTTTAACGATCGCCATTCTAACTGGTGTGAGGTGGTCTCTTTGTGGTTTTCATTTGCATTTCTCTAATGACCAGTGATGATGAGCATTTTTTCATACATCTGTTGGCTGCATAGATGTCTTCTTTTGAAAAGTGTCTGTTCATATCCTTTGCCCATTTTTTGATGGGGTTGTTGACTTTTTTCTTGTAAATTTATTCAAGTTCTTTGTAGATTCTGGATATTAGCTCTTTGTCAGATGGATAGATTGCAAAAATTTTCTCCCATTCTGTAGGTTACCTGTTCACTCTGATAATAGCTTCTTTTGCCATGCAGAAGCTCTTTAGTTTAATTAGATCCCATTTGTCAATTTTAGCTTTTGTTGCCATTGCTTTTGGTGTTTTAGACATGAAGTCTTTCCCTATGCCTATGTCCTGAATGGTATTGTCTAGGTTTTCTTCTAGGATTTTTATGGTCCTAGGTCTTACATTTAAGTCTTTGATCCATCTTGAGTTGATTTTTGTATAATGTGTAAGGAAGGGGTCCAGTTTCAGTTTTCTGCATATGGCTAGCCAGCTTTCCCAACACCATTTACTAAACGGGGAATCCTTTCCCCATTGCTTGTTTTTGTCAGGTTCATCAAAGATCAGATGGTTGTAGACATGTGGTGTTATTTCTGAGGCTTCTGTTCTGTTCCACTGGTCTGTATATCTGTTTTGATACCAGTGCCATGCTGTTTTGGTTACTGTAACCTTGTAGTATACTTTGAAGTCAGGCAGCATGATACCTCCAACTTTGTTCTTCTTGCCCAAGATTTTCTTGGCTATGTGGGCTTTTTTTTTTTGGTTCCATATGAAGCTTAAAGTAGTTTTTTCTAATTCTGTGTGTGAAGAAAGTCAGTGGTAGTTTGATAGGGAGAGCATTGAATCTATAAATTACTTCAGGCAGTAAGGCCGTTTTCATGATATTGATTCTTCCTATACATGAGCATGCAATGTTTTTCCATTTGTTTATGTCTTCTCTTACTTCCTTGAGCAGTGATTTTTGAAGAGGTACTTCATATCCCTTGTAAGTTGGATTCCTAAGTATTTTATTCTCTTTGAAGCAATTGTGAATGGGAGTTCACTCATGATTTGGCTCTCTGTTTGTCTGTTATTGGTGTATAGGAATGCTTGTCATTTTTGCACATTGATTTTGTATCCTGAGACTTTGCTGAAGTTGCTTATCAGCTTAAGGAGATTTTGGGCTGAGACGATAGGGTTTTCTCAATACACAATCACGTCATCTGCAAACAGAGACAATTTGACTTCCTCTCTTCCTATTTAAATATGCTATATTTCTTTCTCTTGCCTGATTGCCCTGGTGAGAACTTCCAATACTATATTGAATAGGAGTGGTGAGAGAGGGTGTCCCTGCCTTGTGCCAGTTTTCAAAGGGAATGCTTCCATTTTTTCCCCATTCAGTATGATATTGGCTGTGGGTTTGTCATAAAGAGCTCTTGTTATTTTGAGATATGTTCAATTAATATCTAGTTTATTGAGAGTTTTTAGCATGAAAGGCTGTTGAATTTTTTTTAAGGCCTTTTCTGCATCTATTGCAATAATCATGTGGTTTTTGTCATTGGTTCTGTTTATGTGATGGATTACGTTTATTGATTTCCATATGTTGAACCAATTACACAATTCTGACTGAAAAATTAAAATTGGGCAAACTTACCACTCAATGAGTGCCAAAGTTGTTGCTCTCTGATCAGCTAAAGGCAAGAGCAAAGCTTTCAATGGAAATTTTAAAGCAGCTGGATGATCTCACTTTGAAAATGCTTTGTAGAAGCATTTCTTCAAAGAATTATAACAGGAGATGTAACATGGCTTTATCAGTACCATCCTGAAGACAATGTACAATCAAAGCAGTGGCCATTGAGAGGTGGAAGCTGTCTAGTCAAAGCGAAAGTGAACCAGTCAAGAGCAAAGGTCATTGGAACAGTTTTTTGGGATGTTCAAGGCATTTTGTTATTGACTTTCTAAAGGGTCAAAGAACATTAACATTTGCTTATTATGAAAGTATTTTGAGAAAGTTAGACAAAGCTTTAGCAGAAAAATGCACAGAAGAGTTTCACTAGAGTCTTTCTCTACAACAAAGCTCCTGCTCATTTTTCAATAGGAAATCATTAGGATCCACTTTACTGTCCTGATTTGGCTTCTTCTGACTTCTTTTTGTTTCCTTAATCTTAAAAAAATCTTTAAAGGACACCCATTTTTGTTCAGTTAATAATGTAAAAAATACTACATTAACATGGTTAAGTATCCAGGACACTCAGTTCTTCAGGAATGTTTTAAATGGTTGATATCATCACTTACAAAATTGTTTTGAACTTGATGGAGCTTCTATTGAGAAATAAAGTTTACATTTTTAGTTTTTCTTTTTAAATTTCATTTTTCGTAAATGTTTGAAGTCCGAGATTGAAGAGATTGGTATTTCTGGATGGAAATAAAAACCCAGAAGGGAACTAAATGGAAGTTCTAAATTTGTTCCAGCATTTAGGTTTGCAGCAAGAAAACATACTAGTTTAATTCTTGTTCTTTTAACTTTTCATCTGGAAACACTTAAGATTTTCCCTTTATTACAGAAATTCAAGATTTTACCAGGATGTGCCCTGGTGTGATTGCATGGCCTACTTCTGCCTGGAATCTGTTGTATTTTCAGTCTGATGGTTCAAATCTTTCTTTAGCAAAGGAAATTTTTCTTCTGTTTCTTTGGTTATGGCTTCCTTTTTGGCCTTTCTACTTGCTCTTCCTAAAAGTCCTCCTAAATATTTAAAACTATCCTCCATATTGCTGAATTAATATCTCCTAATTTTTCTCTTTGTCTTCTTGCTTTACATTCTGATAGAGTTCCTTGTAGACACCCTGTGGAATGTCTTTCAAACATGGGTTCTCAGCTATGTTTATTGCTTTCAGCTATTTGCTTGAGTTTTAAAATTTGGTAAGATGCTTTCATTTCCAAATCTTTTCATAGCCTTCAGTTGCACCTGATTCATAATTCTCTTTAATTCCATGTTGAAAAATTCTCTATACTAGAGAAAGGGTAGATTAAAAAACAAAACATAAGAATAAAACTCTGGAAAACAACTATAACTGAAAGAAAAGAGAAAAAAGAAAGAATTGTTAAAGCAATAGGAAGAAAACAGGAGAGGTGATGTCACGAAAGCAAAACAAGGAAGGATTTGAATAAGAGAGAAATATAAAAACATTTTTAATTCTGCAAACAAAAGGGAAATGAAAAAGTACATGCAATTTTTATAGTGTCAAGCAAAGTTTAGGCTCTGAGTAAGCAATACAAAAAAACCAAATAGCATAAAAAGACTCCAAAAACATTTGCCTCTGTGACCATAGCTTTGAGCTTTACAATAAAATCATCAGGATGAATAAGCTAACTACTCTGATTTGATCACTATAGATTATATACATCAAGACATCACTATGTACCCCATGAATATGTACAATTATTATTTGTCAATTTAAAAAATTAATTAAATCTTTAAAAAAAGAAGACTACACACTCTCAAATGTTGGAGTCAAAAACTTGAGTTTCAAATTCAGTTTTGCTACTTACTGAGCAGAATACTTGTATTAATGTCAGCTTGTCAAGTTGAATACTTGTCTTAGTATCAGGTGGTCAAGTTGAACAACCTCTGAATTCTTTTTTTTGACAGAGTTTTTGCTCTTGTTGCCCAGGCTGGAGTACAATGGCACAATCTCAGCTTGCTGCAACCTCTGCCTCCCAGGTTCAAGCGATTCTCCTGTCTCAGTCACTCGAGTAGCTGGGATTACAGGTGCCCACCACCATGCCCAGCTAATTTTTGTATTTTTAGTAGAGATTGGGTTTCACCATGTTGGCCAGGATGGTCTTGAACTCCTGATCTCAGGTGATCCACCTGCCTCAGTCTCCCAAAGTGCTGGGATTACAGGCGTGAGCCACCATGCAAAGCCTGATTTCTTATCTAAAGGTTATTTAGGATAATTGAATGGGAAAACAACTTTAAACTAATTCATACAGGAATCATCAAAGTACAGCCTTCCTGCTGCCTGTTTATGAATGTAAAGTTTTGTTTGTTTGTTTTTGAGACCTAGTCTTACTCAGTAGCCCAGGCTGGAGTGCAGTGGCATGATCTCAACTCACTGCAAACTCTGCCTCCTGAGTTCAAGCGATTCTCCTGTTTCAACCACTCGAGTAGCTGGAATTACAGGCATGCACTACCATGCCTGGCTAATTTTTGCATTTTTAGTAGAGACAGGGTTTCACTATGTTGGCTAGGCTGGTCTGGAACTCCTGACCTCAGGTGATCCACCTGCCTCGACCTCCCAAAGTGATGGGATCACAGGTGTGAGCCACTGCACCCAGCCCATAAATGTAAAGTTGTATTGGAACGTAAAAACAAAACAAAACAAAACAAAAAAATGGTCATGAGGAAAGTGAAAGGAGGAAATCGCAATTTAGATGAGAACCAAAATAAAGTTATAAGATGGCACCGTGATGCAAGTAAATGAAGGCTTGGGAGAAAAGGTGAAGGATCAATGCCCCCACCCCTCAGCTGTGCCACCCTGATCAGGTTTCTTAACTGTTCTAAGTCTTGTTTTCCTCATCCATAAAATAAGAATTGCCATATTAGCGTCTTAAGTTTGTTCTGAGTATTAAATAAGAATGTTGAAAACACTTAGTAAAATGCTTGGCACATTATAAGCTTTTAATAAATGTTCCTTCTTAATAGCATTATCACTAATAGATTAATTAAAATAAACCATTTGGACATTAGTGATCTGGAAAACTATCCACCAGAGGGCAACAGATTGTAAAAGATTGGGCACGAAACAATAAGACAGACAAAATTATCATTTATTGAGTGCTAGGTTTGTTTCCAGGGCTATGTTCAACACCCCCCACATGACAAACAGTGAAAGAATTGGGATTCATTGGCCCGGAAAAGAGAAAACCTAGTGAGGGGGCTGTGATTAAGGCATCATGTGGATCAGTGTGATAATTACGGCCAGGTATTTGAAATGCTGGTGTTTGGTGTCAAGGAGTCTCCATGGACAGAACTAGTAAACAATACATGTTACTCCAGGAAAGTAGAGCAGTTCAACATACAGATTTTCCCTCTAACAATTGTAGTCATCCCAGAATCAATAGTTCAAGCCAAGACTGGATGGACCTTTGACATAAATGTTATTGTGGGAATTTCTCATTGTGTAGTTGAATCTTGAATGTCCAAAAACAAACACAGTCTCTCTCTGTTGTCCAGGCTGGAGTGCTCTGGCATGATCTCAGCTCACTGGAACCTCCATCTCCCGGTTCAGGCGATTCTCCTGCCTCAGCTTCCTGAGTAGCTGGGATTACAGGTGTGCACCACCACGTCCGGCTAATTTTTGCATTGTTAGTAGAGATGGGGTTTCGCCATGTTGGCCAGGCTAGTCTTGAACTCCTGATCTCAGGTGATCTGCCCGCCTCGGCCTCCCAAAGTGTTGGGATTACAGGCATGAAGCACTGCACCTAGCCAAAATTTTTTCATTCTTATGCAATCTTCTCAGCTACCTAGTGTATGGGGTAATGAATTTAAAGGTTGTTTATCTAATAGATTGTGCTTCTCTAGCTGACTCAAAAACACTATCAGTAGCAGCATGTGAATAACCTAACATGATAAATATCAGTAAGGGAAGGGCTAAATCTTACGAGAATTTTGGTATTTTCAACATCAAGGTGAATTGAAGGACCTAATCACTTTCTTTGTATCAGCGTAAGGAAATCTATTTTGGGGTAATGTAAAACAAAGAAGCTTGGGTTTACCTGTTGGTCAGAAAGACCATGAAATGTCAGCAAAGGCTTAGTAGCATTTTCTCCAACTACTTAGGGAAAACAATGAAAAGAGCAGCAAGTCCCCTACACACACACACACACACACACACACACACACACATATGTGCACACACATTTCTTAGGTTATTTGCTCAGAGACAATTATTAGCATCTAATCTGCATCTTCAAAGCATAGGGAAAGGTTCTGCTTTTAAATAAAACCTTTTTTTCCCTTCCTTTTTTCTCCTCTCGCTTCCTCTTTTTCATTCCTATTTTTTCAAAACTGATTTGAAGAGAAGATAAGTGAATTAATAAGACTCATGTTAGTTTAAAAAGACATGCTTAATAATTCCAGTAATCTTGTATAGAAAAATATAGCTGAAAAACTAATACAACTATGTACCAGAATTATTCTATTTTTGTTATTCTATTTATGTTACTATTTATGCTCACAAAAAGACAAATAAAGATCAAATAATATGTGAATTAAGCAGAATAAGGAAGAGAAAAACTAATGTGTCTACCAGAACGATGCTATGGTGGCTTTGAATGAAAAGTCAATCTTCTGGTTATTTGGACTCTATCCCTTTACCTCCATCCTGCATCATCAATTTCTGCCTCATTACTGGGCAGCAACACAAACACACATAGATATGTACTTTATAACCGAGTTGCAAAAATAATACCTCCTGACCTCGCTTCTTCCACTGTATACTATCTCATTTTCTTTCCTCTTATTAAAAGGAAAACATATTTTTAAAAAAGTATTGTCATCTCTCCACTTCTTTATTTTATTTTTAGCCTTCTCTGATACAGCCCCTGAGTCCACTAAGGCTCCTTCTGTCAAGTTTATCAGTGATCTCTATAGAACTCTATTGGTGAGTTCTTTATTCTCCTCTTTCTACAGTAAACGTATATACTTTTTTTCTTTTTTTGAGATGGAGTCTTGCTCTGTCACACAGGATGGAGTGCAGTGGTGCAATCTTGGCTCACTGCAACCTCCACCTTCCGTGTTCATGTGATTCTCCTGCCTCAGCCTCCTCAGTAGCTGGGACTACAGGTGTGTGCCACCACACCTAGCTAATTTTTGTGTTTTTAGTAGAGACAGGGTTTCACCATGTTGGCCAGGCTGGTCTCGAACTCCTGACCTCAGGTATCCACCTGCCTTGGCCTCTCAAAGTGCTGGGATTACAGGAGTGAGCCACTGTGCCTGGCCTAGAGTAAACATATAATTTATTATCCAAACCAGGAGATGTCTGGGACAAAGAAGCACTAAACTAATGAATGTTATTTGATTTTTTTTGAAATATTAATATATTGGGTGAAATATATATATATATATTTTGAGACGGAGTCTCACTCTGTCGCCCAGGCTGGAGTTCAGTAGCGCAATCTTGGCTCACTGCAAGCTCCACCTCCCAGGTTCACGCCATTCTCCTGCCTCAGCCTCCCGAGTAGCTGGGATGACAGGCGCCCGCCACCACACCAGGCTAATTTTTTTTGTATTTTTAGTAGAGACAGGGTTTCACCGTGTTAGCCAGGATGGTCTGGATCTCCTGACCTCGTGATCTGCCCGCCTCGGCCTCCCAAAGTACTGGGATTATAGGCGTGAGCTACCGCGCCTGGCTGAAAAATATATTTTTATTAAATTGGTAAACTGTTAACATAGTTTTATTAAAAACATTTTCATAAATAATTTCTACAAATAAAATATATGTATGCTTATTGAGGTAAAATCAAAATTTTATTTATTGCTACTTATATATTAAACTATATTTATAGTATTGGTCATCTGACCATCAACAACAACATAAATAGAATAATTATTCCTGGTACATAGGCACAGAGTTGCAGTTTTTTGGCTGTATCTATCTCTTATACAAGGTCACTGGATTATTTTTCTAAAAATGTACTTTTTAACTAACTTTGATCTTATTACTTTAATTATAAAATTACCTGTAAATGTCTTCAAATTTGCGTTTTGTGGTTTTTTAATGACAGCCACCATTCTGTGGTGAGCTAGCAGATTTTCCACTTGCCTTGCAGAGCCCTTCACCCTCCTGCAGACTAAGTGACTGGCACCTGGTGTGTGAGGAAGCATGGTGGCTGCAGCCAAGGTCACAGTTGCAGAGGCAGTGGTGTGGCCTATAGCCAGGGATTGGGGAGAGAAAACTTTACTGGACAAATGTATTGGTGCCTTAAATGGCTCTTCTTTATAGACTCAATATTTTAAATTGAGAAATTAACTTACCTGTAAGGGCTGGGGTACTTGGTAAACTTAGAGTAAATTCTGCTAAATGTTCTGTGTTTTAGTCTGTTTGGGCTGCCATAACAAAATACAATAAACCAAGTGGCTTATAAACAACAAACATTTACTTCTCACAGTTCTAGAGGTTGGGAAGTCCAAGATAGGGGTTGGCAGATTCAGTGTCTAGTATGAGCCTATTTTCTCGTAGAAGACGCCTTCTCTCTGTGTCCTCTCATGGTAGAGGAGAAGAGCTAGCTTTCTGGGGTCTCTTTTATCTATTTTTTAAAGTTTCATTTTATTTTAAATTGACAAATAATAATTATATATTTATAAAGTACAATGTGGTGTTTTAATACATATATACAATATGGAGTCTTGAATTTAGGCTAATTAGCACACTAATCACCTCAAATATTTATCATTTCTTTGTGGTGAGAACATTTGAAATCCTGTTTTAGCTATTTTGAAATAAACAATATATTATTATTTTGTTATTCATTATTTATTTTTTTGAGATGGAGTCTCGCAATGTCACTCACACTGGAGTACAGTGACATGATCTTGACTCACTGCAAACTCCACCTCCCAGGTTCACTCCATTCTCCTGCCTCAGCCTCCTGAGTAGCTGGGACTCCTGCCACCATGCCCGGCTAGTTTTTTGTGTTTTTAGTAGAGATGGGGTTTCACTGTGTTAGGCAGGAACAATAATTATTATTATAGTCACTGTGCTGTGCAATAGAGCACCAGAATTTATTACTGCTAACTAAAACTCTGTTCCCATTGACCAACATCTCCCTTTTCCCCATCAACCCCCACAATCCCTAGACTGATAACCACTCTTCTACTCTCTACTTCTATGAGTTCACCTTTTTTAGATTCCACATATAAGCGAGATCATATGGTATTTGTCTCTCTGCACCTGGTTTATATCACTTAACATAATGTCCTCTAGGTTCATGACAGAATTTTCTGTTCTTTTTGTTTTGTTTTGTTTTGTTTTGTTTGTTTTTTGGGGGTGGAATAGTATTCCACTGTGTATATGTAGCACATTTAAAAAATCTATTCATGCACTGATGGATACCTAAGTTGTTTCCATATCTTGGCTATTGTGATCAATGCTGCAATGGATATGGGAGTGCAGACATCTCTTTGTTATAGTGATTTCAGTTCCTTTGAGTATGTGCCCAATAGTGACATTGCTTAATCATGTGTTAATTTTCTATTTAGTTTTTTTGAGGAACCTTCATACTGTCTTCTAAAATGGCTGAAATTACAATGCCACCAACAGTGTATAAGTATTCCCTTTTCTACATCCTTGCCAACACTTATCTTTCATCTCTTTGGTAATTGCCAATCTATTGAAAAAAACAAACAACCCCATCAAAAAGTGGGTGAAGAATATGAAGAGACATTTCCATTCTTTTGCATTTGCTGAGAAGTGTTTTACTTCCAATTGTGTGGTCAATTTCATAATAAGTGCAATGCGGTGCTCAGAAGAATGTATATTTTGTTGATTTGGGGTGGAGAGTTCTGTAGATGTCTAATAGGTCTTCAAAAGAAGATATATATGTGGCCAAGAAACATATGAAAAATAGCTCGTAATCACTGGTCATTAGAGAAATGCAAGTCAAAACCACAATGAGATACCATCTCACACCAGTTAGAATGATGATCATTAAAAAGCTAGGAAACAACAGATGCTGGAGAGGATGTGGAGAAATAGGAACGCTTTTACACTGTTGGTGGGTGTGTAAATTAGTTCAACCATTGTGGAAGATGGTGTGGCAATCCCTCAAGATTCTAGAACTAGAAATGCCATTTGACCCAGCAATCCCATTACTGGGCACATACCCAAAGGATTATAAATCATTCTGCTATGAAGACACATGCACATGTATGTTTTTTGCAGCACTATTCACAATAGCAAAGACTTGGAGCCAACCCAAATGTCCATCAATGACACACTGGATAAAGAAAATGTGGCACATATATACCATGGAATACTATGCAGCCATAAAAAAGGATGAGTTTATGTCCTTTGCAGGGACTTGGATTAAGCCTGAAACCATCATTTTCAGCAAACTAACACAGGAACAGAAAACCAAACACCTCATGTTCTCACTGATAAGTGGGAGTTGAGTGATGAGAACACATGGACACAGGAAGGGGAACATCACACACTGGGGCCTGTTAGTGAGTAGGGGGCTAGGGGAGGGATGGCATTAGGAAAAATACCTAATGTAGATGATGGGTTGATGGGTACAGCAAACCACCATGGCATGTGTGTCCCTATGTAACAAAACTGCACGTTCTGCACATATGTCCCAGAACTTAAAGCATAATAATAATAATAATAAAGTCAGAGGAATTATAAAGTCCTTATTTTTAAAGGCATCAGAGAGTCTTTAAAGTGTAAGCGATGGGATATAATCACCCAAAATTCCAGAGAGGCAGAACCTTCCTCAGGTGACCTGACATCATCAACAATTTATTACCTTGAGGGGAGAGCGGGGGGGAGATTTGCTGATTCTAGACATGAGCTGAATATTGAACTTAGTTTAGGCTGAGGAGGAAAGAACAATAAAAATTTTCTTGACTGTGTAAGTGTAGAGGGAAAATTTGGAAGCTGCTGTGGTCTGAATGCTCCACCCAAAATTTGTATGTTGGAAACGTAATCGCCAATGCAACAGTATTGGGAGGTAGGGCCTAATGGGAAGTGTTTAGGTCATGAGGGCTCTATGTTTAAGAACGGATAACTGACAGTATAAAAAGGGCTTGTTGGAATAAGTTCATTCTCTTCTGCTCTTCTGCCATGTGAAAACACTTTATGGCCCTTCTGTCTTCTGCCATGTGAGGATGCAACAAGTAGGCCCTCAAAAGATCCCAGCACCCTGATTTTTAATTCCCCAGGCTCAGAACTGTGAGAAAATGAATTTCTATTCTTTATAAATTACCCAGTTTCAGGTCTTCTGTTATAGCAGCACAAATGGACTAAGAAACCTGAGGTGGTCCCTAACACATGGCTGATTTTCTCACAGGACATTTACTAGGTTCTAGGAGTACATGGGAGTCTGGTGATCTAGATCTAGACAGATGTCTTCTAAAAGTAGAGTGAAATATTTCACAGTCCTGCATACCGTGAAAGAGGCTGACTGTGGTGGTTTCTCCCCTGGTTGATTTGCCAAATTTTGAAGCTATATAGTATGGGAAGCTGAGGAACTGGGCAGAGAAACTCTGAAAAGAAGGGCTAGCTCTCCTATTGTCTTTCAGATTGGAGGAGATGGATGCCTGACAGTATCTTAATCGAAGGCCCAGGAGGCCACCTTCAAGGAATAGGGTGAAGCAGAGGCAGATTAAGCTTTACGTAAATTGAAATCCAGGCCAATGAAGCTGGATCCCTTACTGCCATGAGGTGATCAGTCTCTTATATCTGCCTAAGAGAAAGAAGGGAAAATACTATCTGGTGGAAGAAAGTATAACTTTAAGCATTTCTGGTTCTTTTATATATAATGCACAGCATTGAACTTAAAAAATACCAGGCAGACAAAAATATGATTGATAATCAAGAGGTAAAAAGACATTAGAAACAGACCTATAGATATTAGATTAGGATACAAAGATGTTTAAATAGCTATAATTAATGTTTTGAAGAGAATAGTGGAAAAGATATATACAATAGGTGAAAATACATACACAGTAGGTGAAAATTCTCTATAGAGATATTTCAACAGAGATTTTGAATTTATTGAAAAATAAGGCCAGATGCAGTGGCTCACTCCTGTAATCCCAGCACTTTGGGAGGCTAAGGCAGGTAGATTACTACAGCCCAGGAGCTCAAGACCAGCCTGGGCAACATGGCAAAACCCTGTCTCTACAAAAAAATACAGCAATTAGCTGGGCATGGTGACATGTGTCTGTAGTTCCAGCTACCAGGGAGACTGAGGTGGGAAGATTGCTTGAGCCTGGGAGGTCAAGGCTGTAGTTAGCCATGATCATGCCACTTCACTCCAGCCTGGGCAACAAAGTAAAACCCTGTCAAAAAACAAGGAAAGAAAGAAAAGAAAAAGAAAAACAAAAGGGAAAAAAAAGTGAATCGGATATTATAAGAGATAGGAAAAACAAAAACAAAAACAAAAAAAAAACATATGGACCCTGTGTCACATAATACCCAACTGTCCTTCTTCTCTTTGAAGAGACACCAGCTTAGGCACATATTGGAGACTGTCTCTTCTGGATTTGCAAACCAATATCACTAATAATGCTCTCCTTCCTACTATTTAGCCATCCTGATCATCTTTTGGACAACATAGCTCTCAGAAAGAATGTTTCTGTCAGCCCCCCTAAGGTGTCAGACTTTCAGTCTCCCTCCCAGGAACCTATCCTTCCTAGATCTAGATAGATCTAGACAGAGCAGAGAAAGCCTGGCTGCTTATTTCACCAATGCAGACTTTCTCTATAGATGCAAATCTCCTCCACAAAATGCAGCTTTGCAGGGCTATTCTCATCTTCAGGTCATCTGAACAGCCATCTTGAAATATGTCAAAAAGTATATTTGGGAATGAATTTTTTTTGTTTCCTTTAGTGATAACAAGTTGCATAGAAATGACAGTTATTTTCTGATATTTGAAAAATTATTATGCAGAAGAGGAATTAGGTTATTCAGAGAAAACCACTGGGAGAAAGTAGGCAAGTTCCAAGAAGAAGTATTTTAATGTACAACAACTTGACTCTCTAGCAATGGCACCTCTCTAACAATGAAACATGAGAAACCTTTTTAACAATGGAAATGTACCATTGTTAGCTCTCTAACAATGGAACATGAGAAACTTGTGAGAGAGTTCAGGGAAGACATGGAGGATGTTTGGCCAGAGGAGGTGTTGGGGTTAGAGGGAGGGAGCAACAAATTATACTTCCTCTACTCCTGACTTGGAATCAATTTTAAGATAGAAGATTCACACAGATGGAGAAAAAGTGTCAGCTCTGTTGTTGATAAAGCTGGTTGGCAAATGTGGCTTTAGGCAAGTTAATGCATGATTCACACTCAGGACCATACTTGGCACTTTCCTCAGTATCTTTCTTTTCTTCTTTCCTCAGTATCTTTCTTTTCTTCTTTCCTCAGTATCTTACTATGTTGCCCAACCTAAAGTGCAATGGCTATTCACAGATGTGATCATAGAGCACAACAGCACTGCAGCCTGGAACTCCTCGGTTCAAACAATCCTTCCCCCTCAGCCTCCTGAGCCACTGGGTCTACAGGCATGTGCCGCCACACCCAGTTTATAAGACTATGTTTCTTAAAATACATTTTCAGTCTTAGTTTGCTGCTGTTTCTCCATTCCCCTTTACCACTTGATACAGACCTTCTTGATTACTCTTTTTTCCCAGTTGACTGAAATTCTGTTCAGGATAAGAGTACCTCTTTTTAAGACTAAATAATGCTTCCTTCCTGATTCCTTCTCTCCCAAAGTTGGCAGTAAAGTGTTGCTATACTACCATATTAACACATCTTAGGGATTCCAGAGAGCCCTCAAGGGGACATCAAACAAGATTCTCAGACAAGCCTTTAACAGAACCTATGGAGAGATGGAGGAGCACGCTGATGAAAACACTAGACCTTAAAAGTTCTACTAGACCCTTCCTTGTCCTTATTGTGAAGCACCTGCAGAATCCCCTTCACTGCCATTCACACACAAATATCTGGCAAATAATGGTAAAGACAAGAGATAAATTTGTTTTTTATAGAGAAAGTTGGATAATTAAGGAAGGTCAGGAGTAGGAATTAAGAGTAGAATCAATGTCTCTAACTGTTTAAAGGATTTTCAGAGAGAAGAAGGATTAGATTTCATTTTACTCAGCTCCTAAGAGAAGAGAGGAACTAGTGAAGGTGAGGGGTGAATGGAGGGGGCCATGATAAGAAGATGGATATTTGCTTCACTTAAAAGACTTTCTTACAAGCAGGAATGTACTCTGCCTTATTGGGAGAGTGATTGTCCCCCTCACTAATGGAAGTGAAGCCTAGGTTACAGTGTCAGGGGTGTGGAAGAGAAGATCCAGGAATTTGGCCAAGAAATGACAGCATTAAGTGCTTTTAAGGTCTCTTCCAACACTGACTATTCACAATCCTGTCAGTAGGAATGTTTGATCTATGACCTCAAAGATGTTTTGGAGCAAGAAGTGGCAAAATAAATAAATAAATAAATAAATAAATAAATAAATAATAGCACCACCCTCCATTTGACATACGAATCTTTATTTAATTTTGCTTCTTTCATTTTACTTTTTAGTTTTCCAAATCATCTCATGCAATCCTCCCATTTTATAATCCATTATTAAATTCAGTGGCCCTTTCTAAGCTCTCTGTCTCCTTTGACAGCTGATGTGGGTCATTGTTTTGTCCTCCTTGGAATCTCTTCTCCTACCATCTGTGACAGCAAGTTATCTTATTTCCATCCTTGACTGTGTTTTAAATTCTTCTGCCTTTTAATGTGGGTAGAACATTATCAATGGCCTACTTTTTTCTCTTTCTCTCTCTAGTCTCAGCTTCAAAGTGTGACTACAATGGAGGTAACGCTCATATCTTGGTTATATTTCTTTTTTCTGAGATACACTGTCTCATCATTTGCTGCTTCATGAGAATTTCCTAGTTCATTTCCATTGTCACTTCAAACTTTTTAACCTAAAATAAACTTACCCCTCTTACTTAAGAAGAGAGTTGGGTGCACCTTCCATGTGCTTACCGAAGACCCCTCACTTCCTCTGTCATTAGGGTGACTACCCATCCTAGACACTGCCCCAATGTAATTATTTTTTAATTTCTTTTATTTCAATAGTTTTTGGGGTACAGGTGGTGTTTGGTTACATGTATAAGTTCTTTAGTGGTGACTTCTGAGATTTTGGTGCACTCATCACGTGAGCAGTATACACTGTACCCAATGTGTGGTCTTTTATCTCTCACCCCTCTCCCACCATTCCCACTGAGTCCTCAAAGTCCATTGTATCATTCTTATGCCTTTGTGTCCTCACAGCTTAGCACCCACTTATAAGTGAGAACATACGATGTTTGGTTTTTCATTCCTGAGTTACTTCAATTACAATAACGGTCTTCAACTCCATCTAGGTTACTGCAAATGCCATTATTTTGTTCCTTTTTATGGCTGAGTAGTATTCCATGGTTTATATATATATATACCACATTTTCTTTATCCACTCATTGATTGATGGGCATTTGGGTGGGTTCCATATTTTTGCAATTGTGAATTGTACTGCTATAAACATGCATGTACAAGTGTCTTTTTCATACAATGACTTCTTTTCCTCTGAGTAGATACCTAGTAGTGAGATTGCTAGATCAAATGGTAGATCTACTTTTAGTTATTTAAGGAACATCCATACTCTTTTACATAGTGGTTGTATTAGTTTACATTCCCACCAGCAGTGTAAAACTGTTCCCTTTTCACCACATCCACACTAACATCTATTATTTTTTATTTTGGGCCATTCTTGAAGGTGTAAGCTGGTATCGCATGGTCATTTTGATCTGTATTTCCCTGATTATTAGTGATGTTGAGCATTTTTTTCATATTTATTGGCCATTTGTATATCTTCTTTTGAGAATTGTCTAGTCACGTCGTTAGTCCACTTTTGGATGGGGTTACCTGTTTTGTTTTGTTTTGTTTTTTGCTGATTTGTTTGAGTTTCTTGTAATTCCTTGAGATGTGACTTTAGTCCTTTGTCAGATGCACAGTTTTTGAAGATTTTCTCCCACTCTGTGCATTGCCTGTTTACTCTGCTAATTATTTATTTTGTTGTGCAGAAGCTTTTTAGTTTAATTAAGTCCTCTCTATTTCTTTTTGTTGCACTTGCTTTTGGGTTCATGGTCATGAAGTCTTTGCTTAAACCAATGTCTAGAAGGAGTTTTTGTGACGTTACCTTCTAGAATTTTTATGGTTTCAGTTCTTAGATTTAAGTCTTTGATCCATCTTGAGTTGATTTTTGTATAAGGTGAGAGATGAGGATCCAGTTTCATTCTACATGTGACTTGCCAATTATCCCAGCACCATTTGTTGAATAGGGTGTCGTTTCCCCACTTTATGTTTTTGTTGCTTTGTCAAAGATCAGTTTGTTGTAAGTATTGGCTTTATTTCTGGGTTCTCTGTTCTACCTCATTGGTCTGTGTGCCCATTTTTATACTAGTGCCATGCTGTTTTGATGACGATAGCCTTGTAGTATAGTTTAAAGTCAGGTAATGTGATGCTTCTAGATTTGTTCTTTTTGCTTAGCCTTGCTTTGGCTATGTAGGCTCTTTTTGGGTTCCATATTAATTTTAGGATTGTTTTCTCTAGTTCCATGAAGAATGATGATGGTATTTTCATGGGAATTGCATTGAACTTGCAGATTGCTTTTGGCAGTATGGTCATTTTCACAATACTGAGTCTACCCATCCATGAGCATGGGATATATTTCCATTTGTTTGTGTCATCTATGATTTCTTTCAGCAGTGCTTTGTAGTTTTCCTTATAGAGGTCTTTCACCTCCTTGGTTAGGTATATTTCTAAGTATTTTAGTTTTTTTGCAGCTTTTGTAAAAGGGGTAGAATTCTTGATTTGATTCTCAGCTTGGTCACCATTGGTGTATAGCAGTGCTATTGGTTTGTGTATATTGATTTTGTGTCCTGAAACTTTACTGAATTCATTTATCACATCTAGGAGTTTTTTTGGATGAGTAGGGTTTGATACCTTCTACAATTATACCACCAGTGAACAGCGACAGTTTGCCTTCCTTTTTACCAGTTTTGATGCCCTTGATTTCTTTCTCCTGTCTGACTGCTTTGACTAGGACTTCCAGTACTATGTTGAATGGAAGTGGTGAAAGTGGGCATCCTTGCATTCTTCCAGTTCTCAGGGGGGAATGCTTTTAACTTTTCCCTGTTCAGTATAATGTTGGCTGTGAGTTTGTCATAGATGGTTTTTATTACCTTAAGTTATGTCTATGCCAATTTTGCTGAGGGTTTTAAACATGAAAGAATGCTGGATTTGTCAAATGCTTTCTCTGTGTCTAATGAGATGAGCATATGATTTTTTTTTTAACTCTGTTTATGTGGTGTGTCACATTTATTGACTTGTGTATATTAAATTACCCCTGCATTCCTGATATGAAACCCACTTGATCATGGTGGATTATCTTTCTGATATGCTGTTGGATTTGGTTAGCTAGTATTTTGTTGAGGATTTTTGCATCTATGTTCATCAGGGATATTAGTCTCTGTAGTTTTCTTTCTTTGTTATGTCCTTTCCTGGTTTTGGTATTAGGGTGATACTGGCTTCATAGAATGATTCAGGAAGGATTCCCTCTTTCTCTATCTTTTTGAATAGTTTCAATAAGATTGGTATCAATCCTTCTTTGAATTCCTGATAAAATTCAGCTGTGAATCTATCTGGTCCTGGACTTTCTTGTTGTCAGCAATTTTTAAATTACCATTATTTTTATCTCGCTGCTTGTTATTGGTCTGTTCAAAATTTCTATTTCTTCCTGGTTTAATCTAGGAGGTCTGTATGTTTTCAGAAATTTATCCATCTCCTCTCAGTTTTCTAGTTTGTGCACATAAAGGTGTTCATAAACACCTTGAATGGTCTTTTGTATTTCTGTTGTATTGGTTGTAATATCTCCCATGTTGTTTCCAACTGAGCTTATTTGGATCGTCTGTCTTCTTTTCTTGGTTAATCTCACTAATGGTCTATCCCTTTTCTTTCTCTTTCAACAGACCAGGTTTTTGTTTCATTTTTCTTTGGTATTGTTTTTTGTTTGTTTTAATTTCATCTAGTTCTGCTGTCATCTTGGTTGTTTGTTTTATTTTGCTGGGTTTGAGTTTGGTTTGTTCACGTTTCTCTAGTTCCTTGAGGTGACCTTAGATTGTCTATTTGTACTCTTTCAGATTTTTTGATGTAGGGATTTAATGCTATGAACTTTTCTCTTTGTACTGCTTTTGCTGCATCTCAGAAGTTTTGATAGGTTGTGTCACTATTATTGTTCATTTCAAAGAACTTTTAAATTTCTATCTTGATTCCATTGCTGATGCAAAGATCATTCAGGAGCAGATTATTTAATTTCCATGTATTTGCATAGTTTTGAGGGTTCCTTTTGGAGTTGATTTCCAATTTTATTCCACTGTGGTCTGACAGAGTACTTGATATAACTTTGATTTTCTTAAATTTATTGAGACTTGTTTTTCGGCCTATGTTCCACATTCTGATGAGTAGAATATATATTTTACAGTTGTTGAGAGTGCTGTAAATATTTGTTAAGTCCATTTATTCTAGGGTATAGTTTCTTTGTTTATTTTCTGTCTTGATACTTTCTAGTTCTGTCAGTGGAGCATTGAAGCCCCCCACTATTATTGTATTCTGTCTATCTCATTTCTTTTTATTTATTTATTTATTTATTTTTATTATACTTTAAGTTCTAGGGTACATGTGCACAACATGCAGGTTTGTTACATATGTATACATGTGCCACGTCGGTGTGCTGCACCCATTAACTCATCATTTACATTAGGTATATCTCCTAATGCTATCCCTCCCCCCTCCCTTCAACCCCCAAAAGGCCCCAGAGTGTGATGTTCCCTTTCTTGTATCCAAGTGTTCTCATTGTTCAGTTCCCACCTGTGAGTGAGAATATGCCGTGTTTGGTTTTCTGTTCTTGCGATAGTTTGCTGAGAATGATGGTTTCCAGCTGCATCCATGTCCCTACAAAGGACATGAACTCATCCTTTTTTGT
>NW_012117899.1:804935-857718 GCF_000951035.1 Colobus angolensis palliatus | reverse complement strand
ACTGTGGTCTGAGAGACAGTTTGTTATAATTTCTGTTCTTTTACATTTGCTGAGGAGTGCTTTACTTCCAACTATGTGCTCAATTTTGAATAAGTGTGATGTGGTGCTGAGAAGAATGTATATTCCGTTGATTTGGGGTGGAGAGTTCTGTAGATGTCTATTAGGTCTGCTTAGTGCAGAGCTGAGTTCAAGTCCTGTATATCTTTGTTAACTTTCTGTCTTGTGGATCTGTCTAATGTTGACAGTGGGGTTTTAAAGTCTCCCATTATTATTGTGTGGGAGTCTAAGTCTGTTTGTACGTCTCTAAGGACTTTCTTTATGAATCTGGGTACTCCTGTATTGAGTGCATATATATTTAGGATAGTTAGCTCTTCTTGTTGAATTGATCCCTTTACCATTATGTAATGGCCTTCTTTGTCTGTTTTGATCTTTGTTGGTTTAAAGTCTGTTTTATCAGAGACTAGGATTGCAACCCCTGCCTTTTTTTAAATTTTCATTTGCCTGGTAGAACTTTCTCCATCCCTTTATTTTGATCCTGTGTGTGTCTCTGTACATGACATGGGTCTCCTGAATACAGCACACTGATGGGTCTTGACTCTTTATCCAATTTGTGAGTCTGTGTCTTTTAATTGGAGCCTTTAGCCCATTTACATTTAAGGTTAATATTGTTATGTGTGAATTTCATCCTGTCATTATGATGTTAGCTGGTTATTTTGCTCATTAGTTGATGCAGTTTCTTCCTAGCATCAATGGTCTTTACATTTTGTCATTTTTTTGCAGTGACTGGTACCGGTTGTTCCTTTCCAAGTTTAGTGCTTCCTTCAGGAGCTCCTGTAGGGAAGGCCTGGTGGTGACAAAATCTCTCAGCATTTGCTTGTCTGTAAAGGATTTTATTTCTCCTTCACTTAGGAGACTTACTTTGGCTGGATATGAAATTCTGGGTTGAAAATTCTTTTCTTTTAAGAATTTTGAATACTGGCCCCTACTCTCTTCTGGCTTGTAGAGTTTCTGCCGAGAGATCTGCTGCTAGTCTGATGGGCTTCCCTTTGTGAGTAACCTGACCTTTCCCTCTGGCTGCCCATAACATTTCAACTTCATTTCAACTTTGGTGAATCTGACCATTATGTGTCTTGGAGTTGCTCTTCTCGAGGAGTATCTCTGTGGCGTTCTCTCTATTTCCTGAATTTGAATGTTGGCCTGCCTTGCTAGGTTGGGAAAGTTATCCTGGATGATATCCTGCAGAGTGTTTTCCAACTTGGTTCCATTCTCCCCATCACTTTCAGGTACACCAATCAGATGTAGATTTGGTCTTTCCATATAGTCCCATACTTCTTGGAGGCTTTGTTCATTTCTTTTTATTCTTTTTTCTCTAAACTTCTCTTCTCACTTCATTTCATTCATTTGATCTTCAATCACTGATACCCTTTCTTCCAGTTGATCGAATCGGTTACTGAAGCTTGTGCAGTTGTCATGTAGTTCTCGTGCCATGGTTTTCAGCTCTATCAGGTCATTTAAGGACTTCTCTACATTGGTTATTCGAGTTAGCCATTCATCTAATCTTTTTTCAAGGTTTTTAGCGTCTTTGCAGTGGGTTAGAACTTCCTCCTTTAGCTTGGAGAAGTTTGATCATCTGAAGCCTTCTTCTCTCAACTCGTCAGTTATTCTCCGTCCAGCTTTGTTCCATTGCTGGTGAGGAGCTGCATTACTTTGGAGGGGGAGAGGTGCTCTTATTTTTAGAATTTTCAGCTTTTCTGCTCCGTTTTTTCCTCATCTTTTTGGTTTTATCTACCACTGGTCTTTGATGATGGTGACGTACAGATGGGGTTTTGGTGTGGATGTCCTTTCTGCTTGTTAGTTTTCCTTCTAACAGTCAGGACCCTCAGTTGCAGGTCTGTTGGAGTTTGTTTGAGGTCCACTCCCGACCCTGTTTACCTGGGTATCAGCAGTAGAGGCTGCAGAAGAGTGGATATTACTGAACAGCAAATGTTGCTGCCTAATTGTTCCTCTGGAAGCTTCCTCTCAGAGGTGCACTCGGCTGTGTGAGTTGTCCGTCTGCCCCTACTGGGGGTTGCCTCCCAGTTAGGCTACTCAGGGGTCTGGGACCCACTTGAGGAGGCAGTCTGTCTGTTCTCAGATCTCAACCTCCGTGCTGGGAGAACCACTACTCCCTTCAAAGCTGTCAGACAGGGACATTTAAATCTGCAGAGGTTTCTGCTGCCTTTTGTTTGGCTATGCCCTGTCCCCAGAGGTGGAGTCTACAGAGGCAGGCAGGCCTCCTTGAGCTGTGGTGGGCTGCACCCAGTTTGAGCTTCCTGGCCACTTTGTTTACCTACTCAAGCCTCAGCAATGGCGGGCACCCTTCCCCCAGCCTCACTGCTGCCTTGCAGTTAGATCTCAGACTCCTGTGCTAGCAATGAGTGAGGCTCCGTGGGCGTGGCACCCTCTGAGCCTGTCATGGGATATAATATCCTGTTGTGCCATTTGCTAAGACCCTTGGAAAAGCACAGTGTTAGGGTGGGAATGACAAGATTTTCCAGGTGCTGTGTGTCATGGTTTCCCTTGGCTAGGAAAGGGAATTCCCTTACCCCTTGTGCTTCCTGGGTGATGCAATGCCTCACTCTGCTTTGGCTCTCGCTCGGTGGGCTGCACCCACTGTCCGACATGCCCCAGTGAGATGAAACCGGTACCCCAGTTGGAAATGCAGAAATCACCCATCTTCTGTGTCACTCATGCTGGGAACTGTAGCCTGGAGCTGTTCCTATTCGGCCATCTTGGAACCACCACTGCCTGTCTGTCTCATTTCTTACATCTAGTAGTGATTTTTTTATAAATTTGGGAACTCCAGTGTTAGGTGCATATATATTTAGGATTGTAATATTTTCCTGCTGGACTAGTCCTTTTATTGTTATGTAATGTCCTTCTTTGTCTTTTAAAACTATTCTTGCTTTAACGTCTGTTTTGTCTGATGTAAGAATAGTTACTCCCACTCATTTTTATGTCCATTTACATGCAATATATTTTTCCACCCCTTTACCTTAAGTTTATGTTAGTCCTTATGTGTTAGGCGAGTCTCTCGAAGACAGCAGATACTTGGCTGGTGAATTCTTATTAATTCTGATATTCTGGATCTTGAAAGTGGAGCATTTAGACCATTTACATTTACTGTTAGTGTTGAGATATGATGTACTATTGTATTCATTGTGCTAGTTGTTGCCTGAATATCTTGTTTGTTTGTTTTTCATTGTGGTATTATTTCATAGGTCCTGTGAGATTTATGTTTTAAGAAGGTTCTATTTTGGTGTATTTTGAGGTTTTGTTTCAAGATTTAGAACTCCTTTTAGCATTTCTTGTAGTGCTGACTTTGTAGTGGCAAATTCTCTTGGTAGTGATAAATTCAGCATTTGCTTGCCTGAAAAAGACTTTGTCTTCCCTTTGTATATGAAGCTTAGTTTTCCTGGGTACAAAATTCTTGGCTGATAATTATTCTTTTAAGGAGGCTAAAGTAAGGATAATTACTTCATTTAAGGAGATGAAAGATAGGACTCCAATCCCCTCTAACTTGTAGGGTTTCTGCTGAGGAATCTGCTGTTAATCTTATGGGCTTTCCTTTATAGGTTAGCTGATGCTTTTGCCTCACAGCTCTTAAGATTCATTCCTTCATCTTGACTTTAGATAACCTGATGACTGTGTGTTTAGGTAATTATCTTTTTGCAATGAATTACCTGGGTGTTCTTTGAGTTTCTTGTATTTGGATGTCTAGATCTCTAGCAAAGCCAGGGAAGTTTTCCTCAATTATTTCCTCAAATTAGCTTTCCAAAATTTAGATTTCTCTTCTTCCTCAGGAACACAAATTATTCTAATGTTTGGTCGTTTAACATAATCCCAAATTGGTTGGAGGCTTTGTTCATTAAAAAAATTTTTTTTTTCTTTGTCTGTGTTGGATTGAGTTAATTCAATAGCATTGTCTTTGAGCTCTGAGGTTCTTTCTTCTACTTGTTCAATTCTATTGCTAAACCTTTTCAGTATATTTTGCATTTCTTTAAGCATGTCTTTTATTTCCAGAAGTTCTTATTGTTTTTTATTTATAATATCTATTTCTCTGAAGTATTTTTGTCCATATATTGTGTTATTTTTAAAATTTCTTTAAGTTGGTTTTCAGCTTTCTCTGGTGCCTACTTGAGTAGCTTAATAATCAACCTCTGAATTCTTTTTCTGGCAATTCAGAGATTTTTTCTTGGTTTGGATCTATTACTGGTGAACTAGTGTAATCTTTTGATGGTGTTAGAGAACTCTGTTCTATTATATTGCCAGAATTGTTTTTCTGGTTCTTTCTCATTTGGGTCAATTATGTCAGAGGAAAGGTCTGGGACTCAAGGGCTGCTGTTCAGATTCTTTTGTCCAACAGAGTGATCCTTTGATGTGGTGCTCTCCCCTTTCCCCTAGAGATAGGGCTTCCTGAGAGCTGAACTGCAGTGATTGTTATTGCTCTTCTGGGTCTAGCCACCTAGTGGACCTACCAGGCTCCAGGCTGGTACTGGGGAGTGTCTGCAAAAAGTCCTGTGTTGTGATCTATTTTCAGGTCTCTCAACCATGAATACCAGCACCTACTCCAGTGGAGGTAGCAGGGGAGTGAAGCAGATTTTGTGAGAGTCTTTGGTTGTAGTTTTGTTTAGTGCGTGGGATTTCTCAAATGCTGGTTATGCTCACAGTGAAGTTGTCATGTGGACAGACTCAGGACCTCTGGTTAGCCAGGATGTTACAAGTGGTGGAATTAGCTGTTGTTTTCTCCTTCCTTGGAGCAGGGCTGCTTTGTTATGAGTTGCTGTAAAGGTGGCAATTTCTTTTTTCTTTTTTTTTTTTTTGGAGACGGAGTCTAGCTCTGTCGCCCAGGCTGGAGTGCAGTGGCGCGATCTCGGCTCACTGCAAGCTCCGCCTCCCGGGTTTACGCCATTCTCCTGCCTCAGCCTCCCCAGTAGCTGGGACTACAGGTGCCCGCCATCTCGCCCAGCTAGTTTTTGTATTTTTTAGTAGAGACGGGGTTTCACCGTGTTAGCCAGGATGGTCTCGATCTCCTGACCTCGTGATCCGCCCGTCTCGGCCTCCCAAAGTGCTGGGATTACAGGCTTGAGCCGAAGGTGGCAATTTCAAGAGAGCATCAGCTGCAGCAGTATAGGGAGAATACAAACTTGCTCTAAGGTCACCTGGATAAGTATTTGGTTTTCTCAGATGATGGGCAGGGCCACTGGACTCCCACAAGATTATGTCTTTTGTCTTCAGCTACCAGGGCGGGCAGAGAAAGACCATCAGGTAGGGGCAGAGTTGGGCATGTTTGAGCTCAGACTATCCTTGGGCAGGGCTTACTGTGGCAACTGTGGAGTATGAGGGTGTGGTTCTCAGGCCAGTGGAGTTATGTTCCCAGGGGGATTATGGCTGCCTCTGCTGCTTTGTACAGGTAGCCAAGGAAGTGGGGGAAAGCCAGTGGTGATAGGCCTCACCCCACTCCCACAGAGCCAGCAAGGCCAGTCTCACTCCCGCCATGCTCCTCCAATAACCAACAGAGTCAAATTTATATCCAGGCCTCTGGAAAGCAGGGCTGGGATGTTGTCCTGGGATACTATCCTCTCTGCTGAGAAGGCAGGCAGGGCTTTCAGGCCTCACCCCTCCCTGCATACTGTGGCTTCTGTGCTCGTATCTGCACTTTCTGTTCATCTCCACAGATCCTGCCAGGACAATTCATACTCAGTCAAAGTTATTACAAAGTTCAGCTGGAAGTTTCCTTCTCCCTGTGGCCCTTCCCCAATTCCACTGGCAGCCGTCCCCAAGGGACCCTGTGAGATAAAGTTAGAAATGACTTCCCTGGACTTCCCAGGGGACCAGGAGTGCCTGCAGGGCTCTTCCCACTGCTTCCTCTACTATTATATTTTGCTTGGTTCTCTAAACTCATTTCAGCTCTAGGTAAAGTTAAATCCTTTTCCTGTTATTTGGATTTTCAGGTTTCCCTAGTGAAGATGTGTGTTCAGAGGTGGACTTTCCCCCCTCACACTTTAGGCACTCACAGTTTTTCAGCTATTTCACTGAGTTCATGGTGGCAAGCCACTTCTTTCAAAGGGTCTGTGAATTCTTTCAGTTTTCCTGCTATATTCCTGCAACGGCTCTTGGAGCAAAAGTTCATGATGTGAGTCTTCACACATGTTCGTCTGAGTGAGAGTTGCAAGTTAGTCCTGCCTCCTAGCTGCCATCTCCTGCCCCAGGGTAATTATTAATAGCATCTTCTTTCATATTCCAATGGGTCTCAATAGATCACATAGTGATCTGTCTGTCATAATATTTCAGTTGCCTGTGTTCTCTGCATCTCCTGCTGGATGACAAGCTCAAACACTTAGTAGGAACTTAATAACTTTGTGAATAAGTGAAGCATTGAGAAGAACTAGAAGTCCTCTGTGAAATAAACTTAGTACAGTTAACTTTTTAGAGCCTGTCATCAATCCACCTTGGCCTCCTTATCTCCTTTCAGCCTGTAAGAACTGAGAAACCATGCCGGGCGCGGTGGCTCAAGCCTGTAATCCCAGCACTTTGGGAGGCCAAGACGGGCGGATCACGAGGTCAGGAGATCGAGACCATCCTGGCTAACACAGTGAAACCCCGTCTCTACTAAAAAATACAAAAAACTAGCCGGGCGAGGTGGCAGGCGCCTGTAGTCCCAGCTACTGGGGAGGCTGAGGCAGGAGAATGGCGTGAACCCGGAAGGCGGAGCTTGCAGTGAGCTGAGGTCCGGCCACAGTACTCCAGCCCGGGCGACAGAGCGAGACTCTGCCCCAAAAAAAAAAAAAAAAAAAGAACGGAGTCCTTTAGATACAAGGAAGTGGTGGGGATGCTAAGGTTGGGTAGATTGTGTTGCTATATCACCCTCTTGTGGCTGGTGTGTGAAACTCGTCACAAAATCCTTTCTGTGGTATAATCTCTAAGGTGGTAGTTCTATAAACCTCAACTCAGATCTCATTTTGGTTTCAGGTTAGATTTGGTCATCACTATTTTTTAAAAGTTACCCAGGTAATTCTAATATTTAGGTAGCTTTGGTTGTTATTGGCAGGTTTGGGCCATGCTTAAGTGACCAGGTGGCCACCTTTGACAGACTGCTTCTTGGTATATAGAAGTGTATTTAGTTTTCTCAAAGCTCACCAGGGGGCCAGCATATCTCTAGATCAGTGGCTCTCAACTTGGGGAGATTTTGCCAAGCAGGGGACATTTGGTAGTGTTTGGAGACACTTGATTGTCACAACCAAGGACAGGGCATGTGCTATAAACCCAGTAGGCAGAGGCCAAGGATGCTGTTAAACACCCTACAGTGCACAGGACAGCCCCATGACAAAAAAATTATCCAGCCCCAAATGTCATTAGTGTGGCAGTTGAGAAACCTTGCTCTAGATTTTGTCCACAAGGGGAATTTGGTGGAGTTCAGGGAAGGGAATTACTCTGGCAGTGACAAAAATTAAACAATCCTTTCAACACAGTTCTCCATGTGGAGGGTGTTTCCTGACCTTTAGTGAAAGGGATGCCAAGCTAACCCTTGTCCACCTCCAGGAAAGGGACAACCTCACATCCTATCTGATCAAATCTGCCTCCTTCAGCATTTCATAACTATGACATGGAGACATAAAGCCAGGAAATACATCATGCCATGCTACTGTGTTATAAATCCTTTAGGAAACACAAGACAAAAGTGCAATTTCCTTGATGGACTGGTTGTAATTTATTCATTTCCGAAAAGTAGAAACATAAACTTTGGAAGAAGAATCAATTCACAGTGGCTTCTCAGCCAGCACACACCACCCCCTGTAACAATCACAGCCCTGCTGTGTGAATGGAGGAAGCGTCCTGAAGAGCCTGGGACTATGCCCAGTTGTGCTTCAGAACATCAGTCCCTTCAAACTGAGAATGGGTGTGTTCCCCCTGACTTCTCTAGAATTCAGACATGCTTGGTCAAAAGAAAACAGCATTAGAGGGGAAACACGGGGAAAACTTATTGTTTTAAGCCTGAGGAAAATGCAAGCTCCCGCTCCCCATAGTTTCCCATTTGGGGGAAACTAGAGAGTGGTGAATGTATCACCAGAAGGGGTTGTTTACTTGTAAACATGGTCTAGGGTGAGAGGCATAATGCCAGTGATGTTTGGTGGGTAGCCCAAAAGACTCCCTCCCCAGTGAGGTCTTGAGCCCAGGGGTTCAGGATACTTAGAAGTGAAAGCCTCTTCTTCATCCTTTGTTTCTGTCCTTCCATCAGGTAGAATTCAGCTACTGGAAAAACCCAAGTGCTGGGAACTGAGCTTCTAGGACAATCTGAGTTGTAGTAAAGGAATGGGTGCTCATAAGCCCAGGGTTTACAAATCTTCATTAGTAGCTCCACAGTTTTGAGAGTAGACAGTGAATGAGGGTAAGGTTATACAAGGGTGGCACAGTGGATAATTGTGAGGCATTTTTGTCTGCCTACCACCTGAATCCCACTTCTATTATTTGTAGAATTCGTTAATTCATAAGAAGTGAAAGTGGAAAATGCCAGATATTCAATTACCAGCCTCCCTCGGAGATAGGACATGGACATGTGACCTAAGATTGACCACTCAATTCCAGACTTTGAATTATAAGCTAAAGCTGAAAGGATGAAGAAGGGATCCTGGAGAATTCATTTTCATGGCAGACAGTGCAGCAGTAACAGTAATTTCAAGTTTCCAAGTCCAGCAGAGACAGCGAGGCAGTGGTACAGTCTGTGCCTAGCGCTGGGGACAGTGGCTGTGCATGAACAGGATGGTCATCCCTGGGCTAGTTTTGTAATTTTGGCTGTGCCCCCAAAGCCTAGTCTCCTCTTTTCCTGCTCACTTTCAAAGCATGGTTTTGCAGAACCTTCTAGCAGTTATTGGAACCAATCAGTATCTTTTCAGTAGGTTCCTTTTCTACATTAAAAAGCCAAAGCCAGCTTCTGTTGATTGCAGCCAAGAACTCTATTAAAGAAGCTGGTACCAAGAAACGAGATGCACTAAGCAACAGGCTTACAATGTGAATTGACCACACAAAGGAGGTAAGATACAAGGCAATAAGGACCTGAGTTTTGAGCTGGGAAGTTGGTGCCCCTTATTATGCAATTGTATGATAGTAGCTGTTTCTTACAGTACTTGCCAGGTTTATATAAGAACCAATAAGAACAAGAAGGGCTTAAATTGAAGACAGCGTGTCTGAAAGCAAAGAATAGGAAAAAACATAGGACTTTACCAAAAAAAGGCTCTTTGTGCCTGCAGCTTGCAAAATAAGTTATTGAGCATTCAATGATTTGAAGCTGTTAGACCAAAATAACTTAATTTTCTACTAGAAGATAAATTTAGTGTGAGGAGAGGTACGCAGGGAGTAGAAAGTGCCTAGGAAAGACCTTAACCTGCAACACCCCCTTGAAGCCCTGGATATAAAATACGTTCAGAATCTGGTCACAGAGAGTCTTAGCTGAGGTCCAGGTTTGTTCAAGGGAATCAACAGAGAACTGGGATTTAAACATCATTTTGAGAAGTGAAAAAATCACCATGGGACAAGTTCCTCTTAGTATTCCAAGCTCCTTTGTAACAGCACCATCAAACATTTGCTACTTTTTTCTTTAAAACTGAACGCCATTTGCACAGAAGTGTACTTTTAAGACTCTTACATGGTTTCCAGTCCACTGTTCAAAACTCAGAGATCTCAAAATCGTTCTTTCTGTTTATTGACTGTTTAGCTTCTGGGTTTTGCAAATAAAATAATGATATTCTTAGCTTCTTTTATACAATAATATCAGAGTGTTTTATGTATAATAAGAAATTCACCCTTCAGCCTCTATTCAATCTTTATCCTGAGAGAGAAACTGAGGCACAGAGGCTTGATCAGGTCTGCAGGTTATCATGATCAGCTCCCAGAACAAAGTAAAGATGGCCAAAATGTAAACGTTTCCAGACTTTGTGACTGGTGGTCCACTGTGTGAGATAGGTACTCAGATGTCCTGGCTTTCAGTCTTTGCTTTTTATTATCCAGTTCCAGCCAAGAGCAAGATGCCCAGTCTGAACTCACATTGCTATCCATTTCATCTGCCACAACACAAAGATGGAACGCTGTTATCAAGTAACGCTCTGTCCTGCGCCTGCAGCCACGGCAGAGCAAGCTAAATTCTTGGGAAGCCTCACTTCCTTGTTCATTTCACAGATGTATGTGGAAGAAACATCACCAGAGAGTTGATCCGAGAAGGGTACAAATGTGTAGCGTGTCTGTCAGAGGAAACCTGGGGCCTGGGGCCAAGTTCAGTGTTCATTTTGTTTTTTCCATTTTCCTTCAGAAAGTCCCTTTGTTGGGTCTTTGGTATCAGCTCTCTGGAAGTGTCACACTAGCATAGACTGTGATGGAATTTGTTTCCTGGGGACAAAGCAGAAGTCTGTGAGTGGAGGGACTGGATACTTACTTCATAGGATGCAAATGAAAACAGCGCTGCTGAGGAAAAGGAAAGGGTCTTAGAGATCATGGCTTGTGCGGGGTCTGTCACAGACAGGGCCTTGTTGGGGCAGCACTTGGGTACTCACACTGCTTCTCCACCTGCAACAAGGGCCACAGCTCCCTTCCAAGCATAAGCATGCCATTATGGGGAGCATGATCTGAGGACCAGCACTCAATGCCCTGTCTCTCCCTTTGCCCTCTCCCCTTCCATCCCCTTGTAAGGCAAACCATTTGTTTTGCTGTTAGGCATGGATCACAATCTGGGGAAGCCAAGAGAGTTGTAAATTATTGAGTTTTTAAAAAGTCTAGAGGGACTCAAAGGGAGAAGAGAAAAGTGGTATTGGTAGGAGAGAAGAAGGGGAGAAGAGGGTTATGCGCAAAGATCTCTCATGTCAAAGAAACAAATAAAAGAGAATGGGAATCTAAGGGGTTTTTTCCATAAAGTGTTAACTATAGCATATTGTTTTTGTCCTTAAGTAAATTTCATTAAAAATCTATATATTTTTTGAAGCTTTTGAAGTCAGGTTTATATTTTTACTTCCCTCTTAGATATGACAGTGTACTGAGAATGGATCTCAAGTTGAAGATGGATTTCATCTTGAAATAGGGCACCTACCCAGGTATTTCTGGGTGGGTGTGTGGGCGGTAGAAGCTTTGAAAAATAAGGTGGATGCAGGCATTTGTGTGACCTTTGTGCCTCTATAATCCTGGGCTCTCTTCTGAAACAGCCCAAGTGGACCAAAGCTTTCAGCCCAGAATTTATTTCTGTTCATTCAGCAAAGGAAAGATTCCTGTCACAAGTAAACTTAGTCCCTGCTGATCTTGCGATAGGGTAGAACAGGCAAGTCTCATTTTGAGCTGCACCTCATATTCTCTTCTAGGTTTAACACCTATGCAGAGCTCCACTCCTAAATATTCTGATTAAATGGGGCTGGACAGAGTCTAGGCATGAGCATTTTTACAGCGCTTCCCTGGTGATTCTGCTTTGTAGCTGGAGTTGAGAACTCCTGGACTCCAGCTGCTGTTCCTAAACTTGAGTGTGCATTAGAATTACCTGGGGTGTGGGTTTTTAAATATGTAGGTCCCTGGCTACTCTCCATAGACATTTTCATTTAACAGAATCCTAGATGGAAGGCCCTAGGAATCTTTATTTTTAACAAGTATGCCAGCTGATTCTGATGTGGTCCTTGGACAACTCTCAGAGAAACACTGGCCAGCAGGGAGTGAGCAGTGGCCCCATGTGAACAGGTGTTGGGGGTTTCATGGAAATGGAAAACCAAGGCCACAGAGACTCTTTTTTGCCTGCATGCTGTGGCCTACCTTCCCTGGTCCAGGATTCATCAATATGTTTCATTTAATTTGTTTTTTTTTAGTTTTTTAATTTTTTTTTTTACTTTTAAGTTCAGGTGTACATGTGCAGATTTGTTACATAGGTAAACTTGTGTCGTGGGGATTTGTTGTACACATTATTTTGTCACCCAGGTATTAAGCCTATTGCCCAATAGCTACTTTTTCCTGATCCTCTCCCTCCTCCCATCTTTAAAAAAAAAAAAAAAAAATTCCTCCTTTTCCCTCCTCCATATATTCCCCCTCTACAGAGAGTAGGCAGAGAGATGCCTCACCTGGACAGACTCTGGGACAGGCTCTGTGGCAGCAACATATATGGTGGTGCAAGGGTCCTGAGCTGGGAAGGGGTCAAGTTTCTTCTGAAGAGGCTACAAGAGAAGCAAAGAAAGCAGATTAGCTGAACAGCAAGAGCTAGTTCTCACCCATCTCTCTGATGGAGAAGCACAGACTCAAGAAGCCTTGAGGCAGAACGTTCCTTTGAGTCATTTGGTTCAACCTCCTTCTCAGGTGGGAATTCTCCCTCAAATTCTCTGGAACTCAATTCGCCAGGCTTTGCTTGGACTCCCCAAGTGGCGTCTTGGAGTGCACAACCTCCCAAGGCAGCCTCATCCATTGTTAATGCTTCCCAGATGTTTTAAATGTCTTCCTCAAAAGAAACTGAAATTGGTGTGGCTCTTACAGGGGCAGCTGGAGGGGACAGAATAGCAACAGCATTTAGTCCATCTCACTCATCACCGGCTACATGCGGAGTTCTTGCATCCCACACTGCCATTCCTACTCTTCCTCCTCCTCACATATGTCTTCTCATTTGCCTCACAACCACTCTATGTGTTAAATACTGTTACTCACACTTCACCGAGGATGAAGCTACAGCTCAGAAAGATCAAATGTTTTCCTAATGTGTACATGCAAGAAGTGTCAAAGCCAGGAGTCCCCCACCTTAAGCTCTTTTAACTTAAGGTACATGTCCTATCACTATTCTTCTTCGGTCTCCTCAACTTATAATGACCTATCCCTTACCTACATTCGTCAGGTATTTAAAGTCTAATTTATACATTATGGCACTCTATGCTATATTTAAAACATTCTGATATATTTATGTGTTGTTTCTCCAGTCTACACATTCCTTGAGAAGTAAGCTATATAGTTTTGTATTCCCCACAGAACAGTGTTGGACACATAAAAATAAACCCTTCATATTTGATATTTGTTGATGTTACCTTGAACAAATTAAAATCCACAATACCTGGACAAAGACCTCAAAGTAAATTGAGACCACATCCTTGTAAGATGCGGATGCCATCACTTATAATAGGGAAGTCATTAATTCAACACTTCTCGGGGACACTGGTTATGGGATAATGCTGCTGTCCACTCTCCCTGGGTATAGAGCCAGACTTGAAGCCACACCACATGTGTTTTGATGCGAGAAAGCTTGAAATTTTGTTATGTGATGGAAGGGTTAAAGAATTAGGAAAGTTTATTGGAGGAAAAAGGGATGGGACATAATTTTTCTCTTCATATATTTGATGAATTGCCATATAGAAAAGGAGTTTGATTTGCCTGTAAAGTGTTTCAGGTTTAAACAAAGATTAGGATTTGGGGGAAATACTTTGGTTCAATATAATGAAGATCTTTCTGATAGTAAAAGATGCTCAAATGAGGGATAAATTGCCTTGACAGGCAATGAACTCCTATAGTTTTAAGTGCTTGGGCATGGTCTAAACCAGCGCTGCTGACTTTTATTATGCATATGAATTACTTGGGGATCTTGCTAAAGGGTTGATTCTATTTCAGAAGATCTGGGGCAGGGCCTGATTCTGCATTTCTAATGAAGTCCCAGGTGATGCAAATGCTGCTTGTTCACAAACTATATTTCAGTAAAAAGGAGCTAGGCAACACTTTGGAAGTAATGTTGTAGCAGATAATTCAAGCAGTGATTGGGTGGTTCAAATAGATGACTTTCAAGATCCCATATAATTCTTAAATACATTTTGAAGAAATTTTGAGTTTAAGAAAGAATTTCTTGCAGTAATGAGATAGATTAAGAGGCTATGAAAACAGTTTATTAAGAGACCTTTATCAACACATGCAACCTCTGCTGGTCTTCCTGTTTGGGAGAACTTTAGCATGACCTGACTTAGAGGCAGAAGGAGGAAGGCAAATCAAGTTACATTTTTAACATTAATTCGGAAGTTTTAGAAAGGAGAAAAATATGTAGAAGAAATCACCCATAGTCCTATTAAGACCATGTGTGTGCTTAAATGTTGGCTTCAGGATCTTTATCCAAGCATAGGGGATTATTTTAAACATAATTATAATGAGTTCGTATATTTTTGTATCTTGTCATCGTCTGTTAGGATCACTGATTTGTATATCTTTAGGGAACATCATTTATAAGCAACTCCAGGGGCATTATTTTCACATAACTTTTGTGAATGGTGGCCCCTGGAATTAATTCTGCAAGACAGTAGCTCTGATAAGTCCTAGAAGAGTTCCTAGCACACAGTAAACATCTGTTACGCGATTTTCATGTTATTATATTCTTTATAAGATTATTTTATAACCATTCCAAAAAGACTAAAGGCATTGTTAGTTTTTAAATAATTGTCTACATTATTACAGTCTTTATAATGACATAATAAAGACATTGCAAATATGAACAAACAAAATTGTGAGAATGTGGGTAAGTCTAATTATATATTTTGTATGTAAAACAATAATAATTATGTCTTGTGTGTTTAAAATATATATGAAATTCAAATAATGACAAAACAGCCACATAAATCAAGAGGTGAAATTATTGTGGACTTAATGTATTATGCAGGAGAAAAGTAAACATTAGACTTTGGTAAGTCAAAGACATATTTTACAATTTCTAGGGTAGCCACTAAAAAGACAGAAAAAACTTATTCACTAATATGTAGAGGAGAAAATTGAATAATAAAAATATAACTTAAAAAAATTTTCACCAAAGAAACCCCAGTCTCAGAGAGCTTTACTAGCAATTTCTACCAAATATTTAAGGAGAGAAATAAGACCAATTCTACCCCCAAAATCCCAGAGAACGATAGAAAGGAAATGCACCCTGTAGTGGGTTGAACTGTGGCCCCAAAATGTATGTCCACCCAGAATCTCAAAATGTGATTTTATTTGAATAAAGGTCTTCACAGATGTCGAGATAAGGATTTCAAAATGAGGTCATCCTGGATTAGAATAGATCCTAAGTCTGACGATGAATGTCCTTATAAGCGATGGAAAAAAAGAAGACACAGAGAGGGAGGTCTTGTGAAGATGAAGGCAAAAATTGCAGATAAACAACTAGAAGCTAACAAATGCCACGGATAGCCTGGAGCCACCAGATGCTGGAAAAGGCAAAGAGGATTTTCTCCTCCAGAGGGAGTGTGGCCCTGAGGATGTGGCTCCTTATTTTGGACTTCTGATCTCCAGAACTGTTAGAGAATAAATTTCTGTTGTTTTAAGCCACCAAGTTTCTAGTAATCTGTTACGGCAGCCCTAGGAAACTAACACATACTCCAACTCATTATGTGAATTAGCATAAATCTTTATATCAAAACCCTACTCGTTAGGCATGACTCCCCAGGTCCCTTCCAGTTCTTAAAGTCTGAATTTTTAACAGGAGAGTGACCGACTCTACCATGATGTGGGTATTAAGTAGAGTAGCTCTTTGTCATTTTGAGATCAATCTGAGGCTTGTGATTAAAGAAGAGCCCAGGAAGAACTCTGTTACTTATTTTTTAAGGATATTTGAAATATTTCTACCTCAACATGTATCCCAGTTAGATATATTCACAAGAATGCTATATACCAGCCACTGCAGTGCCTTCTTAAAAAAAAAGGCATTACACAAGAGAATTACAGGCCAATTTCACTCAGAAACATAAGTGGAAAACAAAACTCCACAAAATATTAGCAAATAAAATCCAGTAATGCTTGAAAAGGACTAGACTAAATTGGTCTGCAACAAAATTAAGACCTTCTCTTTGTCAACAGTTATCTCTGAGAAATTTCAAAGGCAAGCCACAGATAGGTGAAGGTATTTGCTGACATATCTGCCAAAGGGCGCATATCCAAAATATATGAAAAGCGTATGCTAGTCCATAGAAGAAAGACTAAACTTCAAAGGAAAATGGGCAAGGGATTAAATGTGCACTTTAAGAAAAAAGTTTAATATGGCCAATAAACATATGAAAAGTTGCTCAACTTCCTTAATAATTAGAGAGATGTGGAATAAAAGCATAATAAGACACATCCAACAATAGGACTAAAATTAGACTGTTAATACCAAGTTTTCATTAGAATGCAGAGCAATTGAGGCCGGGAGCAGTGGCTCATGCCTGTAATCCCAGCACTTTGGGATGCCGAGGCGGTCAGATCACCTGAGATCAGGAGTTCCAGACCACCCTGGCCAACATGGTGAAACCGTGTCTCTACTAAAAATACAAAAATGGGTGTGGTGGCACGCACCTGTAATCCCAGCTACTTGGGGGGCTGAGGCAGGAGAATGGCTTGAACCCAGGAGGCAGAGGTTGCAGTGAGCCAAGATCATGCCACTGCACTCCAGCCTAGGCAACAGAGTGAAACTCTGATGCAAAAATAAATAAATAAATAAATAAATAAAGCGTAGCAGTTGAGACTCTCATATGTAGCTGATAGAAAAGTAAATGGATACACCCACTTTGAAAAACAGCTCGGCCTTATCTAGTCAATTTGGAGATATGCATACTCTATGATTCAGTAATTCGACTTCTAGGTATATCTAGGTATATATTCAACAAAAATATTTGCACATATCCACTTAACGGCTTGCATATGAATGTTCACACCTGCAACTTTCATAATAGCCTCAACCTGGAAATAACCCGCATGTCCATCAATAGTCAACTGGATAAATAAACTCTAGTATACTCATACATTTATATTCTATGAAGCAATGAAAAAGCATGCATTATATCTAAATTCAAAGACATGTGTGAATCTCATAAAGATAATATTGAGCAAAATAAATCAGACATGAGAGAAAAAAGAATAAAGAATTCAATTTTTATAAAGGTCGAAGATAAAAAAGGAAAAAGCTAAACTATATTTCTAGAAGTCAGGATAGTGGTTACTTTGGGGAGGAGAGAGGAAGTAATGATTGGGAAGTGGCACAGGAGGCCTTCAGGAAGTATGGGCAATGTTCTAGTCTTTGATCTGAGTGGCAGTTTCATGGTATCAGAAGACTCAATACTGAGGCCAGGCACAGTGGCTCACATCAGTAATCCCAGCACTTTGGGAGGCTGAGGTGGGCGGATCACTTGAGGTCAGGAGTTTGAGACCAGCCTGGCCAACATGGGGAAACCCCATCTCTACTAAAGATATAAAAATGAGCCGGGAGTGGTGGCAGGTGCCTGTAATCTCAGCTGCTCAGGAGGCTGAGGCAGGAGAATCGCTTGAACCCAGGAGGCGGAGGTTGCAGTGAGCCCAAATCACACCACCGCACTCCAGCCTGGCTGATAAAGCAAGACTCTGTAAAACAAACAAACAAACAAAGCAAAACAAAACAAAAAAACAGGCAATACTGAAAAATGTAATTTCTCCTCATATAGATCTGTAGACTCAATACCATTCTAATACATTTTTTCTTTTTATGGTACTTAATAAGTTGATTCTAAAATACATATGAAAGTACAAAAGAACAAGAATAGCCAAAAACTTTTGCAGAAAAACAAATTAGGAAGACTTGCTTTATCAAATATCGAGATATGCACTTAAGGGTAATTCAGTGGGCTGACATTAATGTGTTGTGTACTTTTTTGGTCAGAGTTGATCCTGACTGAGGAGTGCGTATGCGTGAGTGTGTGTGTGTGTGTGTGTGTGTGTGTGTGTGAAATGGAGGAGAGGACTCAAAGTGTGATTAGAAGCAGTTGGAGGTAGCAGAGGAGGTGCAAGTTAGTCCCCTCGAGTGTTTGCAAAGTAAGACATGCCTGCCCAGCACTCTCCTAGGTGCTATAGTGGCTACAAATAGAGGAGAGAACAGACTCCAGTCCTCAAAGACTTTCAGTCTTGCAGGTCAGCTCAGACTCAAATGTAGAACTGGAGGACAGTCCTGAACTGATGAACGTCACTGAATTTTAAATTTTATTTAATTCAAATTAATTTAAATTTAGAAAGCTACATGTGGCTAGTGACTACCATATGTCATGCTTAACAGTAAAAAAGAGGGATGCTAGCAGCATAGGATAGAGTAGTGAGGGAAGACACTATGGTAAAGATGAACCTGGTTACCTAAATATGCAGATGACAGCATAGGCTGAAAGGGTTACTCTTGGGATTCTCATCTATGTAAATGGAGTTTAATTGAGGAAAGGATGGAGCTGGGTTGTGTAATAAACCCTCCAGGCCACTAGGGGACAGTAGAAATAAGAACTTTGTTCAAGAGTCCATCTCCTGGTTCTCAGAAGTGCCTTTGCTATCTTTTGATGCAATTTTCTAAGGTGCTAATCAAAACCGTCTTTACCTTCACATCCTTTACTCAAAATTTGCCTCTTCTTACACCCCAAATGGCCAGATTCTGGCCTATGCAATACCAAGAATTGCCTTCATGTTGAAATACAACAGTGTCTCTACATGTAACCATGAAGCTTTTAGTGTCTCTATCCCTTCCTTCTAGCATATCTGCTTCTCAACTTCACCATGTATCCAGTTTTTCCATCCTTCACTTCTTAGTCCGATGATCACTCTATCAACAATGCTTTCTTCCATCTCCAGTCTATATATCATCTTTCATCTCTTTAACCACACTCTAGCTAGAATTTTGAAGATCCTACCTTCCTTGTCACTTTTGCACTTTATAAATGCCTAAACTTCGATCAGTACAACATGTCACACAATAGCTTTTCCAAACCTTCTCCTCTCTCCTCAAGCCTGCACTGTTTTCCCTGAAAAAGGAAATAATTGAGTAACATGGAACACTAGGCTCCTAGAATGCCAGAGCTGGAATGATACATACATACAGTATTTATTTCCAGTTTCTTCATTTTTTTGCTATGAAGAAACATGACCAGAAAATTACCCAGTATTACCCATTATTAGTGACCTTTAGGAGAACTCTTGTTCTTGACTCCTGTTCCCTACTTTCCTCTGCTCTGGATGGAAAACTGTGAATGTCCAACAGGCAAGGTAGACTGGCCAGGAATCCTGTAGGAAACATGACAGGTTCATCTCAAACAAAATATAGAACTTACACTTGGTTTCTGGACTTGGGCGTAGATCGTAAGGCTTTTTTTTTCCATTGTTGTCTGGTAATGGTCCGTTTTACCTGGTGAAAAGAAACCATAATGGTTATCTCCCTCTGGTCCCCAGCAGGAGCTCCTTACTCAGACCTGTCTGGTCTTTACTGTCCTTTACATACCCACTTTCCCCAAGGGTGCAATAGAAACAAAGCCCTGAGTCCCAACCTGCCTGCACATTTGTCATATGGTCTTAGGTTAGTTACTTGATCACTCTCGGCCTATCTGTGAAATGGGATTTGAAATACCTGCCTCGCGGGGCTGTTGTGATAATTAAATGAGCTACCACTTGTAAAGTGTTTAGAACATTGCCTGATGCATAACAAATGCCCAATATGCATTAGGTGTTTTTCTCATTGGTGTCCCATTCAATTACTTTAATCTCTGCTGTTCAATGTGCATATCTGGTCTCCTAATAGGATTCTAAGTTCTTTGAGGGCAGGGCTAGTTGTTTACACCTGTTTTGTATGTTCCAGCTGGTAGTATGTTGCTTCACTCACAGCTTTCTCACCTCCCTATTTCTGGGGGAACTGATGTGTGGGAGGTAAGGGTGGGGGGACATGTAAGAGGGATGTTCCAACTGGGACTATTTAGGAAATAAAGCAACAATGTCATTCTGTTGCCCAGCCTCTGGAAATTTTGCTCAGGGCCTAGGGTATCTGGAAGTTAATAAGTTGCAGAACATCTTAATTGTTAGCCAATTTTAAAAAGTTTTCTTTTTAAATTATAGGAGTAATTTATTCTCATCATAAAATAAAAATTGTGAAGAAATATATAAAAAGTATAAATCCCCTTCCCCCATTAACCAACCCAATTTCATTCCCAAAAGAAACCATATTTTTCAATACTTGTGAAAAGAAGTGGGGAAAAAAGAGAAGAAACCATTTTTAAACGTTTGATGTATATCCCTGTAGGTCAGCTCTGTGCAACAGAATTTTCTGAGATGATGGAAATGTTCCATATCTGCAATGTCTAATACATGTTACAGACATGGGGCTATGGAGCACCGGAACTGTGACTAATGCCACTGAATTTTAAATTTTATTTAATTCAAATTAATTTAAATTTAAAAAGCCACATGTGGCAAGTGACTACCATATTAGACAATGCAGTTCTAGATATTTGCTATACTTATATAGGCTTTTTTTTTTTTTTCACACAAATGGTGTCATTCTGCACACACTTCTCTGTAACTTGATCTTTGCACTTAAAATGTCTTGACGCTAGGCCAGGCGCGGTGGCTCACTCCTGTAATCCCAGCACTTTGGGAGGCCAAGGCAGGCGGATCACGAGGTCAGGAGATCGAGACCATCCTGGCTAACATGGTGAAACCCCGTCTCTACTAAAAATATAAAAAATTAGCCAGGTGTGGTGGCGGGTGCCTGTAGTCCCAGTTACTTGGGAGGCTGAAGCAGGAGAATGGCATGAGCCCGGGAGGTGCAGCTTGCAGTGAGCCGAGATCGCGCCACGGCACTCCAGCCTGGGCAACAGTGAGACTCTGTCTCAAAAAACAAAAACAAAAAACAAACCAAAAAAAATGTCTTGACACTTTTCATGCTGGCACAGTAGACCTATCTCATTCTTTCTAAAGTTGCACAGTATCCTTTGTATACATCATGCAGCAGTAAGGATGATGAGAAAGTGGCAAACTGAAGCATGGAGGTTTATTACAGGCAAAGTGCAGGCAGAAGCAATGGAGGCTAGACCCAGAGGAAATCACAGCCTTTAGGATAGACTTATTTTAACACCAGTTAATTTATTCTCTTAAAAAAACTGGGCTAGGCACAGTGGTTCATGCCTGTAATCCCAGCACTATAGGAGGCTGAGGTGGGCAGATCACGAGGTCAGGAGTTCAAGACCAGCCTGGCCAACATGGGGAAACCCTGTCTCTACTAAAAATACAAAAATTAGCCAGGCGTGTGGCACGCACCTATAATTCCAGCTACTCAGGAGGCTGACACAGAAGAACTGCTTGAGCCCAGGAGACGGAGGTTGCAGTGAGCCGAGATCATGCCATTGCACTCCAGCCTGAGTGACAGAGCAAGAATCTGTCTCAAAAAAAAAAAAAAAAAAAAAGGGCACGTCTTTGAGGAAATAGCGTTTTTAGGAGAGGCACATTTTTCTTTGGAAGGGAAAGGCCCAGTGTGTATGTGGTGAGCACGGTGGAATGTGCTGCGTGAGGGTGTGAGTCTTGGGGAGGAAATGTGGGGCAGCCACTGATGAAGTTCCAGGAATTCAAGGAAAGTCAACATGGGATTTTTTTTGCATGGGTATGAGTACGGTATGCCTAGTGGTTTCAACTTCACTTTTTGGTCTGAGTTGATTCTGACTGAGGAGAGTGTGTGCGTGTGTGTGTGTGTGTGTAAAATGGAGGGGAGGACTCAAGAAGCAGTTGGAGGTAGCAGAGGAGGTGCAAATTAGTCCTTTCAAGTGTCTGCAAAGTAAGACATGCCTGCCCAGCACTCTCCTAGGTGCTGTAGTGGCTACAAATAGAGTAGAGAACAGACTACAGTCCTCAAAGAATTTCAGTCTTGCAGGTCAGCTCAGACTCAAATGCAGAACTGGGAGGACAGTCCTAAACGGTCAGAAAGATGGAAGAGGTGAGGTTGATTGTTGCTGCTTAAAAGTATCATTGGACCAAGATAATTTAGTCTCAGGTTATTTTTCCCAGTGCAAGAATAGATTTTTAGGAGTAAGCTCAACTCAACTACAAGTCACCAAGGTCTTAGGCTCTAATGAAAAAGTCTTGGCCTTAAAATTAGGACATCTACATTGTAGCCATCATAAGCTGCGTGGCATTGGACAAATCATGTCATCTCAGTGGGTCTTTTCTCTTACCATAACTATAAAATGAGGGTGTAGAGTGTCTAATATCCTTTTCAGCTCTTACCTGAAGCATAAAGGCTTATGTTACCATGATTTAAAATGTTTTAAATCTGTTCTAGGTATTGTTTCCAGATGCTTCCAGTGCAGCCTCTCCTGGCCATAGCACTTAAACATTGCCATTTAAACTCATCTACTCTAAGAGATTTGTCTGTCATCTATCTATCTATCTATCTATCTATCTATCTATCTATCTATCTATCTATCTATCTATCTATCTATCTCCTATCAATGGGAACCACTGTGTTCAGTGTTTTCCGTGTATTGATACCAATCTTCACCACAATACCATGAAGTACTTAATATTACCCCCATTTTGCAGATGAGAAGTCATTTGATCACACAGCTTGTCAGTAGCAAAATCTACATCTGAAAGTAAGTTTATCTAATGCCTATACCCACATTCTTAATCAATGTATTCTCCTGGACATGAAATTGCCAAAGAGTCCATTGAAAAGCCTTCAGCATCAGGCTGCATTCTGACGATTATATCATTAGAAGCTGCCAATAGAATTTCTTTAGCAAGGTTTTGTGAAAGGTACAGCAACTAAATATAAATTTTACCACAAGTTGGAGGCAGAGTTTTGTGTGTTGCTAACTTACAAGGGACAAATGGTGAATGGAGATGAGGTGAGGATGGGTATGTGTGTTGGGGAAGGTAGTGGGGAATTGTGGGATGGGGAGAACTATTCCCTTAGAGCATAACCATGTGATAAGCCAAGTGTAGTTGAGGAAAGAGTATGGCGTAGGATCCCAGCAATTTTGCTAGGTAGGTAATGTGGATAAGTTCAGTTTAGTTTTCTCATCCTGAACATCCAGAAATCTCACTATTTTCTTATAGTACAAGCTAAATGTAATTGCCCTACCCCCAACCTGATAAGCTGTCAACCTAATTTCTATCTGAATCACGCATCCCTCCTGCCAGGCTAACTCTTAGATGGAGGAAATGAGACACAAGTAGGTCGCTGTGCCGATCTAGATTTTTTATATAAGCAAAACCAACATCAGAGTGCTGAGGTAAGGGCTTTTCTAAGGTGGCATGTAGGTGACATTGATCTACTTGAGAATGAAATCAGTCATCAGCTCAGTGTTCTGAGGACCAAGTTCTATTTTACCATTGGAAGGCAGCCAGGGCATCTGTCCTGGTCTTGGGTCAGGACATTTTGACTCCAGTATTGGTTGGTAGTAGTCAAGGTGGCTGAAGGGAGCACAATGCCCTGAGATATTGAATCACAGGGACATTTGGAAGAGAGGACAGGGGATGGTACCTCTAGGCACTTAAACTGCAAGGGAATAATTGTGCCTTATTGGTTTCATTCTAACTTTGGTGACTTTTTGGATGAGATCCAAGAATTTTCTGAATTCTGTTCCCAATGAATACTCTTAAACCTCTTGTACATTTCTTCAGCATCCTGTATTTACCTTGACAGCAGTGCTAGTCACACTAAACTGAAATTATATGAATAATGTCTCTCACATTAGAAACCTGTGGCTCTTCTATTTCTCTCTATAGCCTAGTAGAGGGGATCAAGACATGTTGAATTAGACTGAAATAAGCAAGGTCCCAGGATATGTTTATCTACTATTTTTGCAAAGGTGGCCCCATGCAGAAAACCGAAGTGGTGAGAGCAAGTCCGAGCCTGTGGGGAGAGGTCCCCTGCTTACCACAGAGAGTGTGATAAGAATCTCTTTATTGCCAGACACCTACCTCTTTTTCTCAACTGTAGTATTACCACCATGATGAGAATCATGATGGCACCCCCTAACAGCCCAGCATACATTGCCCATGGCTTTGTTTCTGGAAAAAAAAAAAGAAGTCAAAGAGCAATCTCAAAAGTATTCTGAGCTTAAAAACATCCTACATGAAAGTGGGATAACGGAGCCTCATGTTCTATTTCTGCATTCTCTCCCAAGGGAGATGTTTGTTTTCATGGTTTTAGAGATCAGCTTTAGACCACTGAAAATTTTTGTATCTGTTTTCTTGTTCTAATTTCTTTCACTATACTTTCACATTCTTAATTTCATAAAGATTTTTCTATCCAAATGCTTTATATTTAACTCAACTACCACATATCTAAAATTAAATTATCTTCATCTCTCCTAAGTCAATCTCTCTGCCCAGTTTCTCCATCTTAAGATTGCTAATGTGTCCTGTATCCATTTTGGGTAAAGAGAACATAATGGTTCCATGTGCCGTCCCACTGAACTCACACTATTCTCATGAGACACTGGGAGGAAGAAAGATTTACTTATCTATTTTAAAAATAAACATAATAGTGCTATTGCTGTCCTTTCATGAAAATAACTGTGTTAAACCCAGCAGACCTGAACTGAATGGAAAGTATTTAGTCTTTCCTCTAAATCATCTTCATGTTTAAAATTAGCCTGAGAACTAATCATCAAGGCTGAAAATCAGAAAGAAAACTTGTATTGCTTTCTCTCCTTTACCCACTTTATCAAATTCTTTTGAACTAGGAGCAACACTTTGAAAAACAGTGAATGAGAACTATTGCCCCCAGTAAACAAGACATGTAGCTCAATAAGATAATAATGAACAATTATTGAACATTTGCAACGGGCCACATATTTTTAGTGCATCACGTGTACTGACATATTTAACCCTCACAATAATCTTACAAGGTAGGTGCACTCATTACTCCCATTTTATGGAGAAGGAAAACAGCCTGGAGAACCTCAAGAACTAGAGCTTGATTTAGGAGTAGAAATGTGGCTGAATACTAAAGACAGAATTCTTGGAGAGTCAGAGAGACTTATGGGCTTGGGAAAAGTTACACCAGGGTAATGAAACAGTGGGGACCAAGCTGAAGCACTAGAGTTCTAAGTAGAATATTCGCACTAAGGTTCTAGAGTAACACCAGATGCTAACATTAATGTGTAAGGGAAACTTATGAGGATGATTGTGGAATAAGCCTGCTTGTTGTTGAACCTGTGATGAATTTGTGGGGCAGAAATTGAAAGAAAAATCGTTGGGTTCCAAAGGAACAGAATCATGGTGGCCAATAGCCTGAACTTTGTGTTTCATCAGCCTATGGAACTGATTCATGGTGGCCCCAGGCTACACCCCATACTCTCCTTCCTGCTGCACCCTAAGCTGTCCACCATGCCTGCCCAGCCTTGATGCCCAGGCCAATCTTCCTTTCTTTCTGTCACCTTTCCTGACCATCCCAGCTCTTGTTCTTCCCTCTCCCTTGGACTCCTACAGCACCAGTGGTTTATGTCATGTATCCTAGAACCTGAGTTTTGGCAACATCATCTTTACCACGGAGACCATTTCAGTGATGTTATTTGGAGCCAGATAGATAGGTTCATATTGTGGGTCTACCACTTGATAGCTCTGTGACTACAGATAAGCTACTCATACCCTCTGTGGCTTCAACTTCCTCATCTGTAAAATGAGCATAACAGTAAGTTCACAGTGTTGTTCTGAGAAACCAATACAGTAATGTATGGAAAGTGCCCAGAGCAATGTCTGGAATCCATCATGTGGTCAGTAAGTGTCAAACACAATCAGATATTTACAGAGTCGACCAAAGATATAGACAGTCTCAATGAATTCATAAAATGCATCCCACAAGATCCAAAGGGGCCTCCAGCCTGATAGCTCACCAGAAGTTGCCTTTTGGGTTTGAAAAGATTCTTTTTCTCCTTGGGCCTTTCATACATCAAGTTAGCTCAAGGAATCTTACTGAATTGACTTTGCAAACACCTTGGTTATAGGTTCTATCCCCTAAATTAAATGTTTTAATTTTGCCAGATACCAACTTCAACAGTCATATGCTCTGATTAAAAAAAAAGTTAGGGGACAGGCAGAGAGTTCTGAATTTGTATAAAGCATGACATTTGGAATCATTGTTGATGCTGGAGGAAGGAGCAGCTCCACTCTGAGTGACTTATGGTCACTGAGAACCCTCTGCACAGGAGTGTGTGTGTGTGTGTGTGTGTGTGTGTGTGTGTTTGAGAGAGATTGATCCATTCAAGGTTTATGATATTGACACCAGGAACCACTGGAGAAATCACTCTAATACTAGGATAAGAAGGAAAGCCAATAGCATGAACTTTGTGTTTCGTCAGCCTATGGAACTGATTCAGCAAATCATTATAGTAGCACTTACTTTTTTTTTTTTTTTTTTGAGACGGAGTCACGGTCTTTCGCCCCGGCTGGAGTGCAGTGGCCGGATCTCAGCTCACTGCAAGCTCCGCCTCCCGGGTTCACGCCATTCTCCTGCCTCACCCTCCCGTGTAGCTGGGACTACAGGCGCCCGCCACCTTGCCCGGCTAGTTTTTTGTATTTTTTAGTAGAGACGGGGTTTCACCATCTTAGCCAGGATAGTCTCGATCTCCTGACCTCATGATCCGCCCGTCTCGGCCTCCCAAAGTGCTGGGATTACAGGCTTGAGCCACCGCGCCAGGCCAGCACTTACTATTTTGACTAGTTCCTCTTTCTTCTTCTATCATAGATATTTTGGGAACTTCCAATACAACAGTTGATTTGAGAAGAAACACCCGCACCATTTATATCATTTTAAAATATAATATTTCTCTCCAATTTCACTTGAGATTAAAAAAATAAAACCAACAGACAAAGTAGTACCTCTGAACTGGAAAATAATATGACAAAACTGCATCAGTAATGCCTGGCGAGTCAGCCTCCTGTCCCTCTGCTGCCCACCAACTCACAGGAACTAACAATGACTGGGCGCGGCACCAAGGCTTCAGGATGAGAACGCCAGCCCTCTCTATCTTTTCTAGGGTCTCAAGAGGATGAAAGCAATCTGCTACCTTTGTCCTATGACATGCATCTGCCAGTCCATCTAGATCTGAGAGACAAGTTGGCCATGGTCCTGAAAAATATTTTATAAATTCTAGTTTTTTTCATAATCTTTGGATACAAATAAGAAAAATAGACTTTTTTAACCTTAAGGGAACTATAGTATAGTGCTTATTTCACCCAATCCACTAATTTTATTTTGAGGACACTGAGACTCAGACAGGAGTATCTAGAATCATAGAAAAAGTCAGTAGCAGAGCTGGATAAGATGGGAACTACAGATTTTGTGGTTTGTGCTTTAGCCTCTGGAGATGGGGTCCCCATAAATAAGGCAGTAGTGATGTGATGTTAAAGCTCTTTTGACTCAAACCTTTTGAGTCAAAAGCCCTCTGAGCAGCCAACCCATCCTTCATCATCCTCCATGCAGTGCATGCTCATTCCTGGCCCGAGGCTACACCCCATACTCTCCTTCCTGCTGCACCCTAAGCTGTTCACTCTGCCTGCCCAGCCTTGATGCCCAGGCCAATCTTCCTTTCTTTCTGTCACCTTTCCTGACCATCCCAGCTCTTGTTCTTCCCTCTCCCTTGGACTCCTGCAGCACCAGTGGTTTATGTCATGTATTCTAGAACCTGAGTTTTGGCAACATCATCTTTACCATGGAGACCATTTTCAGTGATGTTATTTGGAGCCAGATAGATAGGTTCATATTGTGGGTCTACCACTTGATAGCTCTGTGACTACAGATAAGCTACTCATACCCTCTGTGGCTTCAACTTCCTCATCTGTAAAATGAGCATAACAATAAGTTCACAGTGTTGTTCTGAGAAACAATACAGTAATGTATGGAAAGTGCCCATCATGGAATGGGCCCATCATGGTCTGGAATCCATCATGTGGTCAGTAAGTGTCAATTACTTCTGCTAGCCTCAATTCTCCAAATAGTTGCTAGGTTCTAGGAGGCCAGAGAACATCTCTTACACTACTTTAACAGCTCTCTTAGTACTCAGTAGGTAATAGAGTCTCGGTAAATTCTTGTTGATTGATTGGAAAGACAAGAAAATGAGTTTGATCTCAAGTACAAAGGAGTCTCTTCACCGGTGTCCAGAGATGCTTCAGTCCCATCTGTTCTTTACTTATGACTTAGTTTCCCTATCTGTATAGTAGGCCCAAGTATTTTTACACTTGATGCTCATCCATTTGTTGCTATTTTCTAATTATATTTACATGGAAATCAAATGTCAGAGACTCCATGCTCTTAGGAATTTGGATAAATATGAAAAAAGTGCTACTATTACAGTTTGTTCAGGTCAAGCCGCACGTGATTTCTGTAATTTCTGGAAGTAATTTCCTTGTGGTTCTCTAAGTCTTTGCTCATATAACTCTGCTTGCTCTACTCTGTGCTTCCTTGGGTGCAAAGTTTAGTCCTTTCATCAGTGATATGATTTGGCCATGCCCCCACCCAAATCTCACCTTGAATTGTAATAATCCCCATGTGTCAAGGATGGGGCCAGGTGGAGATAATTGAATCATGGGGTGGTTCTTCTGTGTTGTTCTCACGGTAGTGAATAAGTCTCACACGATCTGATAGTTTTATAAATGGAGCTCCCCTGCACAAGTTATCTTGCCTGCTGCCATGTAAGACGTGATTTTGCTCCTCATTCGCCTTCAACTGTGATTGTGAGGACTCCCCAGCCGTGTGGAACTGTGAGCCAATTAAACCTCTTTCATTTATAAATCCTGCAGTCTCAGCTATGTCTTTATTGGCAGGATGAGAACAGACTAATATGATCAGTTTCCACAAACAAACCAAAAAACTTTTTTTTAAAAAACCTACACCAGTAATTTTGTGGGCTTAAGTTCTCTACTGAAGATTGAGGGCTCCCAGGAAGCAAATTCCATTGTGAACCAGGCAGCTTTCACCACCCAGCAGGCTCAGACCCTCTCTTTCTCTTCCCATTTCTGCACAAGCATCATCTTCCTCCATTCTGATACAGAACCATCCAACCCACACCCAGATTCCTCGGGGGGTCTCCACCTGCCTTCTACCATTTATTAAGGTACTATCCTAAACAAATATGATTCCTTTTCGAAGAGGAATTCTAGTAGCAGTTCCTTGATTATAATGTGTTTCTTTAAATATTATATTTTTCTACCTAGTAAGATGTAGAAGTCCCACTTTGATTGCAAATTCCATGAAAGTAGGTCCTATACCTTATTCTTTATTTGTATCCTCCATTCCACCTGAAACAATATAGGGCAAGAAGGAACTCAATATGCACTCAATGAACTAAGTTAAATTAAATTAGAGTCCACAAAAATGGATCTGGAAAAAGACTGTCATGTGCCTTTCTGTTTAAAAATTACCAGAAGGAATGCAGGGTCACCTGCTGAATGGCCCAAGGCAGGAATCAAAGGGAAGGAGCAGTGACCCACTTGGCTTATACTTTACAGTGACAAGATGGAGCCAGGAGGCAAGTGTGTGTCTGTGCCATCGGCGCTTCACCTGTGCTCCCATTTTCAAACCACCATTTCCTGTGGCAGAAGCTCCAGCTCTTCTTCTCTTTGATCAGTCATGTAGTGAGGCCTCTATGGATGGTGATGCTGAGAAATCAAAGTTGTCCTGGGGTCCACAAGCTCCTGTCTCCTTCATTCACAAAGTAATGCTACCTGAACATTTCTGAACCAGAGGTTTGGAACTCCCCCTACTCCCGAGGCTCTTAGAGGCAACTGAGCAGGCTGGTCAAGAACTCACATGCCATTTGGGAAGAGTACTTTGCTCGAGTCTCCACCCTGGGCCCTCCCCACCTATTGGCTGTGGTTTAAATGTGATAACTTGGCAGACAGTCACACCTCCAAGGAAGAAGCCAGAGGGCTTTTTTTTTTTCTTGTCTCTAAGTCTGTTGTCACAGAAACACAAAAGCGTTTCTCTCTCTCTCTCTCTCTCTTCTCAAGTCCCCAAATCTTATTTTTTGTTTTTTTTTTTTTAGGAAAGATGAAGAAGAAAACTAAAAAGAATCTGAGAAACAAATGTAGTTCACCCAAGAGATACTGCGATGTTAGCCTAACGACGGGAGCATGCCGGATCTCCTTCCTGCCTTTCATGTGGTTCTGTCAGCAAAGGCTGCCATCTTCAAGAGATACATTCTTGTTCGTGGCAGTTTCCATTCAGAACTGGGGGTGGGGAAGGACGCTCGTGAACCATATACTAATTTAAGTTCTGGGGCCATCCAAGTGAACATTTTACAGAGTTCACAGCTTCCAGAAAAATCCCTCATAACCAGTATTGCAGAGGCTACTAGCTCCAGTGCGATTTCGCTCATGCTTTCGTGGTAATATGAGTCTTTTCTGGGCATGTAGCTGCTCAGCTAGGAGCTATGTGTCTCAGCTTCCCTTGTAGCGGGTGTGGCCCCATTACCAGGCTCTGGGCTGTGTGAAGTTTCCCGGTTTTTTCTTTCCACCATTGTTGCTACGCTCGCTAAATTGGGAAGACCCTAGAGAGAGACCTGTCTTTGTGCTTGGAACATCTAAGTGACTCGGAAACAATGGGAACTCCCTATTTGAAGAAATGACCTTGCTAGAAAGGGGAAGCCTCCCGAGCTCACTGGCAGGCGTCAGCCTTTTCTTTCACCGAGCTAACTCAGACGTGCTGAGCCAGCGTTTTGCTGATCTACTGAAAAAGATCCTCCCTTCAAGATGAGCTTCCAGGGGCATTCCTTTTTAGATTCCTTCATTCTAGCACAGCCATATCTATTTCAGAATACAGTCATTGAGGATGGCAGCAAGTCACACTGTCCAGAGCTGACCCACATCCACTGGCTTCACATGACCTAGCCAGAGTACTTCATAGCACCCTAGGATTTGGACTTTGCAATAAAGATGCTTCATCATGATAGACATTAAAACACTGGAATGGCAATTGGAATAAGGATGAATGCATGACCTGAACAAATGTCACTTAAAGAAAAAGATTTCATGGAACATACAACTTTTTGCATGGTTTCACTTAAGTGAGTCCTGTCAAGAGACAGTGCTCACATCACATTGCATTCCGTCTCATCACATCATTAACTGCTGCGAGATTTTCATTAATGAAAATGAAAAATGTCTTAATATCACTGTCCTGATGACAGATGGTGAAGCAACCTCTAATAAACCCTCAGACCTCACCCTTTCATCCCAAGATTGGGGTTTCCCTTTGTATGCCCTAGGAAAAAAGTCTTTGTTAACTGACAGTTGCTGCTTTGGCTCGGGTCTCATCATTTTGATGGATGACTGCAATAATGGCCCCCAGGAACTAGTTTCTCTTTCTTCCCCTTCTTCCCTGCCCCCGTCTGTTCTCAATACTACTGGAGTTTCCCTTTGAAAAGCAAGACTGATGGTGTCACTCCTCTAAAACTCTTTATTAGTTCCTATCACCTACGAGATAATACAGAGCAAGACCCAGCTGTATCTGCTCCTGCCTCTGCCTGGAATGTCTTTCATCAGCTTGGGTAATTTCTACTTATTTTTAAAACCTAGTTTATGTCACATCCTCTGGGATGCTCTCTCTAATCCCCCGAGACAGTGTTAATAATTCCCTCCTCTTTGTTGCCTTGCATATATTTCCATTTTACATAGGTCACACTGTCTAATCTAGGATCATTGTTTACTTATACAGCTGTCTTCTGCCTTAAGGCAAGGATCATGTCTTTTTTATCTTTGTGTACTCGGCCTCTAGCACAATGCTGGAATATAGTAGAGCCTCAGTAAATGTTTTGTCAAACTAAGTGCAGTGTTTTAAGAATTGGTAGTATCCACTGTTCATTTGCAAACACAAATCAACATACTAATAAAATTGTGTTTTCAGTATTTAGGCAACCTGGTATACTGCGAAGGGCAGGCCACAAACCAGCTGTGTGATCTGGTTCTGAGGCAGGGAAGGTCTGGTCACCTATCCCTGTAGGCTGGCAGGGCGGGGAGGAGGCATCTCTACTTGTATTACATGTTGAATTGTGTTTCCCCAAATTCATATGTTGATTTCCTTAAACTACGGCCTTATTTGGACATAGGGTTTTCACAGAGTTAATTGAGTAAAACTGAGGTCATTAGGGTGATGTTATGTGCTGAATTGCGTCTCCCCTCCCCCAAATTTCTATGTTGAAGCTCTAATCCCAAAGACCTCAGAGGCAGGGTCTTTAAAGGTTATTAAGTTAAAATGAGGTCATTAGGGTGGTCCCTAATCTAACTTGACCGGTGTCCTCATAAGAAGAGGAAATCTGGACACACAAAGAGACACCAGGAAAAAGAGAGAGAGACCGGGGTGTGAGCACACAAAGGAAAGACCAGGTGAGGACACAGTGAGAAGGTAGCCATATGCAAGCTTAGGAGAGAGGCCTCAGAGGACCCCAAACCTGCCAACACCTTGACCTCAAACTTCCAGCCTCCAGAACTGGGAGAAAAATAAATTTCTGTTATTTAAACCACCCAATCTCTTGTACTTTATTATGGCAGCCCTAGCAAACTGAGAGAGGTGGGCCCTAATCCAATATGACTGGTGTCCTTATAAGAAGAGAAAATTTGGACACAGAAATACACATAGAGGGAAGATGATATGAAGAGATAAGGGAAGACAGTCATTTACAAGCCAAGGAGAGGGGCCTGGGAGAGCTCTTTCTCTCACAGCCCTCAGAGAAAAACAATCCTGCTGACACCTTGACTTTAGACTTCTAGTCTCCAGAACTGAGAGCCAACACATTTTGATTGTTTAAGCCACTCAGTGTGTGGTCCTTTGTTACAGCAGCCTTAGCAAACTCATACACAGTGGCAAGCCTCTATTTGCAGTTCTTATTGACACACACACACTGAATCAAGGACTGTTGACTCTGGGAGGGACTTCACTTGTTCGCCCTTTTCATTTTACTGAGGATGAAACAGAAACCCAAGAGAGGGAAACGGCTAGATAGTTCTCTTACAAACTGAGCCAAGATCCTGACAGGGCCCTTCCTATGGTGCCAGGTTTCTACTGCTTCCTGTCCCTCCACTCCTGACAAGAACCTGCTTCCTACTCAGTAAATCTGGTTCCTGCTGGTAGATTCTTGGTCCTCAGAGTGGCTTAGATGGGTAGGTCCATCTTCACGTGTTTTCTTAGAACGTCCTGAGCTGAGTGCCCTTAGTGTAAGCTTTATGGTCCACCAACACTTTGGTATGCACTAATTAAATTCTTTTTAAACTACATTGAGGAGCATGAAGAAAGTTCTGCCCCTTTTTTGGGATAGGCCAGGGTAAAATACTCAGTGCCCTGTCTTTGTACTCTAATAGGGCAGCTATACCCAGAGATGGCTGTGCTGAGGTAAGGGTTACTGCTTCCTCATTTAACATTAAAAAATACTTTATATTTATGTAGTTTTTAAAATAAAAATTACATTTCATTATGGTTTATAAGGCATTTTAAGTGCATTATCTCTTTCACTAATGCCTATGAGGCTTCCAGAATTGGAAAGTCTAGCTCCATCACTTGCTCTCTGTGTGACCTTACTTGACCATGTTATAGCTTTGTTTCCTCATCTGTGAAGTGGGGATACTAATACTATCTATATTATTTTGTTGCTGTGAGGATTAACTGAAATGCCACATAACTGGCACATAGTAAACCGCAATGACCCACCAGTTGTTGTTATTTAGAGATGAAGAATCTAAATCTCTGAAGGGTAAGGGGACTTGATCTTGTAAGTAGAAAGGGCAGCATTGGCTCTAGGACTTCCAGGCCCACATTCTGTAAGTTACCCACTATGCTGCACTGCTTGCTTGTCCTGCCAGCACCTTCTAAATGACTGTGGGTGGGCTGAGTGCTCTGAACTGGGGGGTAGCCTCTGAATGTGGTTTGTATGCAAGGTGGGCAAGCAGCCAGACATAGCCAGTAAGTGAGCAGACGGGGGACTCTGGCTATGAAATGTCTGGAGAGGAAACATGCAGGGGGTTAGACTCATTCAAGAACTCCCAGGGGCACACTGGAGGCCAGGTGAGATTTTCCCAGCAGCCCATCTGGAAATACTCCGGGGGAGTCTCTGTGACAGGCAGTGCTATGTGGAAGGGCATTACTTGGCTGAATTCCCCTGTCCCTAGACCACGACCACCTGGGAAAGCCCTCCACATGGACGCCACGGCTACTGTAGACAGAAGACCCATTGGAACGATTCCCATGTACCTCCCAGTGGCTGCAGAGCGGAGAATGTCAGGGTTTAAGAAATGCCTTGCAGAGCAAGCACCCTGGTCCTAGGTCCTACAGTCCCTGAACCTGCCTGAGGCAGGGACACAAGATCTGTTAGTAAAAAGGGCCTGTGTTCTGTTCTGTGTCCAAGTGGTTAAATGGGCTTACTTAATAAGTTCTGTCTTCCTTTTGCTGACAGAATAATGATGCTTTTCTTTCTAGAGAAAGAACAGTCAGAAGATGTAGGTTTAGGGGTTAACTGCACTATTTACAAGCCAAAGAAACTTGAAGAGGGTACTTAAATGCTATGAATGTCACTTTCCTTATCTGCAAAATGAAAGTAGAATAACACCTATCTGGCAAGGTTATTGTGAGGATAAAAAGAGATTATACAGTTGAAAGTGTTTTGCTAATGATGAAGCGCTATGCAACTTATCATTATTCTTCAAACTTCACAGTCCAGGTCTTAGTCTCTCTTTCTGACTCCCCTGATCCTGCTATGGGATTCACAGTCCATTCCATAAAACGAGGCCCTTCACTATATCCTGTGTTTCATTATTAAGCACATGTTCTACATCTTATCTTTACAATGAATTGTTAGAGAGGAGAGATCACATATCATATTTATTCACAATTTCTAACTAGGTAGGTGATCAATAAATACTAATTGATGGTGTAGAACTGCCCCAGCATTAGTGGAGCATAGACTTGGGAGCCAGGCCCGCCCACCTGCACTCCCTCACCCAGCCAACCTTGCAGGTTGGAGCCAAGGCAAGAGGCAGAGAAGGCAACGCCTTGGAGACTTAGGCGCTGGGTCTGGCTCTATCACCTCCTGTTGGTTTCATCAACTGTGAAATGAGCATAATAATGCCACCCTAGTCAATATGAGAGTGAGCTCACTAAATGCACATGGTAAACTTTTGCAAACTATAAAGAAAATGTGAAGTATTATTACTAAGGTGAATGCCATGACTGGGGAGCAATTGGGTCAGGTGAAGACTGAGCCCATGCTCATTAAGGTGGCACATAGGCTGCCACCAGTGTACTCACCTGAGTGGTCTGTCCTGCATCTGGGCCACGGGCTGAAGGTCTGGGAATTGTTGCTGATGGCGTTGCTCACAGTGCAGATATAGATATTGTCAGCATGCTGGGGGCCGAGGGTGAGGGACAGGAGGTGGGAGCTGTTGGCTGGGTGCAGCGGGTGGGTGCCTGCCTTTTCACTCCAGCTGTAAGCCACATGGTCCCCCTTCTCCGCTGTGCAGCCCAGTATCAAGGTGCAGGTCCCGTTCTCCTGGGTCTTGTTTAACACTTTAATTTCTGGAGTAGAGACCTGCTCTGTCAGGAGTGGGAGGAAGGGAGCCATCACTGAAATGAACCCCTGGGAATTCTCACTTGACCTTTTTGTTAGAACAAAGTACAGCCTAATGGCATTTTCCCTCCCCCTCAGTGTGATTTATTTCTAGTGGGGAATCTACTGCTTCACACTGTCCATCATGCACCACTACATCCTTTCTAAGACCACCTTGGGATAAAATAAGAATCTGCTTTTTAGGCCCCTTCTACCAATATTGTTAGGGCTTCACTCGCCCTTCCTGCTGTTCTTGACCTAGGTTGCTATTCTCCTGTCTCCTATCAGTGGAGTTTGCTGTCAACTAATCCACCATGGTTTTTAGTTGGCTTATGTTGTTACTTCCTAGACCTAAAAGAATGACTTTTTAGTGGTGGGATTTCATCTATACTGATGTGTGTGGGAGGGTGTGTGTGTGTGTGTGTGTGCTCGCACACATGCGCATGGGTGAGTGAGTGCGTGGGTGTGTAGTAAGTGCTTTTGTGTGTCTGAGATAGGGATAGGTCCTCAAGTATAACCATAGGCCTCATCAACCTATCCCACTCTAAGGCCATGAAATAGGCCAGATAAAAGGTAAACTCTTGCTTATTTAGCAACTATTATAGGACAAGCGCAGTGCTGGTTTTCACATTCATGATCTTTTTTAGTCTTCTCAACAATTATAACTCTAGTTGTAATTATTCCCATTTTATAGATGAGAAAGCCAAGTCCCAGGGAGGTGGAATGTCTTACATCTCACAGCTTCTAAGTGGCCCAGTTAAGATCTGAACCTAGGTCTATCTGACTTCAAAACCCAAACTCTTCCTTTGGCTTGAGAACAATGCCATGGTTGCAGAGACCACATTTTCCAAAGTAAGAATTTGATCACAAAATGTGACAAAAACAGGTAACATAGGAACCAAAGGATGGAATGTCTGGAATCCACACCGTTTTGGAAAATGCATCCTGTGCAGCCTCCACGCTCATGGCAGTCTCACCCTGGAGTCACTGCTGGAAGTGACTCTCAGGTACCTGGGGGAGGGCCATGGGAATTCCACAGGCACTGTCTGAAGGAAAGGGAATGCTGGGGCGAGGGAGGATTGGTGAAAGTATTGCTGCCTTCCCTCTAGAAATTTGAGAATTTCAAAGAAATGTTGGTTAGCTGGGAATTCCTGTCCCATCCCCAGAGATAAGGAAGTCATTTTGAAGAAGCAGGAAAGCCTCATGTGGCTATCAGGATCCCTGGGAATTCAGATGAGCCTCTGGGCCTAAGAGATGCAATCCCTGGGTGCACTCAAGAGGGACTGGTAGTTAAAGAGGCTCAAAAAAGCACTGGCCTTGGATTCAGGTGGACTTGGTTCCTAGTTTAAGTACAGCAACTAAGAGACTTTATAACCAAAGCCTTTGTTTAAATGCCAAAAGGCACTTCTTCCACCAGGTAGGTGTGATCTGGTGCCAGAAGGCAGGGCTTAACAAGTGGTATGTGGGCTGAATTTTAGCCTTCTTTATCCAGAACCCCCAGGGCAGTGAAACACCTACGCAAATGTGTGTAAATGGGCTAACCGCTTCTGGTTAGATTTCACTGTCCTCATGTATGAGAGACTGGGTTTGATCTGTGGTATCCAATTTCTTTTAATCAGAAAAAAATTCTGTTTTCAAATAAAATATTACTTGCAAATCAAGATTCTTGGGGCTATAGGCCCTCCAGCCCACAGGTAGCTGGGCCCCTTTCCTTTGGGAAATGGGAGTAAGAGTAACTAATGCTTAATCAGCTATCATCAATGTGCAATTTGGAAAAAAAAAAAACAATTTCAACCTTTAAAACGTCTTCCATGCAGCAGGTTTACATACCCCCGAACTAGAAGATCATTATAGTTACTTCCAATTCTGAGCACCTTTGCTTTTAAGAGAGACCTGAATTACTGGTCAAAGGAGCACCTTGGCCCTTTAGTGTGGACTGGGGAAGCCGCCATTATTACCATAAAGCCTCAACTGCAAGCAAAAGCGCTGAACTGAAACATTTTTCTCCAGGGTCATAAGGTACCATCCCTCATCCTCCTTCCTGCTTTCCCGGATCCCCAGGGTGAGATTCTCCAGATAAAACTTGTAGCGATCTCCTAGGTAACGTGGAGGGCCTGCTTCAGATGGATCAAGAGACACTATTTTGTTCTCGACACTGTTCTCCAGTGATTTTGCCATTGTGACGACAATGTGGATGCTTTTGTTCATGCTCTTATTTATCCTTTCATGTGTCAGGGGCAGCAGCACTTTGCTTCCCAACTGCCGGAGAATCTTTGGGCAGTTCATCATGCGCCCACCTGTGGGAGGGAGGAGAAGAGAGTCCCTTATTATTAAGGCCTTTAGATAACATCGTGTCAGCAGAACAGGAAGGACAGACTGGAGGCTCTCCCCCTTCCTCTTGGGCTATCCCTGGGGCTGCCAAGTCCTTCATGGTCTATGAGGACTGCCATGAGGATCCCCACTATATTCTCAATATTTCAAAACTGTCAGTAGACTTCTTAAAATTACTTAGGATAGAGTTGTATAGAGTAACTAGAGCACTGGGTCTTTATCAACTCAGATTTAAGGTTCAGGCATCCAAAAAGCACAGAGAAGTTAAACGACTTCCCTGACTAGTCAGTGAGAGTCAGGACTAGAATTCAGGTCTGTTAATTCCTCTACCAGGGTTTTATTCCAGCATTGAATATACAGGATGAAGGACGGAAAGCGAATGAAAGTGAATCTGAGCTCATGAGCCCAGGAACCATTTCGGATCATGAGGAAAACAGAAAAATCTGAGGAATGTGGAGTCAAGAAGGGGTAAGCCCAGTGTTCAAACTGTGGAATCCTCTCTCTCTAAAGCACCCTGAGATAGTTAATAATGTCGACAGTGAGTTATTACTGTATTTTTCTTTTTCAAAAAAGCTGAGCCAACAAGATTAAAAAAAAAAAAAAAGAGCCCTTCAAACCACTATAAGGGATCCTACTGCTGATTATTTCACACCTCCTCTCTCCTCAAACCCACAACCTGCCTTTCCCCCTCCTCTCTCATGTGACGACTTTGCTTTTTGTTTCACTGAAAAATAAAATGAAGAAACGAAAAGAGAACTTCCATTTATTACCACCACTAACTCAACTTACCTACTTGGATGGATGGTCTACATTCCCACGCAAGTGGAGCCTCTTCCTCCATGGAGCACTCACCTACTTCAAGGCTTTGTTTCGGCAATTGCCTCCATCCCTCACATTATCAGGTTTTTTTTACTAGGTTATTTCCATCAATACACAACATATAAACTTGTAGTTTCCTTTATATTAAAAATATCTTCCCTGATCCCAGGTCCATCCCCAGCTACCTCTCCATTTCTCCATTTTCCTTTTCAGTAAAGTGCTTTAATGTGTGTTTATAGTTTATTTTCCCATTTCCAGACCCATTTTTCCTTGGACCCACTATAAACAGGTGTTCTTTCCTACCGCTCGCTGGAACCACCTTTGTCAAGGTCACTGTCTACTCCACTAAGCCAAGTCAAAGGTTCTTATCTTACTTGCTTTCTCAGGGGTACTTGACATCCATCCCTCCTTGAAACACTGTCATCATTTGGCTCAGGGAACACCATACTCTCCCGATTTTTCACCTATCCTATAAGCTGCCTCTGCTCAGTCTTCTTGGCAGGAGCCTTCTGTTCTTCTGGACCTCTAAATACTGGAGCATCCCAGTTCTCAGAGTTCTCATTCTTATCCACACCAATCCAGTTTCTCACCCAATTGCACAGTCTGACATATTTCTGGAATGCTACAGAATTATATCTCCCAACCAAACACTTCACTGCACTCCCAACTGCCTACACAAGATAGGACTTGGAGGTCTAAAGGACATTTCAAACTTAGCAAACAAACTCTTGGTTCCAAAACACCTTCTGCAAACATTATAATTCAGCCAATTTCTCAGGCCAAAACATTGGAAACATCCTTGACTCCTTTCGTTCTTGCATACTCCAAACTCAATTTTTTTTTCTTTGAGTCCAAGTCTTGCTCTGTCGCCCAGGCTGGAGTACAATGTTGCAATCTTGGCTCACTGCAACCTCTGCCTCCCAGGCTCAAGCAAGTCTCCTGCCTCAGCCTCCTGCGTAGCTGGGATTACAGGCGCCTGCCACCGCCCGGCTAATTTTTTTGTAATTTTAGTAGAGATGGGGTTTCACCATGTTGGCCAGGCTGATTTCGAACTCCTGACCTCAAGTGATCTGCCCGCCTCCGTCTCCCAAAGTGCTAGGATTACAGGCATGAGCCACTGTGCCCAGCCATACTCCACATTCAATTTATCAGCAAATCCTCCTGGCTCTGACTTCAAAATATGTCTGGTATCTGAACCCTTTGCACCTCCTGCATTTCCACCACCATCATCCCAGGCCTGGTACTGCCATCTTCTTCCAGCTGATCTCCCTGATACAGTAATCTTTAAAACCCATGTCCTATTTTGTCTCTCTCCTGCTTTTAAATTTCTATGGCTTTCTAGCACTGATAGAATAAAACCATAGTCCACTATTGATATGGCTTCAAAGGCCCTGCATACCCAGTCCCTGGCACTGTTCCAACTCCATTTCCTGCCCTCCTCTTTGCTCACTGTGCTACGGTCACGCTGGCTCCTGGCTGTTTCTTAAACCCACCAAAAACATTCCTGTCTCAGAACTTTTGCTTTTGCTGTTCCTCTCGCTGGAGAATTTCTTCCCTTCCATACCTGGATAGCTCATTATTTCACTTTATTTTAGGTATCTGCTCCAAACAGTTTCTCCTCCGAGAGGCCTCCTCTGACCATATATCTAAAATAGCTTTCTGTTTCTTTCTGCACTTATCACTGCGTTATATGATACTGTATATATTTTTTTGTTTTATTTTTGTCTCTCCCACTAGAATGCAAAAGCCTCAAGAGGAGGAACTTTATTTTGTTCACTATTTTGACCCCAGGACCTAAAAACAGGTACTATGTGCTTAGCACATAGGAGGCATTTAATAAATATCTGTTCAATTTATGAATGCTGAAAACCGTATTACCTGACCAAAGCCTCTTATTTAGGTTCAGATACATATAAGTTTATAAGTTCAGATATATATATATATCTGAACTTAACCATAAGCTAGTGTTCGTAAAAGAAGGAGTCCATGACTCAGAGAGCATAGATTGTTCTAGCTGATAAGAAAGTCAGAGAGTAAAATAGAACCATCAGCTTAAGTAATGCAGCTACCTAGAAGAGACTCTTTCACAACTGACTTGTGGCTAAGATGAGATATTGGAAAATTGGACACACTGGCCCAAATATTCTTGTTACCAAAATACCCTGAAATCCCAATGTCATTCAGTAAAGGGCTCAGCTAATATTGGACTGGAGATTCAGTGACTGGGGAAGAAGAAAAAGTAGTCTATCTGGGCTAAAATCTGGATTAGAGTGATTGAAATTCATAATTGTTGAGGAAAAGTGAGAAAGGCAATTAGGCACTTGTTCTTTAAAATATTGCTAATATATTAAGCTTAAAACAGAGTGCTCTCCCCTGCTGCTTGATGACATGAGGAACATTATAGTTATTGTGGTGGTGGTTGTTTTTACATCAATAAACTGGGAAGCATGTTGGATTTTCTTCCAACCACACTTGTGGATGCCTGACTGTCTAGATAATGTGACCCCTTTGGTGGCCGCATACCTGAATTGTAGGCACAGTACTTAAGAGAGTAACTTGAGTCCTGAACCTAAACTTCTAAGTATAAAGAAATGGGAAAAAATTTAGAGCCATATGTGCAAGAATGAACTTCCAAACTTCTGTATAAAAAGTTGTGTAGATGAGCATATGTATATTTTTCTGGGAGCTCATCCATAAATGCCATCTCTTAAAGGGATCTGAGATTCAAAACAAGATTAAGAATTGCTAGCATAGTGTTGATTTTTAAAGACCAACTTTGATAGGGGAGAAAAAAAGAATTTAAAAATTCCATTTTCAGACCATAACCCATCGCCACCACTCCCCAAAATGGCTCCCACACACCCCTTCCCCCGTAACCCTGCACACTCTTTGCACCATGATTGCTTTCAGAACTTGGAGTTGGTTGGGGGAGGAGAAAGAGGGATATAAGAGAGGTAGTGAATAACCAAAAAAATCAAAGAAATCAAAGAAAAAATCAAAGAAAGAAAATAGAAGGAGAAAGAGGAAGAGGAAAGGGGAAGGGGTAGATGAGAGAGACTGAGTGGCTTATGCACACTCAGTCATGAGGAGTGGAACCAAAACTTCATCAGGAAGAGACCCTTATACCCCACAACCCACATAAAGAATGATGACGCAACACCTGAATGTGTGTGTGTCGGGGTCTGGAGGGGGTACTTGAGATCACCCTCACCTAAGCATAAGGTGGAAAAATAAGTGGGGGCTTTAAAGTGGTTCATAAAACCCCTCAAGTGGCGTCCCTGCTCCTGAAACATCCTGCTGCCTGATGAGTGTTTTCCAGTGTGTCTGTGATTCAGCCAGCCCTTGTTTGCTAAAAGAGTCTGGGAGGAAACATTTGTAGCTGTTAACACCAACTCACTTTCCTTCGCGGGCAATTCTACTTCGAAAAATGAGTGATTCACATGGGCCTATGGAGTTTGGTCAAAAATTATTAATAGTATGATTTAGCCAACCCTCTCACAACATGGGCTTCTACCTAATGATAACCCTTTTTGTTTTATTGTATCATATTTTTTTGCCTAGCCCTGATACTTTCATATGTGCTTTTAGCACCTTACTACAGCATTCTTTCAGGAACAGAAGGAACAGAACTTATGGACTCCACAGTTGTTTTGGTAAATTTAGGCTCAGAAAAAAAAGACAACTTGTCTGTGTTTGCTTTTTAAACTGTATCCCCATCAGTCGAAGTCCTATTTTTATTCTTTGGCACTTCTGGGTCATTCTATCGTATACTATTAGCATGTACCTTCCCTAGCCTTAGAGCCTAGAACCACTCTTTATTTGCCTAGCTAACAACTTCCATCTTTCTGGTCTCCATTTTGACATCTCTTTCATAGGGAAGACTTTCCTGACTCCTGACTTAGGTTGGGTTGTCCAGCCACAGGCTTCCAATGGACGATGAATGCACTCCTTCATATCATTCATCATGTGTTCCACTCTGGTTCAATGCCTGTAATCCCTTACTCTTATAAGCTTCCAAGAATACGGACCGTGTCTGTTTTATTCACTGCAGTATCCCTAACACCCACCTGGGACATAGTAGGGGCTCAGTAAATCCTTGTTGCCCAAGTGAATTAATAAAAAAAATGGATGAATGAACGAATGAGCAAATGACAACACAGAGTCCAAGTCCTCCTCCCACCAAAATTGTAATGTACTCTGATTTGCCTTTATAACATCCCTAAGAGGTATGTTATGGAGGAAAGTGGTGGGGACCCTTTTTCCCACTTGCCAGCTGAGGACACGGAAGTGCCTTAAATATAAACCCTAGGTTTCAGGTACAACAGACAACTTGCCATTTCCCCTGAACACTTGAAACCCTTTACCTCTGCATTTGTGCCTCCTTCTGGAATACTCCTTCTCAAGTTCCATAAAAATCAAACCCATCAGACCTATTTATTTGGAGCTAAGTTTTTAATATTCATTTTTATTAACTTTATCCCAAATGTGCACATGAGATATTCTGGATTAGATTCAAATTTCTTATTAAATGACTCACAGTAAATAGTAAATGCTTTGGCCCCTGCTTCCCCCTAGGATGATGTGATAAGAGTTTTATGTGAGTAACCAGACACTCCATAGGTAAGAAACAAGGACAAATTATTTTCTCTACCTATAAAAGGGGAAGGAGACAGTTATCCCCCCTGCCCTTCTTAAAGGTCTGCACCTTATTCCAACACTTTGATAGGTAAATAAATCTCTCCAGGAGCCAGATAGTCCCTTACATGTCTTGGCTTTTATGGCAAGTCCTGGGACTTGTCTCCAAGTTCTGGGGCTCATTCCTTCTTGCATATTGCAAAATGAAGGCACAAGCTTATGCTAGCCTGCTTAGGAAGATAGCGACTCCAGGCTTCATGGCACCTTGGGTGCTCTACCTAGGGATGTTGTTCAGGCTGTAACCATTTGGTCCTCTCGGGAAAAGTTTTATTATTCATTTGGATCAGAGCAATTACCTACACAAATGACTATGGATTTAATTCTCATGGTATGAAAAAAGTGTCAGGAAGCTAGTGTTCTTCACCAGGACACTGAAAAGTCCAGAAAAGTTTTATTTCCCCACCCCCTTTATCCTTAAGTCTCTGATTTCTTCTCTCAAAAAATTGATACATAATAGATGTACATATTTACATGTGCTGTCTGATACATTCACATGTTGTGTAAAGATCAAATCGGGGTAATTGGGATATGTATCACCTAGAGTATTTCTCTTTCCTTTATGCTAAGAACATTTGAATTATTCTCTTCCAGTTATTTTGATATGTACAATAGATTATTGTTAACTATAGTCACCCTACTGATCTATCAAACACGAAGACCTATACATTTGGAAAGACACACAAGAAACTGGTCACAGTGGTTGCCTCCAGCATGAGGTATGGAAGGCAGATTAGTCTTCACTAAATACTCTTGTGTACTGTTGAAGTTTCATAGACATGACATGTTTTACAGATGTGATAATCAATAAACAAACTAGTTAACAAAAAAATTAAATGAATGTTTGCATGATGAAAAAACGTTTTCATTTTCCAAATTACAGGTCAAATACTTCTTATATGCCCTCTACATTCTTCTATGATTTTTATCAGTCTCTCACCTTTTGAACATTTCTATACTTCAATTTATTTCAATTCAATTCCACTCATATTTTTCAATTATAGATAGCACATTCTAATTTTTACCATGGGATCTGGATACAAATTGTGGCATTCTCCCCACCCTGCTTCCCGAACATGGGCTTGTCCGGTTTCACTCATTGAGGCCTCTGGAGTCAGATGGCTATGTGAGCACAGAGAAATTGCTAAACTACTCTGTGCCCCTTTCCTCATTTATAAAGTTTTAATGGTACCAATAATACATACATATCTTATAGGGTTGGTGTGAAAATGAAATGACTGACACACATAAAGCATTTAGAACAGTGCCTGGTATAAAGCAAGTATGCAGTATATGCTAATATTATTCACTCAACAAACATTTGTGTACAGGCTTTCAGTACAGAAACAGTGTCAGGTGCTGCGCAGTGGCTGTTGTTCATTTTGTTTTCCCCACACCATGCACCCTTGCACCCTTAACAAATGATGTGGCTGCCACATAATTTGTCCTTAATAGCTGCTGAATGGGATCATTCAAAGTCAATCTATGGATAAAAACAATTAGCCCTGATACTCTGATTTCCAGTCCAGTGAGGGAGACAATGAAAGTGACAGCATCGCATCGCATCACAGTATTAACATTTTTGAGAAATAGAAGTGCCTAGATTGACATCTTGGGATAGAATGGGCCACTGAACATACAAGGTTAGGCCAAGTCTAGAACCCAAGCACTTGTCCCTCACCTTCCCCCAAAGTGTGTGAAGGGGGTGTGGAGGACCTGCATGGAGGAATAAAAAAACTCACTGAGGTAAGGTCATCAATTATAACAAATGTACCACCCTGGGGGGGGATATTGATAACAGGGGAGGCTATGCATGTATGGGGCAGAGGGTATATGGGAAATCTCTGTTCTTTCTGCACAACTTTGCTGTGAACCTAAAACTGCTCTAAAAAGTAAAGTCTATTAAAACAAATCTCATTGGGGAAAATGAAAAATTCACTTTACTTGGGGAAGGGACATGTGGACTTTTTGATTTTTACAATTCTGACTGGGAATTAGAAGTTGAGCTGAGTAGAAATGAGAATGGGAGTGGGTGCCAGTTTTACAAGTATCAAGCTTCTTGCTTGGGCAAATCTGTCATGACTAACCTGCCCCATTTGCAAAGCATTTCTGCCTGGGTTTTATTGGGGCTTCACAAAAGGGTGTGTATTTAAAAATAAAATCACTGAAAAGCTTTTGTGAAGATTCAAAGAAGAAAACATGCAATGAAGTGAGCAGCCTCCGATTGGATAGACTTGCCTTGTGAGGCTGGGCTGCTTCTCCCTGACCAGTGACTTCCAAAGCCTCAGTAGGACCAGCTATTGGTCAGCAGTGCCTAAGATGCTATGGGCCAGGCTGGCCAAGAGGCTAGCAAGCACAGAGATGGAATAGTCCAGCTCACAGTTCAGCACCATCACTCCTTACAGTCACCAAGAAGTGCTCCAAAAATGGTGCAGTCACAAATTGGTTGCAACAAGGGAAGCTTGGCTTTCCCTGTGACCACTTAAAGTGGTTCAGTTTGGTTTTCTGAGCCCTGAGCTCAGTTCTGTCTCTCCTAGACCTTGGGAAGTATGACCCATGGGTCTGCAGATTCCAAAAGAAAGTGGCTGAGCAAGCCCTGTTCCTCTGGCTGTCTGGTAAAAGACACATCCATTGTGCAGCACCCCCACATCCCTGGTATATCTCGGTGCTTTTCCTGGAAAAGTCCATATTGGATTTGCGGTCTTGAAAACCCCAAGCTTAAAACACCCTGGGCCTCAGGATTTCCCCCCCTGTCCGTAATGCCACCTCTTCTACTCCAGGCTACCTCCCACAGTCTAAACAAATAAGCAGAAAGAGATTCTCACCCCACTCACACAGGCAGTCCAAAGTCCACTTCTTGCTTGGCTTTTTCTTTCTCAAATACCTTTTCTCATAGCCCTGATACTTCTAAACAGAAAGCAAGAGCCTGCCTTGGGAAGAAGATATCCAGAAAGACAGGAACAGAGTCCAGATCCAAAGGTAGCCCTTATCTGGCCTTCCTGCTGGAGCTACTCTCTGAGGGTCCCCAATTTGCATTTCCCACATACTGTAACCAGCCCTAGGCTCCAGAAATCCCAACTTCTTCCCTCTTGCTTTCTTGGACCTTCTCTTCCAAGAAAATACACACCAGTATGACCGCACTGTGGTCACTGCTGGTTATTAGCCAAAAGCCTGTAGTTTTCACTTCTACTCTCTCTTCCAACTCTAGCCAATGCTTTCTGTTGACCTATGCTCCTGGTCTGTCAGCCTGCATGGGCACAGATTCCCTCCTAGGGCAGGGATGTAGAGTAAATCATCTCCCAGAGCTCACTCCATCCAGCTCAGTCTCTCTAGGCTGGATCTTTGTCAGAAGAATGCCCATGTAAAACCAACCACTCAACCAGGACTTCTACCAGAGCCTGTCACCCTAAGACTGGTCAGAAAAGTGACTGGAGCCTTTGGCTTAGAGCTCCTCATTTCCTTGGAAACTGGGGTTGGTGGGGTTGAGTCTTGGAAACCCAAGGGCCCAGGAACTCATAATGTTCCTTCCTCTTTGAAAGAGGCAGTTGAAACTGACAGCCAGTCCCTAAGGAAGAATGACCAAACACAATCCCCAGCCCTGCACCTTCTCTCCATCCACAAAGATATGCTGATTCCAGGCAGCTAATGTGGGACTCAAACCATCAGGCAGATGAACACTCACCTGTTCCGTAGCTTGCCCCAAAAGCCAGGGAGAGAAATAGCACGAAGGTCAAGGTGAGGAGCCCCTTGGGATCCATCAGCCAGTGATGAGAAGGAAAGGGTCCTGGTCAGAGCCTGGCAGCTGCTCACAGATGCTAGGCAGAAGCAAGCTTCGTGTCATGCAGTGCTGCCTCTGCTGTCTAATTTATGTATCAGGAACCAGCAGGTTCCTGAACCCGCTTCCTGTATCACCGGGACTTTTTCTGCTTGTGTCTTGAGGATTGCTCATCTCCCATGAGGCTTTAAATCACTTTTTTGTTCCCAAGAAGCAGGCTTCTCAAGAAGCCAGGCACTTAGCCTATGGGAGTCAGGAAAGGGGGTGTGTAGTCATCTTGGCCAAACCCCAGCTTTGGGCAGAAACGTGCACCCCTGCTTCTTTCCTTAGCTGTCCCCAGGAACCGGATGTTGCAGATTATCTGAGCACTTCTCTCCGGTAAGTCTTCTTGGATTGCAAAGAAAAGATGTTTTGTCAGATCACTCCTCAAATTTGACAGTTCACAGCTGAACCTAAATGACTGCATTTTGATGAGCTCATAGACCTCTTACTTCTGTTTTATTTCATAATTTCAGATAACACCTCAACATGTAGTCTGGTGCGGGTGCCACTGTCACAGAGAGATGGGATGGGCAAGTGCGGGTCACTTGGAAGAAACCCTGTGACCCCAGTGAGTGCAATGTGGTATAATTTAGTGTCCCGTGCTCCTAGTTTGTCTTCTCGCATGTGTGTGGATTCCCTCCCAGGCAGGGATGTAGGACAAATCTATCCCAGAGCTCCATCCTTCCGGCTCAGTCTCATTGTTGTGTTTGTTTTTTCCTAATTTTTAACGTCTGTGTGTACATTGTAGGTATATATGTATAGATGTATGGGGTATATGAGATATGTTGATAGAGGCATGCAATGTGTAATAATCACACATTGGGTATTATTACAATGTGTGATTATTAGACACATAGGGTAAGCGGGGTATCCATCACCTCAAACATTTATCCTTTGTGTTACAAACAATGCAATTATACTTTTAGTTATTTTTAAATGTGCAATTAAATTATTATTGACTATAGTCACACAGTCATGTTATCAAATACTAGTTCTTATTCATTCTTTCTATGTTTTTGTACCCATTAACCATCCCCACTTCTTCACCAACCCCTACTACCCTTCAGCCTCTGGTTACCATCCTTCTACTCTCTATGTCCACAAGTTCAATTGTTTTAATTTTTATCTCCCACAAGCAAGTGGGAACGTGTGAAGTTTGTCTGTCTGTGCCTGCCTTATTTCACTTAACATAATGATCTTCAGTTCCATCCACGTCGTTGCAAATGACAGGATCTAATTCTTTTTTAGCTGAATAGTACTCCATTGTGTATATGTACCACATTTTCTTTATTCACTCATCTGTGATAGACACTTAGGTTGTTTCCAACCTTGGCTATTGTGAATAGTGCTGTAATAAACATGAGAATACAGATATCTCTTCAACATACTGATTTCTTTTCTTTTAGGTGTACACCGAGCAGTGAGATTGTGGATCATATGGTAGCTCTATTTTTAGTTTTTTGAGGAACCTTCAAACCATTCTCCGCAGTGGTCGTACTAACTTATAGTCCCACCAACAGTGTACAAGGGTTCCCTTGTCTCCACATCCTTGTCAGCATTTGTTATTGCCTGTCTTTTGGATAAAAGCCTTTTTAATTTAACTGGGGCTATGTTGTATTCTGGGAGTTGCCTTTATTTTAGAGTTTGTGTCTAACTTTTCATTGAGGAGAAGGAACTCGTATTGGCAGAAGGAAGATCCCGCCCTCTTTCATGAGTTAAACTATAAGAATGGGATACTGGAAGTGTAACCAATGCTCACAGGGAGACTTGAAAGAGTAGGGAAGTGTTTTTAGAGTTCATTGTAACAGGTCATAGGCACTCTCTGATGGGCCTCCCCATGGGGATCAGGTAATAAAAGTTGGTGGGATATGTGAACTTGTTCTTTATCCTCACTCTTTTCTTCCTTCCTTTCCCCAGCACTCAACTGTCCTCCTCACAACTATTCCCAGTGGTGTGTGCTTGAACCAGCATGTACCAATTAATAGAACTGTTACATTTTCAGGAATCTGGATGGGCACAGTGGCATGCCTGTAACCCCACCACTTGTGGAGGCCTAGGTGGGAGAACCTTTGAGGCCAAGAGTTTGAAAACAGTCTGGGCAATATAGTGAGACCTCATGTCTACAAAAATATTTTTAAAATAAAAATAAAAAAATAGATTTTCAGAAAGCTTGTGAGGTGCTTGATGAACATGGCCATTATTAAACATATAAAATTAAATTAAATTATATAAACTTACAGTTAAGCTGGGTGTGGTGGTACATGCCTGTAGTCCCAGCTAGTTGGGAGACTGAAGCATGAGGATCCCTTGAGTCCAAGAGTTTGAGGCTGTAGCATCTTTACAGCAGTGTGAGAATGGACTATCATGATCATGCCTGTTGGCGTGGTTTGCCGCTGTATCCCCACCCAAATCTTATCTCGAATTGTAATCCCCATAATCCCCAAGTGTTGAGAAAGGGACAAGGTGGGAGGTTTTGGATCATGGGGGCAGTTTCCTCTCCATGCTGGTCTTAAGACAGTGAGTGGGTTCTCACAAGATCGAATGGTTTTAGAAGGCAATATTTTCTGCTCTTGGCTGCACTTCTCTCTCCTACTGTGATGTGAAGAAAGTCCTTGCTCTCCTTTGCCTTCTGCCATGATTGTAAGTTTCCTGGGACCTCCTTAGCCATGTGGAACTGTGAGTCAATTAAACCTTTTTCCTTTATAAATTACCCAGTCTTGGATAGTATCTTTAGAGCAGTGTGAGAATGGACTAATACACCTGTGAATAGCCACTGCACTCCAGCCTGGGCAACAGAGCAAAACCCTGACTTTAAAAGAAACTTTACAACTAAATAAATTATACTAAACAGAGGGAATAAAATCTCAAAGCTCATTGTTTCTTAATTATTTTATGACATTACTGATATCTATGTTGTTGAGGTAATTGACATCTCTTATGTGTCTAGAGTGGAAATTAAACACTGGATCATTGGTGCTTCTGGACCTGTCTTCCCCACTCTGCATTCAACGGCGTTATGTTGGGAACTTGAAACTGGCCATGATGAGAGTTTGTGCCACGGAAATCAGCAAGCAATATAAATCAGAACTTTATTGTTTTGTTGATTGTCTAAATGTAAGAAATAATAGAGAAAACATAATGATGCAGAGTACACTTAAATGTGTGCTATGACTGTGGCCCTTACATTGGGATTAGCATAAAAAATTGAGGAAACATTTTTCCAGTATTCAGAAACTATCATCTGATTCAGCAAAAAGTCACTAGTGTCACTGATGAGCAAGTGATGTTCCAACATATATTTTTGTTGTTTCACATTTCTTTAACTTCAAAAAAGACATTAACCAACATTCATCTTGGAACTACATTCCTTTGTCAATTGTAACCACAGTTCGGCTGTGGATATGAATTAAGCCAATATGAAAGCAAGCAGCCTGTGAAATCAGTGGCTATATAGAATTTACAATAAAGGGGATTGTACATTTTACTAAAATACAATAAATTGTACTTTATAAATTGCATGTTACACATTCTTCATATAAGCAAAATTTATAACAAACTCATTTACATATATGCATACATTATTTTTCATTATAGTTAACCATTTACCAACGCACCACTGTTACAATAACTGAGAATCCAAATAGTGAATGGCATACTGTCTACATATTCATAAAATATCAGTTGAAATAACTAAATGATGTGAGAATACTAGGATCCTGTAAAAATGGGAAACTAATGATCCAGATCTGATTTCAAGACTGGTGTTCTCTCCTCAAGCTGCACGGCTCCTGGAATGCCTGCTGTCTATTCATTTCAAACCATTCCCTCTCAAAGACAGACACTTATTCTCTTGTTTACTTTGCCCTTCCTCTCATTTCCAGAATTGGCCCTACTCCAGCCTCACCATGAGGCATCTTCACTCTGACCTCCGGGATCCCCTCTGCACAGAAAACTGAGCTAATGCTAAGCACTATCTGAAGAGTTTTCCTGTTTGGTGCAATCTAGAACTCAATAAAAACATACATTGAATGAGGGTCAGAAATGGTTTAGCTGAAGGTTCTGAGATTCTAGAGTGGATTCTATAGAGTCCTCCCTGCCCCCAAATTCTTCTTCACCTGGAACGTCTGAATGTGGCCTTATTTGGAATAAGGATCTTTCAGATGTAATTAAGGAAAGAATTGAGATGAGATTATGTTGGGTGAATTAGAGTGACCCCCAAATCCAGTGAGAGTAGTGCATCTTTATAAGAAATAGAAAAAGGACACACAGAGACACAAAGAAGATGGCCATGTGAAAAGACAGAACAGAGACTAGACCTATGCAGCCACAATCCAAGGAACACCAGAGACAACCAGACGCTGGAAGAGGCACAGAAAGATTCTCCCCTGGAGCTTTCAGAAGGAGCCATGCCCTGCCAATATGTTATTTTTAGATCTTGGGCCTACAGAATGGTAGGAGAATGAATTTCTGTTGTTTTAAGTCATCAGGTTTGTGATAATTTGTTACAGCAGTCACAGGAAACTAATACAGGATCTGAGGGACAATGTGACTGACCAGAGATTTGCAGTTAGTACATCTAGTATACTGAGCTGCTTCCTTCAGCTATTAAGAGCAGATGTCAATAGACCAACAACAGAAGATACACAGATGATAGTGCCTTGTAGTTACAAAGTCGTTTTCAAAAGCCTTCACATTCACGGCCTTATTTGATCCTCCTAACAGCCCTACTAAGGAGCTAGTGGCATTTGTAAGGCAGGATCTGGACCAAACTTAGGAATCCTGACACTGATCAGAGCTCTTTCCTTTTTCCTGGTGAGTATTTATCACCATGAATACTCAAGAGGATAAGGAGGAAGGAAAGCTTGCTAATTGAACTCCCTGGATGCCTGGGGTTTCCACATGTGTTATTTCATTAATCTTGGTAGCAGTAAGAAGCAGGAATAATTATCCTCATTTTACAAATTGAAGTATAGTGCTGCCAAATAACTTGCTCAATGGCTCAATGGCTCAGAGCCAAAAAAAGCAAGAGTTGGATTCAAACCCTGGATTATCTGACTCTAGAGTCTGTGCTCTATACATTCACCATACCACTTGCATTATACCGAGCAAGAATCTTAGCCAGTCTTCAGGCTCGTGTAGGCCAATGGCTCATTATCTGTGAAACATTCCTTCTGGCACAGGCCACAGCGTGGGCAATAGGAGAATCCTAGGTGAGCACTGTTTCCTGTCCTAGCCTCCCATGTCTGTGGCTCAGCACCATTCTTTCCCTTTGGCGATGCAGAGCCCCACCCTGAGAGTGAGGAGGACTACTTTTCTGTGGAAAATAGCCTTCCCCCAAAAACCTCAAATGGGTTATCCATCGAAGACATCTCCTACCTCTTATACTCTTAAATGTGTCCCTAAGACTTGCCACTCTCTCTCCTGACACTATGGCTATGGGTGCCAATATCACCTGCCTGACAGTGTCTGGGCTGGACTGTTCCTGAGTGTCTTGGCTTCCCAGCCAATGGTCATCATCATCATAGCCTCTGACCAGAGGTCCCCTATAGAATGAACTGACCCCACAGAGAAGGGCCACTAAGGCCAGATCACCTGGCCACATGGAGCTCATGATGAGCATATTTATCTGGATAAGAAAAAAAAAAAAAAAAAAAAAACCTGCAAAACCAAAATGAAAATACAGAATTCCTCTGACCAGAGGTCCCCTATAGAATGAACTGACCCCACAGAGAAGGGCCACTAAGGCCAGATCACCTGGCCACATGGAGCTCATGATGAGCAT
>NW_012117899.1:758652-804885 GCF_000951035.1 Colobus angolensis palliatus | reverse complement strand
CCCCACAGAGAAGGGCCACTAAGGCCAGATCACCTGGCCACATGGAGCTCATGATGAGCATATTTATCTGGATAAGAAAAAAAAAAAAAAAAAAACCTGCAAAACCAAAATGAAAATACAGAATTCCCCCAAACTCTGAAACCTCTCCTAGTAGACCTGATTGAAGAGTTTAAAACTGGCCTGGGGAAAGCACTGGGAAAAAACACCCTGGGGTCCGCCCTGCTGGGTGAGATGAGGAAGCCCACAGGGCAGATGGCTGATATGGAGGCTGAGCAGACTAGTCAACCAGATAGCCTTGTTGTGGCACTGGGGCTGTCAGGGTTGAGGGGAGAGTGGAGAGAAAACTGGGCTTTGAAGTGGCTCTAGCCCAGATCTAGGCTCAGACTCTACTCAACTCCTTTATGCTGAATGTTCATGTCTGCCATCAGTTCCCTAGCCAGATGGATGAGCTGAGTGACCAGGCCTGGGCAGGAGAGATGAAAATCCCACTGGCAGTGCCTTCTTCCCTGTATCCTGTCTGTGGTACTGGGATTGCCCACTGCAAGGCCCTCACCAGGTTTCTCACATCAGTGAGAAATTCAGACTTGCTTCAGGGCACTGGAGTCTGGAAGTGAAGAGACATCTGAGGGTCTTTGCCATCTGAGGACTTCCTCTCCAAACTGCTGTCATTTCCAATGATGCTCCTCCATCCTTCCAGACCCCAGACCCAATATGTGGGGATCCCTCCCTTCCTGGGGCCTGCGCTGAACTGAGTTGGAATTCTTCATGTCCCTTAAGGGGTGACTGTGACCGAGAAAGAGTCACTGCTTCACAGACTCTCTCCACAGCATTTTTAGAAGCATTCTTGGTAGGACTGGGGTGCTTCCTACTACCTTTCAAATGACCTCATGTAGCAGTCATGTAATTTGCTAGCCTGCTTTTTACTGGCATACATTGTTAAAGAAAGGGAAATGCCCATGCCACTCTACTCCTTCTAGGAAGAAATAGGGTTTAGGAACTGGTGACAGTGGTTATTCAGTCACCAGCCTCAGATCTTTTCTGTGCTCCAAAAACTGCCTCCCATAATCCTGGTTTTCCTTCTTAGACAGAGTGGTAGATATGAGAATAATTTGCAAAGTACTTGGAAACCCTGTGTAAGCACTATCAGAAGCAGAAGTCATTTCTGTCTCTGAATAGTTCTGGTCCTTAACTAACCAGTCACCTCCCTGAGAAACAGAGACAGCTGGGGAATGGGCGCTGTGTGCTCCATGAAGTCATTGAATGACCCTCTGAGATACTCATGGGCCATTTATGCAGTCCAAAGCAATGATTCCTGCACTGTCACACCAATGAGGTGGGCTGACCTGAAGTGAGTCCAGGAAAGGGGAGAGCTAGGACACTTGAGCTGCTTGGAAAAGCTAGCTATAGGGTAGAAATCTTCAGTGAACAATTCTAACTGGAACCACTAGAGAGAGAGGTGAATAGTGGAGAGTAACTCCAGATGAAGCCCAGTGGTGGAATCCCAATCCACCTGCTTCTCCATCCACTTGCCTCTTCTCCATCCACCCACCTCTTCCCCATCTACCTGCCCACCCCAGCACTGACTATGAGAAAACCATTCCATTGGTTTAAAATATAGTGACTCTAAACATCCTTTAATGATATATTCATACTTACCAAGAATAACAAATCTAATTGTCAACCACTTAATGACTTTATCAGATAACACTGCTAGTTAAGAGAAAAATATTTAGGAATTGTGGTCTTTTTTTAACATTGGGGTTCCATCCTCCAATGGTTAATTTTATGTGTCAACTAGATGGTGTTATGAAGTGGCCAGATTAAACATTGTTTCTGAATGTGTCTGTGAGGGTGTTCTGGATGAGATCAGCATTTGAATCGTGTCTCAGGAAAGCAGATTGCCCTCCATCCAATTCATTGAGGGCCTGACTAGAACAAAAAGGCAGAAGGCGGAATTTGTCCCTTTTGCTTCCCGCCTGCCTAGTGAGCCCTTGTGCTGGGATTTACGCCGTCAGCTCCCCTGGTTCTCAGGCCTTCAAACTCGAACTGGAATTACACCACTGGCTTTCCTGGATCTCCAGCTTGCAGACAGCAGGCCATGAAACTTCTCAGTCTCCATAATCACATGAGCCAATTCCTCATAATAAATCTTTTTATGTATACGTATCCTGTTGATTCTGCTTCTCTGGAGAACCCTAACTAATATTCATCTCTTCTTTTAAAAATCACAAACGTAATATAGCACTGAAGAAAATGTCTATAAAAGAAAGAAAATAAAATGTGATCCAGGTATAGTGGCTTCTGCCTGTAGTCCTAACACTTTGGGAGGCCAAGGCAGGAGGATTATTTGAGGCCAAGAGTTTAAGATCAGCCTGGGCAACCTAATGAGACCCCAGCTCTACAAAAAAAAAAAAAAATTTTTTTAATTAGCCAAGCATGGTGGCGCATGCCTGTAGTCCCAGCTACTTAGGAGGCTGAGATAGGAGGATTGCTTGAGCCCAGAAGTTCAAGATTACAGTGAGCTATGTTTGTACCACGCACTCCAGCCTGGGTGACATAGTGAGACCCTGTAAAAAAAAACAAAAACAAAAACAAAAAGGAAAGAAAGGGAAATCTGCCATCATTTTTTAACCATCACAATTGCTTTCAAGTTTGCAATTTTCCAAACCTTTCTTTATAAGGCAGAGGACTGGTTCAGAACTCTGGCTACATGGTCAGATAGTTCTGGTCCCATGTCCCCATTCTGTTATTTATAAATCATCCCACCTTAGACAAGTTACTTAATCTCTCTAAGCCACGCTTTCCTCATCAGTAACAGAGTTAAGACGAAGAACAATCTCATAGGATTGTTGGGAGAAGTAAATGGCATAAATACAAGTTAAGATGTTCACTGCAGCACCTGACATGTGAAAGCCATTTTGCATTGGTGTCTATCACTTTTTATTGTTTCCTGCAGGTGGTCATGATTAATTAAATGGCGAACCCCATAAAGCTGCAGCTGGGGATGCACAGGAAGTTCTGCTGTGTGGTCAAGATCAAGGACACTCCTCAGAGACATGGAGCAGAATGTTTCAGGCACCCTACAAATGAATGTCATTCCTGTGCATCTCTATTGGAGGCAATGATAACTTGGCAACATAAATTAGGGACAAAAGCACACTATAGACTATTAAGACCTTTTAGCAATTGAAGACAGAGAGATGGACTTTATGTAACAAGTGTTTTAAAGCCCTGTTGTAAAAGAATTGAAATTTCTCAGCATAGACTATCACATTTCATAAAGAAAATATCAGTGTATAATAGAGAACAGGAAGAGTTGTATATGTAAACCATGAATCAGAACAGAAAATGTGAAACAGAATGAAAATGTGAACTGAACTCTTGGCCACACCTGATGCAGTTTCGCAGAATCCACATGTGGAGGGATTGGAAGACAATACCAAAATCACACAGTACAGTAAATGCGGTTAGTGTTTATTTTCATTGTATACCTGAGGGTCTCATTCTGTATGGTGGGCTTGGTCACTTCAATTTATCTTTTTGCTTTATTATAAAATTTCAAGTAAAAAAAATGCCTCTGGTTATCATCGTAAGTAAACATCTGATAATTAGGCTAATCTCAAATAATAATTACAGTCAAGATGCTGGTGCCTGGGATAGACACCACGTGCCTTTTACTAAGCAGCGGCTTAAGTGAAGTTTTTTCTTACCTCAGTGGGCTACTCATTCCAGAAGCACATTTGTAACAATAGTCAATGGGTTGCACCTAGTTTTGTATTTTTTCAAATTTAACATAATACGTTACAATGACTCACATGTTGTTGCCTAGTTTAATGAAGAACAATTTCTTAAAGAACATTGTGTTCATATCTCTCCTTGAAAAAAGAACAAATGAAGATCAAGAGATTGTTTAAAATGTCAAATTTTAAAAAGCATTCTATGGAGTAAAAGAAGTAAAGATCATACTCAGAGATAGATACTTCCTTCTTTAGTTTTATTGTTTCTAAATTTTGCTTTGTTGAGCAAGATAATAGAGTTAAAACAACAAGGAGTATGTTTTATCTTAAGAAATTTTCCAAGGGGTGAATATGTCAGTTAAGAGGCAGCCTCTTTTTCTGTTGTATTTGTCTTTAAGAAGGACGGCTCATGGTGTCCAGTTCTGATGACAGAACCTGGATAAACACTATTAAAATGAACTCTGGTCTTGTCTTGGGCCCCAACTGGCTGGGATATTGTCCTGCATGCTCAGATGGCATTCTGAGACCCAGCTGTCCTTGGATTTTCTTCCAGCCAGAACCTCCAGCGAAAGTTTCTGTGGAGACATTTCCCTGCAGCTTAGAACATCTACTATTTCTCCTGGAGGAGACTCCCACTCCACCAGAAAACCCTTCCCTGGAATAGAGGGCTGGGAGAAAGACGAGCAATTACTATTGCTTCCTATATTGTTTACTGAACTCTTTAAAATACAAGAATCTATTTTAAGAACATGGGTCCTTAATTTGGCTTGCTCACAGAGGTGTGGTATGTCATGGGACTACAAGAAGATGAGAATTCTACAGCAGTACAGCTGAACTTTTCCATGAGCTCAGCACCAGGTTTAACCTTACTATTACCCACAGGTGATTCACAGATGAGGAAACTGAAGCTTAGAGAGTTAAATAACTTGCTTGAGGTCATGCAGTAAATAAATAGCAGACACAGCACTTGGATATAATCTCTACTGCCTCTTACCACACTGACCCAGGATACATGCTATTGAGCAAAGCCATTATCGGAGCCCTTCATATCTAGGGGCAAGAAGGCCAGATAAGGAGAGATCAGGGAAAGAGAATAGCGGTGGTCCTATGCCCTCCTTTTACGACATTTTTTCTAAGCTCTTGCCCCATATCCTAATCTACTTATCATTAAGGATTTTTGACTCTTGACTTCCGTTAGTCTTTCCCGTCTTCTTAGAAACTGATCCAGCCTTCACCTGGGGCTTTCTCTTTCTCCCCACTCCTTTCTGCCCTTTGAGTTGTCTCGCTCCCAGGAGATTTCTTGCCACTGGCCTAGGTCAACAAACAGACTCATCAGGGTCCTGCCATAAGCATGATTCTGCTCTTCTTATCCTGAGTTATACACTGAGGCTCCACAGGCCCTGATATTTTTGACATAAGACAGGTGAGATCCAAAATTGGGGCTTAGCCCAGGAGGGCTCTTGGCTTTGCCCAAGGAAGAATTCAAGGGTGAGCTGGTGGTGTTAAACAACGACTCGCAGAGCAAGGCTACCTCCATAGGCTGTGTGCCCAAAGTAGCAGATCAGAGGCAGTTTTGCACTCACATTTATACCCACTTTTAATTATATGCAAATTAAGTGACAATTTACACAGAAATTTTTAGGAAAAGGGTGGTAACTTCCTGGTTGTCAGGTCATGGCCATGGAAAGGGGCAGTAATTTCTGAGTGTTGCCATAGCAGTGGTAAACTGACATGTTACACTGATGGGTGTGTCTTACGGAAAACTGCTTCCACTCCAGCCCTGTTTCAGCTAATCCTCAACTTGGTTCTGTGTCTTAGCCCTGCTTACACAGTCAAGTCCCACCTCCTACTTTACTTCCACTGTTTGACAGTCTCATGGCTCTCTATTTGGGATCTTAGATATTTGGCCCCACTATTGCCCAGCTCTGCTGTTCCTTGAATGATTAATGTTTGAACAATTTATACTGCTACCCAAAGAATCCGAGGGCTCAAGTTTGACCTTATGCTAACAAAATTTTTATGCCAAGTAAGTTTCTTTTTTTTTTACATTTTAGATTCAAGGGGTGCAGGTGTAGATTTGTTATTCTGCAATGCTGGGGTTTGGCCTTCTACTGAACCTATCACTCACATAGTGAATATAATACCCAGTAGGTAGTTTCCAACCCTTACCCCACTCCCTTGCTCCCCACTCTTGGGGTCCCCAGTGTCTGTCTATTGTTTCTGTCTTTATGTACCCATTATTTAGCTCCCACTTGCAAGTGAGGACATGCTGTTTTTGTGTAATTTATTTAGGATAGTGGCCTCCAACTGCATGCATGTTGCTGCAGAAGACATGATTTCATTCTTTCTCACAGCTGCATAGTATTCCATTGTGTACATATACCACATTTTCTTTATCCAACCCACTGTTAATGGGCACCTAAGTTGATTCCATGACTTTGCTATTGTGAATAGTGCTGCAATAAACATATGAGTACAGGTGTCTTTTTGATAAAACTATTCCTTTTCCTTTCAGTAGATTCCCAGTAGTGAGATTGCTGGATCAAATGGTAGTTATAAAATAATTTTGAGAAATCTCCATACTGTTTTCCATAGGGGTTGAACTTATTTACATTCCCACCAACAGTGCATAAGTGTTCTTTTTCTCCACATCCTTGCCAACATTTGTTATTTTTTCACTTTTTAGGAATAGCCATTCTAGCCGGTGTGAGATGGTATTTCATTGTGGTTTTAATTTGCATTTCTCTGATTATTAGTGATACTGAGCCTTTTTCATATGTTTGTTGGCCACTTGTTGTCTTCCTTTGAGAAGTGTCTCTTCATGTCCTTTGCCCACTTCTTAATGGTTGATATAAATGGATGTTTCTCACCTCCAAATGTTGAAATGTAATTCCCAGTGTTGGAGGTGGAGCCTAGTGGGAGGTGTTTGGGTCATAGAGGCAGATCACTCATGAATGGCTTGGTGTCCGCCCCACAATAATGAGTTCATGAAACAGCTGGTTGTGTAAAAGAGCATGGCATCTCTCTGACTCCCTCTCCTGCCATGTGACATGCCTGATCCCCATTACCTTCCACTATGACCGTAAGCTTCCTGAGGCCTCACCAGATACTGGTGCCATGTTTGTATGGCTGCAGAACTATGAGCCAAAAAACTCTCTTTGCTTTATAAATTACCCAGTCTCAGGCATTCTTTCATAGCAATGCAAAATGGACTAACACAATGGGGTTGTTTCTTTCTTGTTGATTTGCTTAAGTTCCTGATAGATTCTGGCTATTAGTCCTTTATTGGGTGCATAGTTTGCAAATATTTTCCCCCATTCTGTAGGTTGTATTTACTCTGTTGACTTTTTTTCTTTTGCTGTCCAGGAGCTTTTTAGTTTAATTAACTCCCATTTGTCAATTTTCGTTTTTGCTGTATTTGTGTTTGAGATATTAGTAATAAATTCTTTCCTAGATTAATGTCTGCAAGAGTTTTTCCTAGGTTTTCTTCTAGGATTTTTATAGTTTGAAGTCTAACATTTAAGTCTTTAATTCATCTCAAGTTAATTTTTGTATAAGGGGAGGGGTAGGGGTTCACTTTCATTCTTCTGCACATGACTAGACTGTTTTCCCAGCGCCATTTATTGAATAGAGTGTCCTTGCCCCATTGTTCACTTTTGTCGACTTTCAAAGATCAGTTGGTTATAGGTTTATGGCTTTATTTCTGGGTTCCATGTTCTGTTCCATTGATCTATGTGTTCATTTTTGTACGAGTACCATGCTGTTTGGGTTACCATGGCCTTGTACTATAGTTTGAAGTTGGGTAATGTGGTACCTATGGCTTTGTTCTTTTGCTTAGGATTGCTTTGGCTAGCCAGGCTCTTTTTGGTTCCATGTGAATTTTAGAATTGTTTTTTTCTAATTCTGTGAAAAATGATAGTAATTTGATAATAATTCTGTTAATTCATAGATTGTTTTGAGAAACATGGTCATTTAAATGGTATTGACTCTTCCAATCTATGAGCATGGAATGTTTTTCCATTTGCTGTCTCATCTGTGATTTCTGTCATCCATGTATTGTAGCTCTCCTTATAGAGATCTTTCACCTCATTAGTCAAATGTATTCTTAGGTATTTTATATTTTGTGGCTATTGTAAATGGGATTGAGTTATTGATTTGGTTCTCAATTTGAATGTGATTGGTGTATAGAAATGCTACTGATTTTTGTATATTGATTTTGTATCCTGAACCTTTGTTGAGATTATTTATCAGGCCTAGGAGCCTTTTGGAGTAATCTTTAGGGCCTTCTAGGTACAGGAACATGTTGTCAGTGAACAGAGATAATATGACTTTTTTTTTTCCTATTTGAATACCTTTTATTTCTTTTTCTTGCCTAATTGTTCTGACTAGGATTTCCAGCACTCTACTGAATACGAGTGGTGACAGTGGACATCCTTGTCTTGTTCCAGTTCTTAAGGGGAATGCTTACAAATTTTGCCCATTCTATAGGATGTTAGCTGTGAGTTTGTCAAGGATTGTTCTTATTATTTTGAGGTATGTTCCTTTAGTGCCTAGTTTGTTGAGGGTTTTTCTCGTGAAGAGATGTTGAATTTTATTGAATGCTTTTTCTGTATTTATTGAGATGATCATACGGTTTTTGTTTTTAATTGTTTATGTGGTGAATCACATTTATTGATTTGTGTATGCTGAATCATGTCTGCATCCCAGAAGTAAAGCCCACTTTATCCTGATGAATTGTCTTTTTGATGTGCTGCTAAATTCAGTTTGTTAGTATTTTGTTGAGAGTTTTTGCATCTGTGTTCATCAGGAATATTAACTTGTAGTTTTCTTTTTTTATCATGCCCTTACCAGATTTTGATATCGGGATGATACTGGCTTTATAGAATGAATTGAGGAAGAAGCCCTCTTCCTCAATTTCTTGGAATAGTTTTAGTAAGATTGGTACCAGCTGTTCTTTGTACATCTGGTAGATTTCCACTGTGAGTCCGTCTGATTCTGGGCATTTTTTGGTTGGTAGTTATTTTTTTTTATTACTGATTCAGCTTTGCAACTCATTATTGGTCTGTTCATAATTTCAATTGCTTCCTGGATCAATCAGGAGGTTATGGGTTTCCATGAATTTATCCATTTCCTCTAGATTTTCTAGTTTGTGTGCGTAGAGCTGTTCATAGTGGTCTCTGAGGATCTTTCGTCTTTCTGCAATATTAATTATAATGTCACATTTGTCATTTCTGATTGTGCTTATTTGGGATCTTTTCTTGTTTTTCCTTGATTATTCTAGCAGTCTATCAATCTTATTTATCCTTTCAAACAACCAACTTTATTTGTTTGATCCTTTGTGTGAGGTTTTTTTTGTTTTTGTTTTTGTTTTTGTCTCAGGTTCATTTATTTTTGCTCTGATTTTAGTTATTTCTTTTCTTCTGCTAGCTTCATCAAAAAAGGTTATCATTGCATGGTTGTATGTATATAGCTAAAGGAACATGAGACAAATATGAATTAGAGCCACAGGGATTTCGCTCATTACTTGTATGACCTAGGATAAGTCATGGTGTTGGCGAAAACCAGTTTTCTTATCTATAAAATAATGCACTACAAGTTATCTCACATAGTGGATGCTATGATGTGCTGTTCAGATCTCCCCCTCAAGACCAAAGCAGTCATTTCCATGCAGGAAGTATTGGTGGCTGACAGCTCTCAGCTGAGTTCCTCCCCAGGAACTGCCCTTAGCCAGTTCCTTAGCCAGAACCCACATCAAACAACTGGGCCAATTGGTTGAAGAAAGGATATAAAAATCCAGTCCCCTTTTGCCTCAATTTGCAACAGCTCTGAGGGTCATTCCAGCTCTAAGGCTCCTCACTGAGTCAGCTGAGGACTTTGTTGCAACTGCATCCACAGCTCAATTTCTCCCTCTGCTCACTCTTACTTCCCTCACTCCCTCACAGGTATTAATTATATCATGGGCACTCCTCCATCAACTTTTCATGCACAAATCTCCATCTCAGAGTCTGATTTTTGAAAACCTGAGCAAAGATACCTAATATGTTTTCTGAGTGTTAAAACAACAGTGTATTTAAAGTACAGTATTTGCTATATTGTGAACACTCAATATTTGCTATTCTCTTCTCTTCCTCATTGTTTTGATCTGTTTTTCTTTCATTCCTGCAAGGATACACAACCCAGGACTTCCCATAGGAGGCAGTGTCCTTTCACCTGATCAAAACTCCTTTTTGCACACAAATAATTACACACATTCTTGGAAAGCCATTTATTCTTTGATGGAAGGTACCAAAAGTTTTAAGCAGCTGAGTGACCTGTTCATATTTTTGCTTTAGAAAGATTACCTTGCCCAGGGCATGTTGGGATTACATACCTATAATCCCAGCACTTTGGGAGGCTGAGGCGGGCAGATCACCTGAGGTCAGAAGTTTGAGACCAGCCTGACCAATATGATGCAGCCCCGTCTCTACTAAAAATACAAAAATTAGCCAGGCCTGGTGGCATGTGCCTGTAATCCCAGCTACTTGGGAGCCTGAGACAGGAGAATCACTTGAACCCGGGAGGCGGAGGTTGCAGTGAGCCAAGATTGCACCATTGCACTCCAGCCTGGGCAACAAGAGCGAAAATCTGTCTCAAAAAAAGAAAAGAAAAGATTACTTTGGCCTTAGTGTGAGACAGATTTAGGTAGACCTACAGGCTAGGAACAGATTTGAAGAAATGATGGGTCTTAACTGGAGAAGTGACAATGAGGTGGGAGAGAAGGAGGTCCGTTGGAGAGTTATCTCATAGGTGGATTTTTCAGGGTTTGGTGACTAATTGAATGTGGACTGTGAAGGATAGTGTTCTATATACTATGGCCTTTAAACTTCCAGCTTAGTTTCCCAGTAGATGGCAATGCCATTCTCTAGGAAAGGAAGTATAAGAGGTGGGGATAACTTTGGGGCAAAATTGAGACCAAGGGGTATAAGATTATTTGTTGGCTTGGGATATGGTCAGTTGAAGTGTTTACAGTTCATGCATATGGAGAGTTCCAGGGGCTATTTGAAAACACAGAGCTGACTTTGAGAGGAGAAGTATAATCTGAAGGAAAGCAAACAAATTTAGAAGTCATATTTTCAACTCCTTCATTTCACCCCCAGAAAGCTAAGACTTAGAGACTAAAACTTCTAAGGGACTTACCATACAGCTAGTTTTTGAAAAGCCATGACCAAAAACCAAATCTCTTGGGTTTAGGTCAATGCACCCATATCCTGATTGAGTTTCATTATGCTCTATTTACCTTCATGGTTCCCCAATCTAACAATGCCTGATATAAAGCAAGTGCTAAAAACGTTTGTGGAATGAATATACTGATTGCCGCCTTCTTTGGTGGGAGTAGAGCTGGCCCCATGTCTTCACATCATCACTGGAATTACACCTCAGAAGCATCTTGGAAGTCAGCAGACCTAGGGAAGTCCTACTTAGCCATGAAATTTGCATTTCCCCAGGTACCTCCCAACCCCTCTCCACTTCCTCTGAGAGCAAAACCTACATTGTTCATGTCACACCCATGGGCAGCCTTTGTGCTCGGTGCACAGACCTGATTGGGAAGATTGATAAAAGCAAAATAGAAAGAAGCTGTGATCTGGGTCATATGAGTTATATAATCAATTCCCTCTTATTTTACACTTGGGGAAACTTAGGCTAAGAGATCTAGTCTTAATTCATTCAAATGAGAGTTGAGAGCCCAGAAGAGAGGAAGGAGCATTTGGGACAGAGGAAGGCAACTAATACTTATTGAGCACTTACTGTATGGCAGACTTTATGTGGAATGATTTATTTAGGTTATCTCATTTAATTCTGATTTTAAAAATCATCCACATATGGAAACTGAGGTTTAGAAAGTTTACTTTTCCTGAGGTTCTGAAGCTGGTAAATGATGGTTCTGGAACTCAAACTCAAGGCTGTCTGCCTCCAAAGGTCATGCTCCTTCCTCTATACCACACAACCTCCCAGAAGCTTGAAATGTGGTTCTGGGTACTAGGTATAAGCTTGAAGACCAACCAAACATGCTCATTCCAGTGCTTCTCTAGGAGCCAACAAGTCCTCCAACATTGCCACCTTAGAAGGTCCTGCAAAATTGAGTGGTCTAGGGTTTGACAGAGTCCAGAAGACACTTACGAACATAAGATGGGCAGTGGGTCAAGTCCCAGGGAGTACCCAGTAGTATCAACAAAGAAAGGAGAATGTGTATTTGCCTTCCAGCCTCAGCCCTGCTGGTAACTTACCAGATGGCCTTGGGCTGGTCACTTCCTTCTTGTCCTCCTCCAAGATTAAAGAAAATTAGGAAATGCAAATTTTATGGGCTTCCCTGCTGACTATTTCCAAGTTTTCTTTGTAGTAATCATTCCTTTCACAGAGAGGGTGGGTAAAGGTGATTATGGACCAGGGAGAGAATCTTATTCCTAAGAAGTGGTTCTTGGACTTTGGAGAGACAACAATTGGTTTTAGTCTTAACAAATGAGTGGGAGTTTGTTAGGCCGACGAGGAGTGGGAGGGGATTCCAGGAAGTGTAAAAGTTTGAGCAAATGCGTTGAGTAAATTCAGGAAATTGCTAGCAGTTCAGGAAGGTTGCAGCATTCAGTGCAAAGGAGGGGCCAAACTAGAAATTGGACAGGAGAAATTCACAGAAACCAAGCCACATAAGGATCAGTAGAACCCTGTAGGCTCTTCAAAGAGCCTATCCTTGAAGGATTTAAGTATGAAAATGTTGTCATTATTTAAACCTAGACTTTAAAGAGATCCTTCTGCTCTGTGTTCCTGCCCTCTGCCAGAGATAGCAAGACTGACAGAGACTCTGAGCCTGTAGCCTGGGAGCCAGAATGGAGACACACATTGGGCAGAGCCCGGCAGAGTCACAGGAACTTGTAGTCCTCATCTATTTGTTATTCATGGAAGCTTTCTCCTTTTCTTGATTGGATCAACAGGAAAATAAACTATCATCTTTGGCAGATGATTCAATGGGAATTCAAGGGATTCAATGGGAATTCAAGGTTGAAAATGATAATGTACTCTGAGAACTCACAGGTCTATAAAAGGAGAGGCCTATACAAGGAAAGAAGAGGACGTGGTAAATGCAGAACAGACCCTCAGCATCTTGAAGGACCACCAAGGGGAAATAAGTATTGCAGACCTTTCATTAATCTGTATTTTTAACTTTTTGTTTGAAAATAATGTCAAAAGAGTTGCAAAAAACAATTATTATTAATAATAGGACAAAGAACACCCTTATAAATATCTTGCAGGGAGGGAGCTACAAGTTGGCTGTGACTGTGAATACCTCTCTGTAATGTTTTGCCCATTTTGCTTTAATATTAGCTATCTCTGTCTCTCTCTCTTTCTCTGTCTCTATTCGAACTATTATAGGGTAGGTTGCATATGTCTTGGCTTTTTATCTTAAATACATCAGTATGAAGAGTTAGGATAATTTCTTATACAACCACAATATAGTTATCACTTAAGTAAATTTTACATTGATAACAATATTCTTGTCTAACCTACTGTTTGTACTTCAGTTTTGTCAGTTGACCCTATAGTGTCCTTTGTAGCCATATTTTTCCCTCCAGGTCAGGATCCAGTCCAGTATCAGGTATTCCATTTAGCTGTTGTATCTCTTTAATATCCTTCAACTGGAACATTTCCATAGCTATATCTTCTCCTTTATGACATGGATATATTTGAAGAATGCAATTTTCCCACCCTTTCTTTTTTTTTTTTGAGACGGAGTCTCATTCTGTCACCCAGGCTGGAGTGCTGTGGTGCAGTCTCGGCTCACTGCAACCTCTGCCTCCCGGGTTCAAGCGATTTTTCTGCCTCAGCCTCCTGAGTAGCTGGGATTACAGGCATGAACCACCACACCTGGCTAACTTTTTGTATTTTTGTAGAGACAGGGTTTCTCCATGTTGGTCAGGCTGGTCTCAAACTCCTGACCTCAGGATTCGCCTGCCTCAGCCTCCCAAAGTCCTGGGGTTACAGCCTCTCTTTTTTAATAGCAAATTCCTCACTTGGGGTTTTTTTGGTATTTCCTTACAACTAGATTCACATTATGCATTCCCAGACTAGGTATTACACAAGTGATGTTGTAATCTCAAGGTATCACATCTAGAGACCCTTGATGTTTTCTCATTGATAATGTTAATTTTGGTCACTTGGCCAACACATTGCCAGATTTCTGTATTGTATAGTTACTTTTTCTTTTTCCATTTTAACTAATAACTATATATTGGCATACAGTGGAAGGCCATGCAAATATCTTACTCCTCATCAAAATTTCCTCTGAGATTTAGCATCCATTGATAATTTTTGCCTGAGCCTGTCTTAATTGTGATAGTTGCAAAATAATAACTTTCTTCGCTTTAGCACCTTACTCCATATTTGGCATTGTGTTGTAAGCAAGAACCCTCCTTTCACCTCTCTGATCTATCACATCCTTCTTCTCCAGTCAGTTTTGGTAGTCTGTGTGATTCTTGAAATTTTTCCATTTCGTCTAATTTATTTCCTTACAGTTGTTCATACTATCCCCCTTATAATCATTTTTATTTCTTTAAAGTCAATAGTAATATCCCCTTTTAATTTTGATTTTGGTCCTTTGAGTCTTCTCCATTTTTCACTTTATCAGTCTAGCTAAACATTTGTCAGTTTTGCTGATCTTTTCAAATAACTAACTTTTAAATTTGTTTTTCTCTTATTTTTGTATTCTCTCTTTCATTTCTTTCCACTTTTATCTTTATTATTTTCTCCTTCTTGCTTTCTTTGAGTTTAGTTTATTCTTCTCTTTATAGTTTCTTAATGAACTTAGTTTGTTCTTTTTATAGTTTATTTTCTTTCTTTCTTTTTTTATTTTTATTTTATTTTATTTATTTATTTATTTTAGACAGGGTCTCACTGTGTCACTCAGGCTGGAGTACAGTGGTACAATCACAGCTCACTGCAGCCTTGATCTCCTAGGTTCAAGCAATCCTCCTACCTTAGCCACCCAAGTAGCTGGGACTACAGGTATAAGTCCCGCGATTCGGCTAATTTTTTAAAATTTTTTGTAGAAACAAAGTCTATGTTGCTGGTCCTGAACTCCTGAGCTCAAGTGATCCTCCTGCCTCAGTCTCTCAAAGTGTTAGGGTTACAGGAATGAGCCACTAATCCCAGCCTATAGTTTCTTAAGGTAGAAGGTTAGATTATTGATTTGAGATCTTTCTTTTTTAATTTAGGCATTTACAGCTATAAAAGTTTCTCTAAGCATTGATTTCCTGCATCTCATAAGTTTTTGATGTGTAATATTTTTAGTTTTATTCATCTCAAAGTATTTTGTAATTTCCCCTATGATTTATTCTTTGACCTATTAGTTTTAGAAGTATGTACTTTGATTTGCACCTAATGGTGAATTTTCCAAATATCCCTCTGTGATTGATCTATAATTTCACTCCATTAAAAACATACTTTTGACATTTCTGTAATTTTAGTCATATCATATTTGTTGAGACTTGTTTTATGGGCTAACATATAGTCTATACTGGAGAATGTTCCATGTACATTTAAGAACAACAAATGCATATTCTGCTGTTGTTGGGTAAAGTGTTCTATAGACTTTGGTTAAGTTTAGTTGGTTTATAATGTTGTTTAAGTCTTCTACTTCCTTGTTGATTTTATGTCTAGTTGTTCAATCCATTATTGAAAAGGGATATTGAACTCTCAGTGATTATTATTGAATTGTCTATTTATCCCTTCAATTCAGTAAGTTTTTGCTTCATGTATTCTGGGGCTCTGTGCATATATGTTAATAATTGTTACATCTTCTTGATGCATTAACTCTTTTATTATTATAAAATGTCCTTCTTTGTCTTTACAACAGTTTTTGTCTTAAATCATATTTTGACGGATCTTAGTTTCTCAACCCAGCTCTCTTTTGGTACTGCTTCCATAATATAATATATCTTTTTTCACCTTTTACTTTCAACCTGTAGGTGTATTTGAATCAAACTGTGTCCTTTGTACACAACATATAGTGGGCCCATTTTTTTTTAATCCAGTCTTATAACCTTGGCCTTTTATTTATAATGTTTAATCCATTTATATTTAATGTAATTTCTGATAAGGTAGGATTTATGTTTGCCATTTTCCTATTAGTTTCCTATGGGTTTTATTTTTTGTGTGTTCTTCTCTTTATTAGTGCCCTCTTTTGTATTAAATATATCTTTTCTACTGTACACTTAAGTTCCCTTGTCTTTTTTTTTTTTTTACTGTATTTAAGTTATTTTCTTCATAGTTGCTTTGGAGATTACAATGATCTTAATTGCAATAATATAATACTTTGTCCTCACATAGCTTTTTCTCTTGCCCCATTTTTTGCTGTTATTGTCATACAAATTACACATCTTTATACATGTGTGTCATTAACACAGATTTATAATTATTGTTCTATAAAATTGTCTTTTAAGTCAGATAAGAGAAAAAATTACAAACAAAAACTACACTTATACTGTCTTTTATATGCATTTTACGTATACCAGGGCAGCCCGCGCAAGCGAGCAAGTGCCTGGAGAGCGAGCAAGTGCGGGGAGAGTGAGGGAATGAGGAGCGGAGGCGACCTGACCCAGGGAGCGAGCTCCAGCGCATGTGAAGTGAGGGGAAGCCGCCTACCCCCGACCCACTTCCCTGTTCCTTCTCTCCCCATCCCCGTTTCTCCCCGCCACCACACCGCCCCGCGCAACCCCGCCCCTGACTCCAAGCAGCACCAAGTCTGCGCCAACGGCCCAAGTCGGTAAAAAGGAGCTCAACTCCAACTGCAACCGGGCAGACGAGACCTCAGAAAAAGAATAGCAAGAAGCAATTGAACATATTGGTGAAGTACAAAATGAAACAGACTTCATGAACAAGCCAGTGAGGAGATTTTGAAAGTAGAACAGAAATAGTACAAATTCTGCCAACCATTTTTTCAGAAGAGATCAGAATTGATCATTGATTGCCCAAACCCCTGATTTTTGGGTAATATCATTTGTCAACCACCCACGAGTGTCTGCACTGCTTGTGGAGGAAGACTAACAGGAACTGCATTATTTGACCAGAGTTGAAGTGACATAATTTGAAGATACTAAATCAGGTTACAGAATAGATTTTTATTTTGATGAACATCCTTACTTTGAAAAGTTATCTCCAAAGAATTTCATCTAACTGAGAGTGGTGATCCATCTTCAAAGTTCATTGAAATCAAATGGAAATCTTGAAAGGATGTGACAAAACGTTCAAGTCAAACAAAGAATGAAACCAGTAGGAAGAGGCAGCCTGAGGCACCAGAGAGATTCTTGACCTGCTTTACTTTCTGATGCAGGTGCTGGTGAGTTAGGAGAGGTCATCACAGGTAGTACTTGGCCAAACGCATAACAATGCTTCTTGGTTCCCAATGTGAATGATGAAGAAGAAGAAGAAGAGGGAGAAGAAGAAGAAGATGACGATGATGAAGAGGAGGAAGGATTAGAAGATATTGATGAAGAAAGGGATGAGGATGAAGGCGAAGAAGAGGAAGATGATGATGAAGGTGAGGAAGGAGAGGAGGATGAAGGAGAAGATGACTAACAGAACACTGATGTTCTGAACACTTTTTAAGAAAATTTTCTCCAATCCCTGGGAGCAAGTTGCAGTCTTTTTTCTTTATTTCCCCTCTTGTGCTCAGTCACCCTGTTCTTGAGGTCTCTTTTCTCTGCACCATGGTTTTCAACTTATTTGGGGGGCAATACCTTGAGCATAACACAATGGGAAAAGATTCTCTACCTCTTTCTGTTCAGAATTCATTCTTATCTCTTCCTGTCTGAACAAGAACTGTATGGAATCAACACCACCGAGCTCTGTGAGAGAAAAGAAAAACCTTCTCCCTTCACTCTGCTGGAAGCTGGAGAGTGCCAGACCCCTGTGTAGCAGTGCATAGAATTCTAGCTTCTTTCCTCCTTTCTCTGTATATTGGGTCAGAGAGTACAGCATGTCTCTATGTGAATATGGACAGTCATTTACCAACATGTATCTGTCTACTTTCTTTTATTTAAAAAAGGAAGAAAAAACCTTTTAAAAATGAGGTTATAAAAAGTCATCAAAGGGTGGATATGAGGTATTTGGTGGGTTAAGTGGGTATTTTGACAGCATGGCTTCTCCGTTGGCATGTTTAATTGTGATGTTTGACAGACATCCTTGCAGTTTAAGATGACACTTTTGAAATAAAATCCCTCCTAATGATAACGAGCCCTGCCACTCAATGAGAGAATCAGCAGAACCTGTAGGATCTTATTTGGAATTCCCATTCTCTTTTGTAATTTTGTTCCTGTTTATTTTTAAATTTTCTTTTTGTGTCACTGGAAAGGAAGGACGATGCTCAGCTTTAAACGTTAGAAGTGTACAAATTGCTTTGTTAACAATAAAACTGAATGTATATACACAATAATAATAATAATAATGAAGCGGCTATGTTGTATAGGGGTATATCTGGCCTGAGGACCTGGCCGGTGCTGCCAGTAACTATCTTTGACTCTACCTGGAAATTCACAAAAGAATAGAGCTGATTATTCTCCAGTCTTACCCCTCCAAAGCCCCTGCAAGAGACTGGGGAGGGATCACTGACGCTTTTCAGTGTCTCTTGCCTTACTAGTTTTTCCTTAGAAAAAAATACACCACACTTTACCATGAATATATATATATATATAAGGTTCTTTACTGAATTGTTCAGTAGATCTCAAAAGAACAGGGAACTTGAGAAAGAACAAAGGTTATACAAATTTGCATAATGAAGCATAGTGTCACAAGCCTGGAAAACAATTGGGGCTGATTCATCTTGAGAATTCTAAAATTTTGCACATTAAATCTTGCTATCTAGATGCTAATATTTAGTTTTTCTCTTGATTCTTCAAGTTACTTCAAAACCTTTCCCGTAAAATTCTTCCCCACCTTTATTTATTTGGGTATCCTGCATACAATCAACTGATATAGGAGGCATAGTTTCTGTCCTTTTCATCCTTTCTCATCTTTTACAAATGCAAATGCCTCATCTTTGGCCAGATGCTAAGTGAAATTCTCCTTTGCTCACTCAAAGGTGATTTTAAACTGGGGAAAGGTAAACACAGGTGTAAGGGATTAGGCAGAAGATGGGTCCACTGCATTCTAGCTGAATCTCCCTACCGGTGAGATTTTCTCACTAGTTTTCTAAATAGATAAGCAGGCCTCAGTCACGTTAGGAAAAGAGATTTCTTTCATTAATAGGACTCTGATTTTGTGAAATCATAACCTCAGAATTATTATGACAAATAATATTTCATACTTTGAGAACTGGTTTACTTTTCCAGAGCCACCAGTCAAGATAGCTATTTACTGTCTAGAAATTAGGCAACAGCTTTATTTAGGCACCTTTTTGTGCGAATCTTTCCGACAACCAGATTGTTTTGTCCTTCTCTGCCATCCTTGCATTCTCCTACTTCTTCCTCCTTGAAAGCTTTTCCACACATACTCTCCTGACCTACCTAACACCTTTCGTTTTTCAGTCTCGATTCCAAAAGGAAGCTCTCTCTGACCCTCAAAAGAAGATTCAATCTTTCTGACTTATCTCAGTCTGAAATAGTTCTTCCATCTAGCAATTGTCATGACACATGCAGCCATTGACATCATTGGGATTAAATTACTAATTTTCCTTATGACTATCTTCCAGACTAGAACGAAATATGTAAGAAGACAAGAACTATGCCTGCCATTCTCATTCTCAGTGTTAAATCTGCAAAGGTGTTTGACTCATAGCAGCTGTTCAATGAGCACATCTAACCAGTTTCTTGAACAGTCTGAACTTGGTGTGTTGGGAGCTGACATCAAAGAACTATTTTCCCCCATTCACATGAGGACTGTGTCAAATCTGCCTCCCATCACTTAAGGATGTTTTGGGAAAATCATTCACTTTCGTTTCTATCACTTCCAGTAACTTAACAGTACGGCTCAGATGTAAAACTCCCCTTTTACTTGTTCCTGTCACTTCAGCCCAAGCTTGTCTCATGATCTAAAAATCTGTAATAGGGAAGAGGGTGTGGTCTGATCTTTCCCCTTCTATTTTACCTCATCTAGTTCCAGCTTCTCAAATGATATAGGGCCAGGAGGAGAGGACCACATTATGTCTTAGTTACCTGGCTGCTGGTGGTTGTCTCTGTTTTTTGTAGAGCACAGGTGTAATGGCTTTCAGGGTGGGGGTGGGGGACTCTCCACTGAGTAGTGTGCTGATGTGGAAGATCTCTGGCTTGGCCTCTTCCGGCCCTCCTCCCACTCAGCTCTCATCAATGATGTATCAATAAAACCTCTTGCTGCTGGGATCTGCTTACGTGGTGGCCAGGGTGGCAAGACAAGTGAAGCTTGACTATGCCTGCAGCGTCCACTGTGGAAACTACTACATCTTTGCCATGCCAAACAGTGGGTGTGCAGGCTGCTCCAGATCTTGCTGCAATGTCATGTTTCTACCATGAAGAAAATCAACAGATCCACTACCCAACCTAGAATTGAGACCTTAGTCTCCCTTTCTTTTGCATACCTTGAACCTCTCACATAGTACTCTTGGAGGTCTCTTTCATGTGGCGCTATGGGTGGAGAAACTTACCCGTAGGAAGGGAAGGGGAAGGCTGCAGGTCTCCTCAAACTCCAACACTTTTGATGTTGATGATCCTCTTTCTCTTTTCTCTCCCTAGTCAGCTCTGTTTATATAGAGTGGGGGTGAAGAGCATTGGGGTAGTAGAACTAGTTCAGTCACCCCTTCCTAAGGCCTAGAGGTGGTGCTGCCGCAATTTATTTGCAGCTTTCTAGAATGTGAAGTCTTTTTGTCCTAGCCCTTAATATGAGGCATTAGGAAAAGTGCCTCTGGGAATCCTATTGCAAATATCTGTTGAGAGAACTAACCAACGTGTTTGCTGCGTTGTTGGCTCCTTAGGGAGTCTCTGACCAAGTTAGTCACGGGGATAGGAGGCACTTGTTGAGGGAACTACATTTCCTATGTCAGTAGAGGAGAAAGGAAACAAACCAAGGCACTGCCTGTCAGGGGATGTGCAGACCCTCATGGGCAGCTGGAACTTCAGAGGCAGAATTGGCATAGTGAGGTCTGGGTGAAAAGCGAGAGTTATGAAAAAAAATAATCAGCAGGATAGGGTGAGACAGAGGAACAGAAAAATGAGAGATGGAAAGATGATGGGAATAGAATATGATGGTGACAAAAATTTGTAGGAGAAGAAGATGGTGGAGGAGAGAGGAGGAAAGACAGACAGGGTGGAGTTGGGGGAGGGGACCAGGCAAAAGGAGTGGGCTCTCACCCAACTGGAGCAAAGGGCTGGGCAGAGCAGCTGGTGAAAGAAAATAGAGCCTGTGGTTAGCATTTGCCAGCTGGCGCAGGTGGCTCAGGGCTAAATCCATCCTCTGCCCCACCATGCAGTCTTCTAAAGAGGTTAGAGATGGGGGAGGAGGAGTGGGAGCAATTGTGGGGAAGAGAGAGCATACTCTCCAGGTGCAGGAGCTGCAACTTTAACAAATGCACTTGAAGATAGCGCAAGAACACTGTGGAGGAGCTTGATCCTTTTATTCCTGGACAAGAAGGGACAATGAGAGATGTCCTTTCTCTCTCTTTCTAAGGCTTTCTAAGGCTGCTTTGATCATACCAACAGTTGTGTAAAATTATTCTGGCCAAGGAAACCATTTAAAATCCAAATCCTCAATGAAGACTTTTGGAGACACTTCCACTCCAAACAACCTGCAGCCCTGTTCCTTAAAGAAAGCCACGGCCGGGCGCGGTGGCTCACGCCTGTAATCCCAGCACTTTGTGAGGCGGAGGCCAGCAGATCATGAGGTGGGGAGATCGAGACCATCCTGGCTAACATGGTGAAACTCCGTCTCTACTAAAAAAATACAAAAAAAACTTTGCTGGGCGTGGTGGCGGGTGCCTGTAGTCCCAGCTACTCAGGAGGCTGAGGCAGGAGAATGGTGTGAACCTGGGAGGCAAAGCTTGCAGTGAGCGGAGATCACACCACTGCACTCCAGGCCTGGGTGACAGAGCGACTGTCTGTCTCAAAAGAAAAGAAAAGAAAAGAAAAGAAAAAAGCCATTCAGGTAATGAAAGCTCAGCACAGAGCCTGGAACATACATGGGCTTAGTCAGTGTTCCTTATTAATAAGCAGCTTCCAGCATGGGACCCCTAGCATAGGTAAGTACTTGGTAAATATAGGCTGTAAATGAGGGGCCAGGTCTATTTATATGTACCCCTACCTGGTCCCAACACAAGGGCCCAATCCAAGCTGCTTATTTGTGCAAAGCCAGATATGAGGGTTACATTCTCTTAGTCCACAGGAGCTCCTGGCCTTGCCAACCTTCCATGTGTAACCTCATGCTGGCTGTTGAGACAAGCTGGTTCCCACCCCAGACCTACTGATTCAGAGTCTGCACTTTCACAAGCTCTCCCGGTGATTTACTGGCAAGTTAGGGTTTGAGAAGCACTGACCTAATCCAAGGCTTTAAGTTTTACCTAAACTTGCTGCGGTGGAGCCAGCAGAGGGCAGTGCCGGAGCTTGCCTGAGCTGCCTGAAGGACAAGGGGAAGCAACTTATCCTGAGACCTCAGTTCACTAGAGGCTCTCTGTCTTGAACTTGAGGCAAATTCTGGAGTATCCTCTTTGCACAAAGACAAATGGGCTTTTGTATACTGAGAAGGGAACACACTAACCCTTTTTTTTTTTTTTTTTTTTTAAGATACAGAGTCTTGCTTTGTTTTCCAGGCAGGACTGGCAGTGGCTTTTCCCAGGTGCGATCACAGCACACTGAAACCTCCAACTCCTGGTCTCAAGCAATCTTCCTACCTCAGCCCTGGGAGTAGCTGGGACTACAATGTATGCCGTTATGCCTAGTTTCTACTAACTTTTGATGCATAGAAACATATCAGGGGCTGGGGAACATAAGAACCAGGACTTGTGACTTCTAGAGGCGGCTGTTGCCTTGATGTAAGATATTAGTTGTCTCTGAGGTAAATTTGACTTAACGAGCTTGTGACCTGTGCAGTGACATGGGACCCCAGGTCAGAAGGGTCCTGTACCTGGGTTAGTGCTCTGCTGTTGCTGTCACTATCTGTCACTATCACAAAATTCTTGATAATTTTCTCTTTCAGCTTCTGCTTTTTCACTGAAGTCCATTGGAACAATGGAGCATGCAGATGAGAAGGGAAGACACGTGGAATCTGCATATCTGCCACCATTCCTTTTTCATGTCCCATGAGCACGGCACTCCAGCGGACCTACCCAAAATGTGTGGGAGTTCAGTGAAACTTAAAGCAAGTGCAAAGTAGTCACGTTATGGGAGCCACTGGCTGTCACAGAGTGTTGGAAGAACATGTATGCAACAAGAAGTAAAATTAAAAAGTTAAGTTGGATTTTTGCAGCGTTTGCACACTTCCAATTAGAGCAAAATATATATGCATGCACGAGCCACGAAATATGAACTGAGTAATTGCAATGATTCCAAATATGAATTAAATATTTTATTTTAATTTAAAACTGATATTTTAAAATATAGAAAGTAAAATTCACGAAAATTTAAATTTTTAATTTGCCTTTCCTTAGAGCAACATTAAATAGCAAGCAAATAAAAAAATACCAATTCAAGTAGAGAGACTGTGGAAGAAAGGAAAAAGCTTAATATTTCAGTACTGTTACTGGCACATTTTCCTTGCTTTTTAAACAAGGGGGGCCAACATTTTCATTTTGCACTGAGCCCCACAAATTATGTGTCTGGCACTGCCTTGAGGGATGGGAGGAGCAGGGAACCATTGGTGCCTGTGACCTGAGCCGTCTAAGGTGAGATTTACCTCAGGTTTCCAAGTAACTGGAAATAATACAAATGCAATGTCCCCAGAGGTGCGCTGGTTCCTTAGCAGCTGAGCAATGTGCTTATTTGTGACAGAAAGTGGCATTTGTTTCCTTCTTACTGCTTGTTTATCCCATTCGCGCTCGTGTGTGTGTGTGTGTGTGTGTGTGTGTGTGTGTGCGCGCGCGCGCGAGCATGACATTCCCGAAAAGAAAACCTCTTCTTTCACTGAGAAAAGTGAGGGGAAGGAGAAGGGTGGATTTGGTCCACGTGCAGGATGCAGAAAGGGAATGGAAATGGTCCATGTGCAGGATGCAGGCTGCTCAGGGGTAAGTTCGAGTGGGACTGCAGACTACTCAACGGCGAGTTCGGATGGGGCTGCAGGCTGCTCAGAGGTGAGTTTGAATGGAAATACAGGCTGCTCAGAGATGAGTTCGGATGGAGATGCAGGCTGCTGAGGGATGAGTTCGGATGGGGATGCAGGCTGCTCAGGGGTGAGTTGGGATGGGGATGCAGACTGCTCAGAGGTGAATTGGGATGGGGCTTCAGGCTGCTCAGGGGTGAGTTGGGATGGGGCTTCAGGCTGCTCAGGGGTGAGTTCAAATGGGATGCAGGTTGCTCAGGGGTGAGTTCGGATGGGATGCAGGCTGCTCAGGCGTGAGCTCGGATGGGATGCAGGCTGCTCAGGGGTGAGCACGGATGGGATGCAGGCTGCTCAGGGGTGAGTTCGAGTGGGATGCAGGCTGCTCAGGGGTGAGCTCAGGTGGGATGCAGGCTGCTCAGGGGTGAGCTCGGATGGGATGCAGGCTGCTCAGGGGTGAGCTCGGATGGGATGCAGGCTGCTCAGGGGTGAGTTCAGACGGGGATGCAGGCTGCCCAAAGGTGAGTTGGGATGGAGATGCAGGCTTCTCAGGGGTGAGTTCGGATGGGGCTTCAGGCTGCTCAGGGGTGAGTTCGGATGGGATGCAGGCTACTCAAGGGTGAGTTCGGATGGGATGCACGCTGTTTGGGGGTGAGTTCGTATGAGGAGGCAGGTTGCTCAGGGCTTAGTTTGGATGGGATGCAGGCTGCTCAGAAGTGAGTTCCGATGGGGATGTAGGCTGCTCAGAAGTGAGTTTGGATAGGGATGCAGGCTGCTCAGAAGTTATTTTGGATGGGACTACAGGCTGGTCTTGGGGTGGTGGGTTTCTTCAGGAGCCCACGTTGACTTGTGGAAAAGACAAAAGCCTACCTTTCTTATCATGCTTGTGCAATGCAGGGCAGGCAGCTGCCTTCCAAACAATGGCTATGATGCAGTTCCTTGCATCATGTAGCCCCACTTTCTGAAGTCCTTCACTCCTGCCATATCCATTCCACCCACTTTCTTTTGGGCAGATTTCATGACATGGCTCCAGCTAAACACAAAAGTAGCTGGGAAAAGGAGTTTTTTCACTCACCCAGGGGAAAATGAGAAGGTGTGGCAAACACACACAGCACCGTCTCTATCACCAAGGAGATGGGGTGAGGAGGGAAGGGCCACAAGTGAGGTTAGGGAGGCTGGTCTGGTTTTAAAGGCAAGCAGTCTGTGGCGGGCAGTTTTTTCTGAAGGGGAAGTGCATTCTGTAGTGACTCTCTCAGCTCCAGGCACATGAAGGGACTTAGAGGAGGGGACATTAAGCAAAAATCCCAGGTGTTATGTCATTGGTGGGCCTGGGTACTCCTACCTGCATATAGCGGACAACTCTGGTGAGACCACTGTGTCGATCTGATGGTTTTTTGGGATCCCATGAAGCAACTGAGAGTTGAAAAGTTGCCCACACAGCATCAATGGAAAAGAGGAGAGAGAACTCAGCTCCCTACACAAGGCCTGTGGGGCAGGAAGGCTTCTTATGAGGTAGAGCTGCATCCTTCCTTCTGAGGGAGCAAGCCTGAACCTATGTTTGCAGCAGACTTAAGGAGAGTGGTCCTCAGAGGGGCCAGAGCAAGGCAAGCCATTGGAAAGGAGGCAAAGGCTTGGCAGGGGAGCTGGAACCCCAGGAGGCTTGGCATGGATGTTGGAATAAGGGTCAGAGGTAGCACAAATTGGCTCCTCAGCTGTGTTGACACACAGGAGCCAGTGACCCCAGACTCTCCCCTCTATGTTTCCAGATTCCAGTTTCTCCCGGCTGATGGAGCAGGCACTGTCTGACAGATTTGGGACAACTTCAGGAATTCAGTTAGTTGACAATTATATCAAATGTTTATTTTTAAAAAAATAATAAAACATTCACAGTGTTGTCACAATTTTTTGTGGGAAAAACGTGTGTGTATCTCTATGTCTCTATAAGTTTACTAGAAAACCACAAAGAGATATAAAATTAAATAATAGCCAGTTTTTGAAAGTTAACTTGAAAATCCTCGTTGATAATTCAGCAGCATGCTTCCACTCATCTTATACAGTTTCTGTCCTGGTGAGGAGCAAGGTTACCAACGGCAAGATCCTCTGGCCTCGAAGTTTCACTTGAGTTAAAAGAGCTCATCTCAGATAAGTAACAGGCCAAGAATGGTGGGCACTGTGACCACTAACCAACTTGCAATCCATTCTACTCCAAAGGACCGGGCTGAAAGAGCAAGAAAATCCTATACACTTAGGTATCTTGACTAATGCATTGAGAAGAGGCAGGGTTACTGGACACTGGTGTGGGAGCTCACAGAACAGCGGAATGAATTTCTTCCCCGAATCCCATCCTATTTCCCTGGGACATTCTCTTCCTCAATCTCCCCAAACATAAAGTATAAAAAGTGCAGAAATTCCTTAAATATCACTGGCTTAGCTGGGTCCTGTGCTCAAAGGTTACCTTGACATATCTGTGGCCTGGGAAAGCATCACTGCCCTACTCTGGACATCAGCGAGGTAGGGTAGGTCTTCAGGTACAGACCGATGACCACGTAATACAATGCACAACTGACTTTACAGAGAAAAGATCACTTCCTTTCCTTGTTTCTCCACCCCACTAAGTATCTGCACCAGCTAGAAAGAAGAAGGGAAGGGAAAGGAAGACAGAAAAGGAAAGAAAAAGAAAGAGGATGGAAGGAAAACTTAGATGCTGGGCTGGGGCAGGGCTGAGCTGGAGAAAATCAAAACAAAAAAGGAATGAGTGATACAATAGGGAAGGGAGTTTGAGGGCGCTTTCTAGGATAATTTGGGTGACTAAAAACTGACAGATGGGTTTACCCTTCCAAAAAGAAAATGGATTTATTATTGCTTTTATCCGCTCTTCGGATGAACAGTCATACCCATTTTATAGAGGACAGGGAATGTGCTTCTGCCTTTTTCTGGATCTCAGGATGTGATATTGATATGAAGGTGGTGTTGGAACCACCAGCTAAATTGTGTTCTCATGGTCAAACACCAAACTGTCACAGTGGCTCTGTGGTGGCAGAAGAACAGGGCATATCAGGAGAGGCTGCTCCTAACTCCAGTGAGTTAGGAAGAATAAGGAAGAGCATGCAGGCTCTGTAGTCCACATGTGAGAGTAGAGATAAAGAAATCAGTGCAGATGAGGAGCATAGAGAGAGTCCAGGAAGACCAGGAAACAGCAACTTTCTCAGAGGCCAGAATCCCTGCTGACTGGGCATGACAGGGGTCACAGGTGAAGGTGAGCACCTCAGGTCTGAGTTATTCTAGAAGAATGTGTACGCCAGGGCTCAGGGATCTGACTTCGGGATTGTGGAGGGTAGGGGGCCCAGAGTGCTGGAGATACTGATCCAAGTTTATTAAGGGGTCCTCAAAACTCTAGGAGACTGCATCTCATTTAGCTCCTGCTTATTAAGGACTTGTCAAGCACTGTGATAGGCAGGTTCCATGTCTTGTCTCATTGAATCCTTAGCATGAGATAAGAACTGTTATTTTGTCCTTTATTTAGGAAGAACATGACTTGGGGAAGCTAAGAAACTTGTTTAGCTAGTAAGTGACAGTCCTAGAAGTGATCTCAGCTGTGACTGACTCTAAAACCCACAGCCTTAGCTGTCCCATGCTAGCACCAGTGTAGGCCTGATCTGGAGCAGGTGTGACACTCCAATGAATGGATCCTCCCAGGAGACAGGGGAATTTGGCTTCCTAACTTCACCTAGGAACATCAGCCTGGGGAGGAGAAGCTTTGCCTGAAGCTCAGGCTCTCACGCCTCCTCGATGGCCTCTCTCAGGCCCATCTCCTCAGTCCCTCTTTCCTTAGCTGACTTTGGCTGTCTAACGACCTCGGCCCCTCTTTCCTTGGCTGACTTTGGCTGTTGAACGAAGCTCCTCTAGACAGCTGCTTACCCACTTGCCCTTCTTTCTCCCTGCTCACCCTGATGTTTCAGACTGCTCTACGATGACCCTGGCCTCAGGTGTCAGGACTATGCTTTGTTATACCGGGAGAGGGAAGAGGAGCATCAGAGATCTCTGTCAAACATCCTTTGCAGGTAAGAACACTGAGTCCCACGAAGGTGAGGTGAGCTGGCTGGGAGTTGGTGGTAGAGCTGGCGGCAGAACCCACATCTCCCATCTCTCCCAGACACCTTAGGGATTGACCACAACACCGTGCAAGGAGGCTGATTAGAACCCCCAGCCTTTCTTCGTTCAACAGAACTCCAGTTACCCTGTGCACCCCCCCCCCAGCTCCCAGGGATCCTTCTTACCCACGGTACAGAGTGGACTGAAGCAGACCGTGTCATTCTCGCTGCTCACAGAATTGCTGACTTGGCAAGTATAACACCTGGAGTGTTTGCGTGGCTTAAGGGTGGTTTCAAGCACACTGTTCTGGATCTCCTTCGGGAGTTCCCCATACCAGGTGTAGTTTACAGACTCGCCAGGTATCACACATGACAGTTTCAGATAACAGTTGTCATCCACATCTTCTCTCTTCTCAATGTTGATGACAGGCTTGGGTACAGGGTCTGAAAGTGAGGAGGATGTTATGAAACAGTGAGGCATTCATGCTGTGAAGGTTTAGCTAACAAAGAACGAAGGGACCCAGGGAAGGGGCCTGAGTGCCCCAGGAGGCAGAGTCATGAAGAAGAAGTTCTACAGAGGGAGCCAGTGAGCAGCCTTCACCTCCTGAGGCCTCACAGACTGCAAGCGCTGCTCCTAGGCAGTGAAGCTAAGCTGGGTCCTGGAGGGGGCGCCAGAGTCCATTATATGCTCTGGGAACAAAATGGGGTTATGATCATGTGTGAGCCTGAACGAATAGCCCAGAGAATTGCTGGGATCAGACTTAGTATACCAACTGTCTGAGATGCTCAGGGACACTTCTTTAGCAATGGTTCATGGCAGGCACCTTGACTGGTCTGTCTCTCAAGAATTATCGGGTTCAGATTCGGCAAGAGTCCTAAGGTAAGAGGTACCTGCCTGTGCGTGGCAAAGTCCTTTACACAACCATCCAGTGCAGGTGCCAACCTTCTAGACTCTGGCAGAGCTACAGAGAAGAACTTCATGTAACTTCCAGCCACGTCAATTGTGACAAACAGATTGGTCTGCTAACTTTGATATCTCCATGTCTGGCACAATCCCTGCCACACGGCAGGTATTCTATAAGTATCTCGTGAAAGAATGAATGAAGTAGTTATGAGATAGAAAGGATAAAACACAGCCAGGTGCAGTGGCTGACACCTGTAATCACAGCACTTTGGGAGGCTGAGGCAGGAGGATTGCTTGCAGCCAGGAGTTAGAGACCAGCCTGGGCAACATAGAGAGACTCAGTTTTCACAAAAAAATAGAAAATAAAAGTAGCCAGATGTGGTGGTGTGCACTTGTAGTCCCTGATACTCAGGAGGCTGAGATAGGAGGATTGCTGTAGCCCAGGAGTTCGAGGCTGCAATAAACTATGATCATACCCCTGCATTCCAGCAGACCTTCAAAAAGGTGAAGAAGAAGACCTTCAAAAAAAAAAAAAATAGAAGAAAGAAAGGAAGAAAGAGAAAGAGAAAAAGGAAGGAAGGGAAGGGAAGGGAAAGGAAAGGAAGGGAGGCAAGCAGGCACAGAAACACTAGTTTTGGAGTGAGACCATTCTGGGTCCTGGACTTGACTCTGGTGGAGTGACATTAGGCAAGGTAGTTAACCCCCTTGCTGTCATCTGTAAACTGACTCTACCTCATCACACAATGCTAGTAAAGATAAAATGTCACCTGTCATGGATAATTGCTTTTTGCAGAATGTAAGTATTACATACATTCTAGGGGTCATTTTTACCATTATTATTGTTGTACTGCTGCCAGAGGGAATGAGAGATAGTCCCTGCATCTGGTCTTTCCTTGGCTAAGGCTGGTTTACCTGCAGTCCTCTGAGAACTTTTCATTCTGGTCAAGGGCAAAACATCTGCAGAATCAATGAAGCTCAAACCCCATAAGATTAAAATATTGACCAGATCAGAGCTTGTCTCTTGGTTGTATGTGTGGAGAGGCTCTAGAAGCTCTACCAATCTGTTCTCTAGAACTCTGGTTTTGTCTCCTCTGTGAAGCCGATCTCAGATTGCTAAGAGATTGCTCAGACTACAGAGGAGATAAAAGTTGACTGGACTTCCCCTACATGCTTTAATTGAGCAATTTTTATCCTGGTTTTCATCATCTCCTGTGTTCTGGCCTCATGTCTTACACTACTTCTGCATTTCCCATGGTGATCAGCATAGCACTGGACACTTTGCTGATGGAATCAGTTGAGCCAGCTTGGGTTGTCCAGCTCCAAGATGCTCTCTACGAGCTGTCAGAAATGTTTGGTCTGGACCAGAGGACCATTTTTTTTCTGCTAACCACATCCTGGAAATCTTACCCTCAGGCAGGGTGTGCTGAAGCCCAAGACAGTTTGTGGATTTTTAAGTACTCAGAAATGTTGCAAGCTTTTTGTAAAACCATTAGTTTATTGAAATCAACTGTGGTAGTGGTATTTAAACCACAGAAATTACAAAGTTGGTAAATGATACACATTAGGGCTTTTTAAAAAAAAAAAAAATCTTGTAGAGCGTGTTAACCAGAAAACCACTGTAAGAGACCTTGAATATTTTTGTTCCCAGGACTTTCTGAATTTTCAGCCCATATGACATGGAAGAAGAGTGAGAAGGGAATCTGACTGCTTGGATCAGGGACTGTCTGGCTGGTGGAACTTGAATGTATACAACACTCTTCATTTGCACGTTTTGACATTTTAAAAAATGTTTTCACTTTCCTTATCTACTTTGATACTAATAACATCCTAAAAGGTAAGTAGAATTATTCTCATAATATGATGAAGAACCCAAGGCTCTCAAGGGAGCACCACTCTTGGACACTTAGCCCCACTCTTCTACAAGAATTGCATACCTGAACCGCTGGAGCTCTCCCCATATCCATGTTTCTGCCTTATAATCTGACCCTTTCACCATAATTATTTAGATCAGGTACACATACTTGAACTAAATTGGGACTATCAGTTTCTCTGTCTTTAAATTGCCCTGAGAATTGAAACTCAGAGGAGCAAGTCTAAGCTTTGAGAGATAACATGTGTAAAATGGCAGGAATCCAAATCCATAGGCACAGTCCACAGATTCCTGAAGCTAGGGGTTTTAGCTTGACCCTGGTTTTCAATCTTCTCCCCTTCAGCCTTTCCTAGTTCTTTTAATTGCTTTAAATAGCCCCAGTTTCTTAAACTAAATTCTTCTTTTTTGGTAAAGGTACATTGGATTAGTTGCTGTTACTTGCTATCAAAAGAGTCTTACCTAATATGGGCACAGAGATGTGAAGATCTTTTTTCAAGGTTACACAGCTAGTCAGCAACTGACCAGAGTTTTGAACCCAAGTCTGTCTGGCTCCAAGTATAATGTCCTAGTCCTTATTCAATATAAACTGGTTAGACTGGAGCTATGAGTGGAAGTTTTTTTGTCCCACCCATTATGAAAGTTGAAAAATTCTCCTAATAACTCCTGCCCCATTCTTTATATTAATACATTCTCTTTTATCTTAAGTCCAGTGAAGCCTAATTTCAGAGATATAATTAAGATGAGCTGAGCTGATTTAGGATGATCACAGGACAAAATGAAGGAAATAGGAAACATCTCTAGTTTTCCTTCTCTTCAAAGCTTAGACTCACTAATTTCAGAAGAGGTGTTAAATGTCCTAAGATTGTTAATTTGGGGGTCTGTTGACCTAGGCTCACTCCCAAACAGAATTGGATCAAGGAAAAACGAATCAAACCTGTTCTGAAGTTTTCCTCTCCTCCTCCCCGAGAGTGCCCCAAGCCTGCCAGGAAGCCACAGTGGTCCATCCAGGGCCACTGGTGTGGGGATTTGCCCTTTGGTTCCCCTGACTCACCAAGCACCTGCAGCTTGATCTTCCATTCTTGCTCATTCCCGTTCTTTTTCAACACCCTCATGATGTAGGTGCTGTTGTCCTCTTTCTGGACCTTAGAGATGTACAGTGCACCACTTTGAGGATCAAGTCTGACCCTGCCTTTAAATTTGGATTCAAAGTACTTAGATTTTCCGGAATCCCATTCTACAATCTTCTGGTCGAAAGTATAAAACCAGGTTAGTTGTTTGTAGTTCTCAGGCAGGCTCTCAGAGATGTTCAGAGTAACATTGCTGCTGGAGACCACTGTCATATGTACCAAGTAACCTGCCAATGAGAGTCAGAGTGAGACCTGACACAGAGAAGTCAGTGTTGCTGAGAGGCCTAGGGTATAGCCTGGGCTGGTGGAACAGGCGAGAAGGAAGGGATTTCTGCTTAGGAGAAGTGAGTATGGTTTTCATTGGAAGTCCAGGTCTCCTGCTCAGGAACTCAAGAAAAGTTGGAGCTTGAAAAGTGGGCATGGGGGAAGGGGGTGTTGCTTATAATTCATCTAGTACTCTCCCCAGAAAATAAAAGAATTGAGTAAGGCCAACTGAGGTTGGGCCTGGCTCTCTCCCTTACTCTCATACCAGTAGGATTTCAAGTAAACTGATGACAAGTCATATCTCCTCTCTGGTCTTGTGTTTCCTGTCTATTCCTAGCTCAGTAAGCATTTTGTTAGTCCCTAGAGGCATAGACATAAAAAGTACATTATTCTATTTAAAAATATTTAATACACCAATGTGGGAGGACAGACACACAAACCAATAATCCTAATATATTATCTTGGTGACTGTAATAAAGGTAATGTGGGGACCAAGGGAAAGCTTCCCCTCCCCCTTCTGAAAGTTTGCCAAAAATCACTGACAAGAGGCAGATTAAGGAGGAAAGGCATATAGATTAACGTGTAAGCAGAGCCTGTGGAATAAATGGACTTCCAATGAAAACTAAGCAGTCTAGGGCAAATTGTTCATTTTTATGCTTAGGTTCAACAAAGAATGGACAGTCATGGAGAAATATGATTGGACAAAAAGGGTATGATTGAATGCCAATAGACTGTTTGGGGGAAACCCAGCAAGGCCTGTCTGTCTAGATTCTGCTTGGCCTCTCTGTGCCGGATTCCTTCCTTCCTCCTGCGTGTGGGGCAGGCCCTCTCTAGAATGGGGGTCTTATGATTCACAATTAAACAAGATAGGTCAGATAATTTTTTTTTTTTTTTTACATAGAAAGGCTCAAGGAAAGTTAGGGTGGTATATTTAAGTTTTATAGCTGGCTTTGGGGAAAAGGGGTTTTGGCTTCTATGGCCCGCCTTGGGAAAGAGGGATTCCAGTGTCTATGGCTAGCCTAGGGGAGAATGGGACTGATAGACAGGAGGGCAGGAGAAGGTCAGAGAAAAACTTTCACTTCTGAGGCTGCTTCTGAGGCCATGATTTTGGGGCATTGTTTTCTGAGTCCTGACAATAAACACAGTGGGCTATGGGAATGTATTCCTATCTGGAGGGTAGGGATAGAAAACTGAGAAAATACTAAGAAAAATCTCTTCGGAGGAGATGACCCCTAAGGTAAGCCAAAGGATGATTAAAAGCTAATATTTGTTGAGAACTATCTGTCAGGCACAATTTGAGATACTTGGGATACATCGGTGAACTAAGCAGCAAAGATCCCTACCTTAACAGAGCTTGCGTTAGACTGGGGTGAAAAGACGTAAGCAATGAACACACTAACCGAACACACTGTATAGTATGTAAGGAGGTGATAATTGCCATGACAGAGGAGAAAACCTAGAATAGGGTAAGGGGAGTCACAAGTACTGGTAGGGGTAAAAGGGTGAACTTCATTTATAAGGTGATAAGTAGGTCACATCTGAGCAAAGACTTGGAGGACAGAGGTGGCCAAGAGGATATATGGGGTAAGAGGGACCCAGATAGAGGAAAGAGCCAGAGCAAAGGCCCTGGGGCAGGGGTTTGCCTGCCATACGTAAACAACAGCAAGGAGGCGGTGAGTGGGTAGTGTGGAGTGAGCAAGGGGATTGGATGTTGAGAGACACAGTCAGAGAGGGAGTGGGATTGGGGAGAGTAGATGGTGACGTTTTAGCTTTAATAATGTTTTGTCCTGTTAAAAAAAAAAGTGTTCCTGTAAAAACGGCTCATGTCTTGTGTGTGCATTTACAATATATTTAGAAGCAAGTTATTGGAAGGTAAGAAAGTGGAGACTGTTTAAACTATTATTTCACAAAGTTTGGATCAGAGGCAGATTTCCTGTGAAAGTGACGAAGCTGAAGCTTCAGGGCTTCTTGGATGGCCCTGGAGGAGCCCTAGCAGTGTATTCATGTAATCCATTTTACAAAACATATCTTAAACACTAATAATTAGACCACAGCCTCTGTCTACTACAACATCCCCTTCATCACATTTCTGCTTTTGTTGGTTGGCATCTCAGTTATGGACATTTTGAGATCTGGCTAAGGAGAAGTAGAAATGGGAATTACTTAGTTGGGATTAGTGGGATACATGTATGAGGGTTGCAAACTCTTGGAAGTTCCTGCTAGCCACTTCAGTGAAGCAATTGCATCCAGGAATATTCCTGCTGCCCTCTGCACTGACTCACCGGCAATGGCCGTGGACACGTTGCAATCGGGCTGCAGGTGGGATGCAGAGGAGAAAGCAGGTTGGAAGTGAACAACAGCCAGAGCCATTCAGTAGCAAAGTATTATGGAAGCATGAAGGCATTTCATTAACTAAAAATATGGTGCTATATTTCCTGCTGTCATGATGTGAGTAGTATTTGTATTTTTTAAACTTGTACTAATTCCCTGGGATTTCTTTTTTTGTTGTTCTAATTGAATTTCTTTTTGTTCCTATTTGTATTTAGTTTTGTTCTTTTTCTTTTTCTTGAGAATACTCCAAATTGTATAAGCCTCGGGGTATTTTTAAAAACCTGGTTTGGTTAAGGTAAGGAGAAAGAAAAGATGATAAGGACAAGGTACAAGATGAAGTGAGGTCTGTTGGCTTTTTTTGTGGAGAGAGAACTTAGAATATGTATACAAAGCCTAAAAAAGAGCAGTATAAAAAAAACTAAAGGTAGGAAAAGAAGAAATATGTCCTATATCACTCTGGTGTCATATGCTGCCACATAAAAACTCAATTGTACTCTTCAACATAATGTATACTAGCTGTTCACTTTCCACATATCCATCATTTCCAAAACATTCTCAACCACTAAAAGATTTTTATCTGTGTCCCCAGGACTTTCAAGTTCCTGTTCATTCAGCTTTCCAACCATTCATCTATCTATTCAACAAATGTTTATTGAGTGCTTACCCTGTCCTTGTTTGTACTCAGAAATACCTAGGCATTCATTTCTACAGTGCTTCTGATTGGTCCAGCCCATGTCCTATAATCCCTCTGACAAAATCAGTTCAAGCCAGCAACAGTCATCGCACAACCACAACATGCTTGGCACTGTGCTAGACTCTGCTGTCAGCACGGTGGAGAGAGCATCTGGCTTCTTGGAGCATACAGCCTAGGAGGACATTCTTTCCAGGATTTTAAAATCACTAGACATATTCCTGACTTGTTCTCTTTCTGTTACTTGTTTCCACATGAATTAATAGAAGTGGTCATAATAGGCAGTCTAGATCAATGTTTTTCAGTCTTGACATTATTGACATTTTGGGCCATATAATTCGTTTTTGTAGGGAGCTGTTCTGTGCATTGTAAGATGTTTGCCAGCATCCCTGGTATCTGCCCACTAGGTGCCAGTAGCACTTGTCCAGTTGTGACAGCCAAAAATGTATCTATATATTGCCAAATATCCCTTGAGAGACAAAATTCTTCCATGTTCACCCTGGTTGAGAAGTACTGAGTTAGGTCATCCTTGGCAGACTCCCCAGCATGTTTCATACACTCAGGAAGATAACACAATCCACTGTCTGATGACAGAGGCAGGTAGTAACACCAGACAGATCATTTATATATATAATTTTCTGATGGAGTTTCGCTCTTGTCACCCATGCTGGAGTGCAGTGGTGCAATCTTGGCTCACTGCAACCTCTGTCCCCCAGGTTCAAGCAATTCTCCTGCCTCAGCCTCCCAAGTAGCTAGGATTACAGGCATACACCACCACCATGCCTGGCTAATTATTTGTATTTAGTAGATACGGGGTTTCATCATGTTGGTCAGGCTAGTCTCAAACTTCTGACCTCAGCCTCAGCCTCTCAAAGTGCTGGGATTACAGGCGTGAGCCACCATGCCCAACCCATTTCAGTATATTATGAGTGCTGATGACAGGTACACATACAATATTGTATCTTTCCTCCCTCCCTCCTTAACCACCCATGTGTAACAATTCCAGAAAGGCTGTCCTGATGGTTGGCTGTAACTTCTTACTGAGAAATAAAGAAGTGATTAACTGCTGATAAAATCTGGATTTGCCTTCTTAACAATTCCATCTTTTAGGAAGTAGGTGAAGCAACCTTTTAAAAAACCACTATTTTGATTTAATTCTAACAGGAAGTATTTGGTGATATGTCTGGATGGTTGGGATAAAGTAACAAAGTTGGATCTTATTCCTTTACTTTCTTAATAGACTCACTTTCGCTTTAAAAAAAAAAAAGAACAAATAGAATCAGATCCTGCCTGTGCCCACCCATGTTTCTTGTCTGTAGAAAAACAGAATTGTAAAGGGAAAAAATTCAGATCAAAGGAAGTCATAATCTCATACCAAAGAGTCTCCCCAGGAAAGAGAAAGGTTTTAAAGAGTAAGTTCTGGTTACTCCAAAAAAAAAAAAACAAGACACATGGTTGACTTCTTTGGTTTTCTTGTATATTGAGAAAAATAAAAATAATAAAAACAAAACACACGGCTTCTAGCAAAATTCTTAAGGAAGAAAAGAAGATGAGCGTTAAAGATGTGGAGACAGAGTTACCTGGAGCTCTCTCATAAGATTAAATATTTAACAAGCCTGTACAAACCTTTTTAGGAAGTAATTTTGCAGTAGCTACTAAGACCCCAGGTTTGTGTCTTGGTGAGAAGCTGAGTAGGCTACTATTTTTTGAGATGGGAACTATAATGAGTTCAGTGGGCAACATTGCAATGCAATTTGAAGGTGAAGAAGGAGAAACAATAAAAATAGACTCTTCTCTTCAGACATTGCAATTTGAATGGGAAAAAGAATGGTAGGGCATTATGTAAAGGGTCATGAAACAGTAGAGAGTATTTTGTTTTTGTTCTTAGTGTTATTCAAAGAGGGAAAGACCTAAGCTATGGTAAGCCAAGGAAAGGATTCAGTGGAGGAGAGACATGAAGAGAAGGGAGGTGATTGATGAGTCTGGGCTAGGGGGGCTTGGAGCAGAGTTGATGGCACAGGTCTTGGCTGGGACGAGGGATACTTCATCCTCTGAAGGAAAAGAGGAGGAGGAAAGACAGCTGGTGGTGGAGAAAAGTTTCTAGTTTGAAGATAGTGGGCAGGAAGTTGAAGGGCCTCCTGCCTAATGGTCTCTAGTTTCCATTTCTTCTGCAAAGAAGGAGGCACATACCTTGCTGAGAGGGCAGAGGACTGAGGTAAGGGGCCTTGAGGATAGGTGAAAGTTTGAAATAGCCACTGTGGGAAATGTGAGAAAGAATTTATCAGGGCCAGTAAGAGCTACTCTGAGATCCCAGCTTGACTGAAACAATGACAAAATTTATTCCTTCCCTCTTTCCTTTGCTTCTTTCCTCCCTCCATCCACCCATCCCTCCATGCATACATGCATACATGAACTTTCTCATGTATTCACTCATCTAATAACTACGCAGTAAGCAGTTACTATGTGCTTGACTCTGTATGCATACAATAGATAGATGCAGCTCCTTCCCTTGAGCTTCATTCCAGTGAATCCACACAATTAATCAGATACTTTCACTACTGATGATAAGTGTTAGGAAAAGGAAAATATGGAATGCTTAGAAAGCATATAAAAGGGAGCACATCACTTGAATCTGGGGGTTGAGAATGGCTTCTGTAAAAGGAATTAGTCTAAGTGGGATGAAACCAGGGAAAGATGAGGACTGGTGGTAGTGAATAGTCCAATAAAACGGGAAAAGAATCAAAAGCCCAGAAACACCAAAATGAGACTTATTTATGGAACAGGAAGTAGCTCACTGGCAAAACATAAACTAAGGAGGGCAGGAAGTGAGCTTATCATGAAATGTGAACTTTACGCTCACAGCTTCTGCTTTCTCATTTCCCACAGTGGCTACTGAAGATTTTAAGCAGAAGAGTGAAGTAAACAGAGAACCATTTTAGAAAATGTATACCAACAGCAGGGTGGAGAACAGGTTATCTAGAGAGAGTGCAGTAAATAGAGAAGTTAGGATAGTGCATCATTGTGGAAATTGGTGATAAGAGAAAATGGTGGCTCAATCTAAGATAGATAGCACGGGGGTGGATGGAATTGTACATATTTGAGAGATATTTTTGAAAGTAGAATTAACAGGACTTACTCATTGGGCATGAGAAGCAAGGGAAAGAAAAGAATCAAGGATGATTTCTGGAATTCTGGCCTGAGCAACCGGACAAGTGGAGATGTCATTTATAGAGGTGGGGAACAGTGGAGGAGCAGTAGGTTTTGGGGGAAGAAGGATTGTAGTAGTTTTTTTTTTTTTTTTAAAGTCTGTAAATTTTTTGACAGTCCTCTCATCAAGTGATGGACTTTGTGCCCCTTCCCCTTGAACTTGAGTAGGCTTGGTGATGGCTTCAATGAATGGAATACACCGGAAGTGTGAACTGCAAAGCTAGCTTAGAAAAGACCATGCAGCATTTGCCTGTTTCTCTTGGGACACCAACTCTGGGAGGCTTCCGCTGGGTGGTACCAGCCACCCAGCTCTTTGAGCCTCCCTCAGTTCAGGCAGTAGCCCTGTGAGTGGCATGACTCTAGGCCACACCATAATGTGATTGCAAGCACATGAAAAGCACCAAATGAGACAGGATGAACAGTCTTCCCCCAGATCTGTGGGCAAAGTAAATCATTGTTATTATTTTAAGCCACAGTATTGTGGCAGCTTGTTAAATAGCAATACATAGCAGGAATAGAGATGACGAGTTAAGTTTTAGACATGTGTCTGGAAAGTCTAGAGAAGATGTTTAAGAGATAGAAGTTCTGATCTTGGGCTCAGGTGAGTACTTGGGGCGTAGGAATTTACTGATGCTCTTTCCAGGCTTTCATCTGTATCAGATTGTGTGTGTGTCACAAATGCAAAGCAATTGCACATTTTTTATTTGATTTGATCTTAATAGCAACCCCTTGAAGAAAAGAGGAACAGATTATTATACCCATTATAGAGCTGAGGAAGCTGAGCCTCAGGAAGCTTTAATGATTTGTTTAAATCATCCGCAGCATGGAACCAGATAGAACACAGGTCATCTCATTTCTAGTACAATACTCTTTCTACTTCACCCTGCTAAGTGTTGTGGACAGATGGGGAGTTGGCTAGTTGTGGAGCGTGCCCTGAATCATTGCCTTGAAACCGAAGAGCTGAGAAACCCAAGTCTGAGGAGAGAAGGAAGAAGAGAGCTAAAAGTGCTTCTCCAACTTTTCCACAGAAGCATCCCTTACTGCAGAGGAGAAAACTACTTGCACTTTCAGGAAGATGTGGATGTGTCATCCAAAAGGAAGCTTTTTGAAGTTGTTCATGCATTTGTGTAACAATTATTTATCAAGCACATGCCACACTCCAGGCCTGTGCTAAGTGCAGCAGCACAACACTGCACGTGGTTTCTGTCTTCATAAAGTTCAAGGAAACAGATGATCAATCAAGCAATTCACAAACCATAATCTGGAGCCTGAGGTTCCAATCTGACCATGCCTTCAGAACACAGTCACAAGCAGAGAGTCCAGGAAGAAGTCACATGAAAACAGATGTCTAAAAGAGAGGCAGGGAGAGGGGAGGAGGGAGGGAAATCTAGGTGGAAAGAAGGCATGTACATAAGTCAGAGGTAAGAGAAAACACCTCTTTTAAGGCAAACAGTAAAATTAAGAGATTTAGGCACATTGACCTTCATCAAGATTCTCTGGCCTTAGTCTAGGAAAGGCATAATAGTAATAAAATGGTTTGGAAGTTAGACCTGTGTGCCCTTAGGAGGATTTCTCAATCTCTCTGAAAGACAGTATTCTCATCTGAAAAATGTAGATAATAATACCCACCTCACTATTTTCTAATGAAAGTTAAATGAAAAAGTATACAAAATGCCTAGCACAATGTCTGACACCCAGTAAGTGCTTAATTTGTATTTTACTAACCTAGGTTATAGAAATAGATAACCTAACCTCATCAAAACCAATATTATCCATTCAAAGGATAACATAATCAGGTGTGGTCTGCATGTTTCAAAGAAGAATACATGACCAAGATGAAGCCTAGAAAAGAAGTCAGAGAACGACCAACTGTCAGGATGTTTTCAGTATGCCAAGAGAAAGTTCTGAAATATTCCCGTTCTCATTGGCAACCCTGTTTTTCCCAATAGTTAGATGAATACTTCACGTCCATCCCCACTCCCAAGGCCATACCAATGTCCTATGCATTGAGTCAGGTCCACAGAACCCATACAGCTGTAGACTCACACAGTCATGAACCAAAGGACTCTACCTGAGAGGCAGAGCATGTGAGAGACCTATCCTCCACACATTCTGCCTCACCTCCCTAAAAGTTACAAACTATCATCATTTTATGCCACGGTGTAACTACCGCATGTTTGTTCCTTTTTTACTGTTTTACTCGGAGTGGTGAGCATTAAAGCCCTTTAAATTAAAAAGACTTGAGTATTTACTTGGGGGAATAGCAAGAAAGTCAAAGGCTTCACTACTGTTTCTCAGCTGGCATAAGAAGACAGGTACTGGATGAAGAAAGAGGGTGAGGTAGCTCTAACAGGAGAAGGAAAGTTAGCTCAGCCCTTGGGCACATGACGGGGACTGAACAGTCTGTGGGAGAGGAATGGACCTTAACTCCTAGTAATCAGATGTGTTAAGGATCCCTTGTTGCTGACGCACTTCCAGCCTCTTCTCAGACCCTCATTCAGAGACCCCAGACAGCAATCCTTTCCAAGCTTTTCTTCCTACAATTCTGATCTATCTTTTCTTTGGGTCAATGACAATATCATTTACCTTGGCTCAGGACACAACACCTCACATATACAGAGGTCTCAAAGAATGCCTAATGAAGTACAATGTGTCGGAGCATAAAATGCGGCAGCTGTCAGTGTAGAGCTTCTTCTTATTCAAAATGAAAAAACACTTTTCCACAACTTCATGGACCACCAACCAAGGGACAAAATATGAGGAGCCTACTTCTCCTTCTCCCCAGGGTCCTGTTTTGGTCACATCCTCTTGGGAAAGGAGATGAAGCTCAATCCTTCAGTGCTAAGAAAGGTTCCTCAACCATGCCATGGCCATGGTATTGGAATGGAAATACTTGCTTTCCAGATACCAGATCCGGCTTCTAGGGTTGAACTACATCCCATCTCCCCTTCCCAACTGATCATGCCTTCAGTGTACAATCACAGGCAGACAGTTGGTAGAAAGTACCTTGAATGCTGATTGCCAGGAGTGACAGAGGCAGCAGTAGCAATTCCAGAGCCAGACACCGATTCCAACCTCTGGAGCCCATGCTTCCTTCCAGAACTTCCCAGCAACGCAGGAGACAGTTGAGAGCCTGGCTAGAAAGAGGCCAGGGCTAAAAAGGGAACTTACCAAACAGGGTTAGAGAAAAAAAAAAAAAACCACTGAGCTTTTCTCTCCACCCAGTACACTTGTGTGGGGCCCCGGAAACCGGAAACAGGAGGCCTTGTAAATTTTTTTATCTAAGAGCATCATGAAAACTGAGAACAATTTTGTTTGAATGTACATGAGTGCTTTTTTGTAGGGAGAAGATTCATAGTTTCTACTGGACTCTCAGTGGGGGCAGTACTCAGAAAAGATTAAGAGACCCTGATAGAGAATATCTGCTTTTTGTTCCCAGGAAGGAATCACTCTGATTAATTCAGGGGCTAACACATAGGAGGTGCCCAGTCAAGCTTGGACAAGTGTCACTCAGAGCAGGTAGTCTGGGAAATCAGACCCACATAGCCTTAGTGCTGCACCTCTTACCCCCAGCACCACCCTCCACTCTTCTTCCTTTATGATAATTCACTATTTGAAGCTTGACATCAGCCTATCCACTGAACATTAGAAGAAAAGTAAGATTACTTGGCCCAAAAGAATGGATTTCCCACCCCTGTGGTCTGTATTAGTCTGTTTTCACACTGCTAATAAAGACATATTCCAGACTGGGTAATTTATAAAGGAAAAAGAGGGGTTTTGTTTTGTTTGTTTTGTCTTGTTTTTTTGAGACACAGCCTCACTCTGTAGCCCAGACTGGCATGCAGCAGTGCAATCTCGGCTCACTGCAACCTCCACCTGCTGGGTTCAAGCAACTCTCCTGCCTCAGCCTCCTACACAGCTGGGATTACAGGCAAGCACCACCATGCCCAGCTAATTTTTGTATTTTTAGTAGGGTTTCACCATGTTGGCCCAGCTGGTCTTGAACTCAAGTGATCCAGCTGCTTCGGCCTCCCAAAGTGCTGGGATTATAGGCATGAGCCTGTGCCTGGCCAGGAAAGAGGTTAAATTGACTTATAGTTCAGCATAGCTTGGGAAGCCTCAGGAAACCTACAATCATGGTGCAAGAGGAAGCCAATACATCCTTCTTCATATGGTAGCAGGAAAGAGAAGAACTGAGCAACAACGGGGAAGCCCCTTCCTTGTAGAGCCATCAGATCTAGTGAGAATTCACTATCACGAGACCCTCACGATGGTAACTGCTCCTGTGATTAGCTTACTTCCCACTGGGTCACTCCTAAGACATGTGGGGATTATGGGAACTACAATTCAAGATGAGATTTGGATGGAGACATAGCCAAATCATATCTTGGTCTAGGAAATTTCAAGCCCATTCCCATTGAATCTAAATTAGTTATTTGCCCACCCATAGGCAAGCCACAGTTCCTGATATAACATATTTGTAATCATTTTTTAATTGGGGACATTTCTGATTCTCAACATGGAGATGAACAATAAAATGTCTGCTCTCCTCAATCCTCACACTGGAAGGACATTATGTTAAGTGAAATAAGTCAGGCACATAAAGATAAATACCACCTGTTCCCAATCATATATGGAAGCTTAAAAAATGAGCTCATAGAAGTAGAGAGTAAAATTGTGGTTATCAGAGGCTGGGAAACTACTGGGGGAAAACCCCACCCCTGATATTTAACATGGGTTCTTTTCTGTTTCCCTAAGCATCTCGGCTGGTTTGAGAAATAAAGGGAAAGAGTACATGAGAGAGAAATTTTAAACTGGGTGTCAGGGGGAGACATCACATGTTGGCAGTTTCCATGATGTTCCCCGAGCCGTAAAACCAGTAAGTTTTTATTGGTGATTTTCAAGAGGGGAGGGAGTGCTCGAATAGGGTGTGGGTCACAGAGATCACATACTTCACAAGATAATAAAATATCACAAAGCAAATGGAGGCAGGGAGAGATCACAGGACCACCGGATGTGGTGAAATTAAAATTGCTAATGAAGTTTCCAGCATGCATTGTCATTGATAACATCTTATCAGGAAACAGGGTTTGAGAGCAGACAACCTGTCTGACCAAAATTTATTAGGTGGGAATTTCCTCTTCCTAATAAGCCTGGGGGCACTATGGGAGAGCGGGGCTTATTTCATCCCTTTGGCTTCTACCGTAAAAGGTGGCCGCCTTAACGGGGCCATCTATAGACCTACCCTCAGGGTGCGTTCTCTTTCTCAGGGATATTCCTTGCTCAGAAAAAGAATTCAGCAATATTTCTCCTATTTGCCTTTGAAAGAAGAGAAATATGGCTCTATTCCATCTGACTCACCAGTGCCCAGAAGTCTTATCTCTCTTGTTTCTGAACATTGCTGTTATCCTGTTCTTTTTTCAAGATGCCCAGATTTCATATTGTTCAAACACACATGCTCTACAAACAATTTGTGTGGTTAATGCAATCATCACAGGGTCCTGAGGTCACGTATATCCTCCTCAGCTTACAAAGAAGATGACAGGATTAAAAGATTAAAGTAAAGACAGGCACAGGAAATCACAAGGATATTGATTGGGGAAGTGATAGGTGTCCATGAAATCTTCACAATTTATGTTCAGAGATTGCACTAAAGCCAGGTGTAAGAAATTATAAAAGAATTAATTTGGGGGAACTAATAAATGTCCATGAAGTCACAATCTATGTTCTTCTGTCGCAGCTTCAGCCAGTCCCTCCGTTCGGGGGTCCCTGACTTCCCAGAACAGGAAGAGTAGAGGGGTGTGGAGGATGGGGAGAAATTGGTTAATGGATACAAAGTTACAGCTACAGAAGAGGAATAAGTTCCAGCGTTCTGTAGCACTATAGGGTGAATATAGTTAAGAATTATTTTATGTATATCTTCAAAAAGCTAGGAGAGAGGATTTCGAATATTCCCAACACAAAGAAATGATCAATGTTTGAGGTGATGGATAGCTCAGTTACTTTGATTTGATCATCACACGTTGTATACAAGTATCAAAATATTACTCTGTATCCCACAAATATGTACAATTATTATATGTCAACTAAAAATAAAAGGAAAAAAACATAAAAGTGAAAAGAAAGAACCCTGCAAAGCAAAATTTGAAACAGCACCCGAATCAAATTCCTCTTGGTCAAATTGGTTACACTTTGGAACTGCATGTTATATTTTTCCCAGTGAATTGATGTAACCTTAGGACATAACCCTGCTCCTTCAGCAAGAAAAAGATAACATTGTGTTAAATTTTTAAAACAGACATTGTAAATTAATGTTACATTCTCTTTTTAGGGGGGAGGGGAGCACAGGCTCCCACTCTGTCACCCAGTCTGGAGTACCGTGACCACTATGCTTGGCTATTTTTTTTTTTTTTATTTTTTGTAGAGATGAGGTCTCACCATATTGCCCAGGCTTGTCTTGAACTCCTGAGCCATGGGATCCACACTCAGCCAGTTGCAGGACCGGGCATGCTGCTGTGACCTGCTTCCACCTCGGGCATCAGTGTCTAAATGAGGGGAACACAGTGGCACTAAGAAACTCGGAGATGTCAACAACTGCGGAGCCCCAAGGGGTGTTACAGCTTTGCCTGGGGAGTCTGAAGGTCTGAGACCCCAAGAAATGTCTCTCGTTCCTGCCACCTGCAACTCAGCAAATGAGGGCATGTCACAGCTCTTGTTCAGTCCCACTGCCTGCAGTTCAGCAAATGGCGACACGTCACAGCTCTTATTCAGTCCTGCTGCCTGCAGTTCAGTGAATGGGGGTGTGTCACAGCTCTCATTTGGTCCCACTGCCCACAGCTCAGCAAATAGGGGTATGTTACAGCTTGTTCCTGACACCTGAAGTTCAGCGGGTCCCGGGTTCTTGTCCCACAACCAAGAGGAATAAAGCATGCAGACAATGGAGAGTAGGTAGGGCACCAACTCAACTGCTCAGTGTTTAACTGCCCAGTAGCAGGGAGACCTCCCTGCCCTGCTCACTTCTCTTTTACCTTATAAAAGTGTTCACTTGTTGCTCCAAAGGCAAAGTGGCACATTTAAAGGAGGACACTTCCTGCCCTCCTCCCAAACTGGTTTTGGAAATACATTCACTTTTCTTGTGCCAGGCCTAGTGCTTGTAAATTGGACTCTACATGTGGCGTGAGACTGACCTGCTTTTCAGTTACACCAGTAGGGGGCAGTACAACACTGCCTGAGTAGGCGCCAGCTTGGAGGCCATTCCCCAGGGAAACTAAAAGAACCGGCGGACTCAGGACGATTTCCTAGGGTAAATTTAACATTTAAGAGACAATAGAAAAAAGGGATCCTGAAGAGGAAAATAAGGAGGATCAGTCAGATAGCAAGGAGAAGGTGGTCTCAAAATGTGAGGGCAAAAATTTCAAGACTATATCCAGATTAACAAAAAGTGCTTCCATTTCGTTTAGCAATTGTGTGGTCATGAGCCACCTTGGCCATGATGAGAGACATTTTAGTGGAGGCAGAAGCCAGATTCTCCATTTCTCACCTCCTTTTTTCTGCTCCCCACTTCTCTTCCTTTCTCCCTGTTGGATATTTCTTGAGCTGCATCTGGAGATGTAGAAATTAAAGTCATAATATTGCTCTTAAGCAGCTCACAGTCTCATGGAGAAAACAGAGAAGAAAAACACTGAGAAGTTGCGAAATGGGAAACTGTGGTGTCACATAGAAAGGGTGCCTAATACAAACTGTGTATGATCAGAGGAGGTTGCTCTAATGAACATG